>NC_087067.1:45654350-46038618 GCF_963678635.1 Symsagittifera roscoffensis
CTCACGTTAAATAATTAAACACAATTTATTGTCCAGAAATTGTAAAAAAAAACATATAAACGTTATTTTCTATAGTACAGGATTAGTCAGAGAAAAATTTTATTAGAGAAAAATTTTTATACACCCAATTAACAAAGTGTTTTGTTTCTCATTCCTTGGATAAACTCAACAATTTGACTTCAATATCTCTTGGCGAGGTGTTCGTTGACATGACGGAGAATCAACTTTAAAGTATAACCGCGTGCATCAATAAATGCAGTTGCTTTATTCTTTTCTTGTAGAGAATAAATATTTTTAGGACGATACTTCAGTTTTCTTGATCAAGAAATGTGTAATTTCTAGAGTTTTTTTGCCACGAGACGAACTTACGTTTTGCAATTGCAAAATTATTTAAGATGATTTGATTGTTTTCGAGAGAACTTTCGTTGCTTAGGTGAATTCTATATAATTGGTTATTTCAAGTAAACAACTTCATAGCAGTTACCATGAAATTTTTTATTTAATTAGCTTCAAAGCGGTAGTTAATTAGCTTAAAAGCGGTAGTTATCATTATAAGGAAAACTTTAAAATTAATTAAGTTTTTGCACTACACCGAATTTTCACATTTGCCATCATCATGACGTCATTTTGTTACTCAGCACCTATGAAACATCAGAAACTGACTTGAAGATTTCCATGAGCATTTGTTTCTTTTGGAAAACTCAATTTTTTTTGGCTGCAACATCAGAAACACTTTGAGACTTTTGATAAAGGTATTTGCTAAACAATATGCCAGCAGGGTTCAGCGTGCTAATTAAGGTTTTAAAACTTGTTTCGATTTTTATAATCTCTACAAAAATCAGTTGCGAGAGCAACTATATGAACTTAACCAGGAATACTTGCGCTCTGTGTGTTTTTTCTTCAGATAAAATTTGACTTTTTTGCAAGCGCTTTTCAATATATTGTTCTCATACCTTCTGAAAGATATTGGCGCCTTGAGCTTAAGAGTGAAAAGATAGGTGCGTGATCAGGCGAATCGCACTACACTCATTTTTGTACAAATATTTGTTAAATCAGTCCGGCTCAGACATTGTTTCAAACTGATTAGAGGCAAGCTATTTTAACAAAGGATTTGTTGATAGACGTTAAATACATCTATTTAATTTTGCCAAAGTGCGTGGGGGATATTTTCAGTAAAGTTTTTTTTTCAATTTTTCAACACAAAATTTCATCAATTTTGAAATTTCTTGAAAAAATTACTTATTCCTAAGACATTAAAAGCAATTAGAAAATTTATGGCCTTGACGTTGTTTTCTGTTTAGTTTTGATGTTGTCTTTGTACTAAAAACAGAGATAAATTGATTGCAATTTATGCTCAAGCAATTGTTAGCTCTGACAAGCTTAAAATTTAAAATAACTCAATCTTAGAATCCGCTAGGAAGTATATTCAATTTCATTTTAAAATAATCTCCGGTCCTTAAAACCAATTTTGTTTTCAAAATTGAAATTGAATTCTTTGATTCTCATTCTTTTTCAGGTTCATCTCTACAGTCATTTACTTGTTCCTTTTTGAAGTCTTCAATTTGGATAAAATGACATCTAAGCAAGATTGATTGGACTTAAGAGAAATGGATGGACAAGGAATTTTTTTTCATTTATTAAAGTCGCGTGCTATACATACTGTCTAAAATGCAAACGTAAGGTCCTTCTGAAGCAAAACTGAATTTTGACGTTAGACGGAAAACAAGACTGCTGGTATCAGGGCAAAGCCTGAATGTTCCGACTTCCGTTTAGGGTTTTTGGAGCAATAATAACATAAATATCATTAACAAACTAATTGTAATAAAAAACTGAAGAAGCTTTTTTTCTCTAAAATATGAAATTTTTTCTCTGAAAATCATCACCCCACACGCCCTATTAAGTACAAAGTGATAGATTTTTCTCCTATTAACGAATCAATTATGGCATATAAGCTTCCTTGAATCAATTTAGAACGATTTTTAAGACGGACTAAATCTCCGCTTACGCGTTAATAGCGCGAAATATCGCGCGTGGATGTTTTTCATAAAAAATCTCAAATTTGAAAGAAAACTTCATTTAATTTTATTACATTTAATTTTTTATAAGTTATTACTGCTCCATAAAACTTAAAAAGCAGTCGGAAAATTCAGGGCTTCGCCCTGATACGAGCAGTTTTGTTTGAAGTATAGAGGCTAAATTGGTCCCGAACTCAGTTCTCTATAATTTTAACAAAAAGTCACATAAATCAAATTGGTTTGTTTTTGCGCTTCGGACATCATTTTCTTGCAGGTAGTATGAAAACAAAGCTGAAATTGATCACTTCAAAATTGAAACTTTTCCAGAAAATAAAGACGTGATTAACGCAAATATTCCGTCACTTTCTTTGAAGGCCGAAACAAGGAGCCGATGTCTTTCTGAACTTGCTTGTTTAGTCTTTGAAAACAATTTCCTAAAGAAGTTTTTAATGGAGTGCTCCTTTTTCTCATTTAATTGAATATCAGCAAAGAATCTGAAAATGACCACTTCAATATTTGAAAGTTGTCTGGAGAAAAAAACGCGATGAACACAAACATTCCGTCACTTCTTTGAGTGTCGAAACAAGGAGCCAATGTCTTTCTGAACTTGTTTGTTTAAAGTCTTTGAAAACAAATTCTTAAAGAAATTTCTAATGGAGTGCTTTTTTTTCTCAATTAATTGAATATTAGCAAAAAATCTGAAAATGACCACTTCAATATTTGAAAGTTGTCTAGAGAAAAACCGCGATGAACACAAATATTCCGTCACTTCTTTGAATGTCGAAAGAAGGAGCCAATGTATTTCTGAACTTGTTTGTTTAGTCCTTGAAAACAATTTCTGAAAAAAGTTGCTAATGAAGTGCTCCTTTTTTCTCATTCAAACAAATATTAGAAAAAAACTTCAACTAAAAGGTACGGTTTGCCAAAAGATAGTGAACAGATGCGGAACTGAAAACAAAAATTGGTAAAAACAAATGAAGAGGTTTTGTTTTTCTATTAAAGAGATTCTTTGAAATTTTTCATTCCAAAAAACGACGAATTGCTAATGCCCGATATGGTTTTGTGTGCTTCGGGCTACTTTCGAAACTATAAACAATAAGTTCTCACACATATTTTTTTACTATCTGGAAGCTGGTGAAATATTGGTTTTCATGTATCTAAGTTTGAAAAATACTTTTTGGTTTCAATTAGGATTATTAAATTCTGATAAACTATATTTCATTTTTTTTGCTTACGCGTAGGAGACACAGCAATGAAATCTGGTTGTTTTAACCCAAACAGTGTCGACGTCACCTTTATCATTGGTTAATTGAGGTCAAAATACATCTTTTTTAGCAATGTCATTTTTTCAATATAGGAACTGGAGTTATTAAAAGAAGTAGACAACTTTGAACCAAAAGAAATGGTTTAACTGCATATCAAACACTTATCAGATGTTTATTGTACTTTTTGTGGTATTCATTCAATTATATTTTGAGTTTATAAATCGTCTAAAACGACGATGTTCAAGTTCAAATTCCTCTGCAAAAGCGCAGTAAATTCTCACTAGTGTCAAATGTTGGCCAGATGCAAAAAATCTGGTTTTCCAAATCTTTTTGAGCACGTAAAGTGCTTTTTGAGATCCAATTACAACAATCAATTACGTAGCAACCGACAATGATCATGAAATGAACAGGTATTTTTCTCCAAATTTTGAAGAAATTTACAGAATACGGTTTTTTTAGTCGAGTAAAATTTCAGTCTTAAATATTCACTTGCGACGGAACTGTTTGTATCGTCGAAAGGATATTTGTGTGCTGATTTCAAATAAACAAAGATAGTTCACATGCCATGAGTTTTCGGCAAGTTATGAGAGTTCAATGGTTGTCAATTTGGCCGATTTAAGGTTAAAGTAGGCGCAAAATTCCAAATTGAATATTATGAAAATTGCGTGATAAGCTTTTTTTCCATATAAAAGCTTCAAATCCGAGGAAAATTGATTTCTAGTTCTCAATTAAGTTGCCTAACCAGTTTTACAAACAAAAAAACGTTTCCAAAAACTTTTTTTGCATGAAAATTTTTTGAAATTTTTGCTTATAACATAGTCCACGCACAGCCTTTCTGCATACTTAAAAGAATCAAGGGTCCAGTTGAAGGTTCTCTAAGATGGAAGAATTTGAAGTTCTTTCACGAAACAGAGGCCTCGGAACCATATACAAAAAGTTGCATTTTTTAGTAAAATTTTGAGTAAAGTTCAATTTTTATCTCAAATGGCATCTAATGCGTAGTTTTCTCAACAATTCAATGCCGTTCAACAGGTTGGTTTCTGCCGTTGTTGTTCATGGCGAAATAAAAATGTAGAGCGAAACAAAAAAACAGTTACAAGGAAAAATTGATTGTAATACAATTCCATAGTGTGAAAAAATGCTTATCATGTGATTTTCATACAAAGTTTTTTATTTTATGGAATTGTTTGAAATTGTAAGATAAACATTTTTTCCATAATATGGAATTGTATTATTAGCGTTTTTGTCAACCCGGGCTCAATTGGAGGCTTAGGGGTGAACTCATACCAGTGATTTCAATTCGGAATCAGCAGAAAACCATGTATTAAGTATAAAGTTCTACCCTCTGATGGCAAGGGCAACACCCTGGCGCGACTGCGGCGGAATGTACATTGCTAATTGTCCTTTAATCCGAGTTGTCTTTTATTGCGAGTTGTCTTTAATTGTGATTTGTCGCATTATGTAACTTAAAATAGTTTTTGTTACTCTCGATGCATATATTATTTCCGCTGACTATAAAGCAAAATCAGCTATCTGATTTCTCTTTTTAAAGTTATGGTTTTTAAAAAAGTACTCGGATTCGTTGATGAGAAAATGTAGATTCATAAAATTAAAGAATTTAACCTTTGAGGGTATGGTCATGGTGGACACCAATTATTGCTGTACTAAGAGTCGTACAGTACCGATTAGTTCTGTTTTGTCGATTGGGGCCCTCTCCTAAATCCGCCCCTGCTTAGGGTACTATCAATAGCTATATCCGCAATTTTGATTAGATATAGGTATTTGAGTTCAGGATTTTTTTGACTTGTCTCATATTCTTGGTACTATCATATTCTTGGTACTATATCTAATATGCAGTTTTCATACCCTCACATTAACGAGTGGATTGCTGAAGAACGAATTTGTTGAATAAGTTTTAAGTTCAAATTAACAGTGTAGCATTTAAAAGTTTTTTGACTGATAATTTTAAAATTTATGTTAAGCTTTCAGTCAAAGCCATTACGAGGCCAAACTGTGCATTTTGTGAGTTGTTAGCGAATTACGCAACAAGGATGCTCCCTTTGTTCTTCTTTTTTTCTTTCATTTTCTTTGATCGTTCCGAAAAGTATGGAAACACTTTTTGAAAATCTCGAATTTCAAAAGCATAATATGCTGATTGCAACAAATTTTTCTTTTTTTTTCTACGCCAAAATTTAAACTGAAAAGGCTCACCCAAAAGGCTGAGCAGGCTGAATTAGAAGGCTGGATTTCAAAATTTCGGAGATTACCTAATTTTGGAATGCATTTGTTATTCAAACCGAGGATCTCAGTTAAATGGTTAGCTTAAGGAAGAACAAAGGGTAGCTTAATTCAATTGTTAACCATTGTTAACCTGTTGACTTTGATTAAAACCGCTGAAGTAATTTGAAATCTGGGTAAACTTTAAGCGACCGCCCAAAATAAAAGCATTGTTGAAGGATAAATTTTTTCGAGTGATGAAATTGGTTAGTTTTTAGCGGATTACTTGCTTTGAAATCAGAAAATCAGGTTTTTTTCATAGTGAATTACAGTAATTTGATTAAGTTTTCCCGATCTGAACAGAATTCAAAAGACCAGAGGCGGATCTGCGGTTTTTGTGGTGAAAGATCGGGGCACGTCTCTAAAAAGCTCAGAAACTCATCAAAATTTGTATGTTCTATATCCGAGCAACTGAAAAACGCTATCAGACTCTTTGTTAGAAATGCCGGCAAAGTTTTGAAAAAATGGCAAAAAACGACATTTTTAGACCTTTTTTTGGCTTAAATTTTAGTTTTTTGCGCGAGTTTCTAAATCGTTTAATATGAATCTGACAGCTTAGCAAAAAAGTCAATCGCTTACGTGCTAATCGAAAATATGTGAATATTAATTGAAACCAAGTTAGTAGCATGATTTAAAGAGATGAGTTTTAAGAGAGCTCGGAAAATAGAAGAAGCCGTCAAAAATGTTTTTTTTTAATGCAATTTTAGTACATCAAACAATTTACTTTGTAGATTGTTGTCTGCTAGGTGAACTAATAAACTTAGACTATATCAGGTATCTTAGTCAGGTCTGATCATTGCTTGGCTGCTGTTTTTATATTGAACTTAATTTATTGAAAAACAGTTCAGAAATAGCTTATTGAAGGGAACACATAACATATAACCATTTAAATAAATGTCGACGCCCTGTTTGGAAACGGATAAATAAAAAATGAAAAATGTATTTTGTTGGAAGCAAGTGCCAACTGGGAAGATAACGCTCTTGGGAAAACAAACTTACTCTCAATTGGTTAGTTCACAGGTTAAATGGGAGAGTCTGCATATAAACATATGTGTTGGCGGATTTCAAACAAATTCGAAAAAATTTTCGTTGACCTTTTTTTCTAGGTCACCGAGATTGATTTCTGAGGTCTCTCAAATCACTACAAAGACCTCATTTTGAAGAAATTTTCTGCACCGCAAGCAAATTTCTGTGAAAAAAAAACAGGTAAAATATGCACTTTTTGAAAAATGTTGACCAAAAAATTGCGTTCCTTTTGGCGCGCGCTCCCCCCTCAAAATTAATATAGTTTGAGGCCAAAGGCGCCTTTTATTACGAGACCAAAATGTGCATTCTCTGCATTGTAAGCGGAATCCGCAACAGGCCAAAATCAGAATTGTCGCGGAATCCGCAACATTGCTACTTTTCTTTGATCTTATTTGCTGTTTTGGATTCCACAAACAAATACCTAAAACATTGTACCGTTCAAAATTGCTCCAAAATAGGCAAAATGGTGCAATCCGCAACCGTATTTGCGGAATCCAGAACAGTTTTTGGAATCCACAAACAAAAAATGAGACATGTGTATAGCTGAACTGAGCTATTGGGGAATCCGCAACTGTACGCGGAATCCGCAAAGTGTAAGTGGAATCTGCAAATTGTAAATGGAATCCGCATTTTGTTTGCGGAATCCGTTTACATACATGAATGAGTAGTAGCGTTTAAAACTATGTCTTTTAATTAATACGTTGATCAGCTACCAGTTGCATTGCCAAACATTCGATCTCAATTCCTGTCAAAAACCCAACTTCGATCTCTAATCCTGTGGAACATACCCAACTTCGATTTCAATTCCTGACAAACATACGAAATTTCGATCTCATTTCGATTCTTGTCAAACATACCCAGCCCAGCTTCAATCTGATTTTTTACAAAGGTTAACTTCAATCTCAATTCCTGTCATCAATCTCAATTCCTGTAAACTTATTCATTAGTTCATTTCAAGCCATTCAGTTAAAACAAAAAAGTTTCAATTTGGCCATTTTGAAATATTTTTAAAATGCGAAACCAGAACGTAGTTTGATATGGCAGCATTTTCAGGACTATATATTTGTGTTTTTGATTTTAAAATTCAATTCTGCTGTAAATCAATTTTGGTAATTTTTATCTAAGACTAATTTGCTCAAACTAGTTCAAGAGATCCTGTACTCCCTATGAACAAAATGCTTTCAATTCACACTCACAAATACTGAATCTCAATTACAAAATCCCAAAAACGGAATCTCAATTACTGAATCCCAAAAACCGATCTAATACGGCGATATGTCAACCCAATAATCAATTAACCAAATTACCGATTTCACCCAATAAATTTATTCGGTGTTGTGTTTTCAAAACTATGATCCCAAAAACTGCTTGCAAATACTAAAGTGTAACATCCATTGATTTAGTTAACCAAGGTTGTATGATTTGTTCGTAGATTCCGCTGACAATGGTTGACTCCTTGCTTTTAAGTTCCGCATGTGCATATGCAAGTTCAGTAATAAACAAATTTCTGAATTCCTTTACAATTTGCGGATACCGCTTACAAATTTTGCGGATTCCACTTACATTTGCGGATTCCACTTACATTTTGCGGAATCCACTTACAGTTGTGGAATCCAGAACAACTAGCTATATTTGCTTGTTGCGGAGTCCGCAACAAAATAAATGTGCCGACAAATTTTATGTTACAAGCATATGCACGCGGAATCCACGTAAATCTTGTAAATGGAATCCACTTACATTTTGGAACAGTTTAAATACTTGTCTCTGGAATCCAGGAACATACAGACACAAAATTGTGCGCCTATCCAGTGCACAGTTTGGCCTTGTAATGTTAGAAAAATTTTAGGTTCAGTCAGCAAAAAAAGAAATCCCAAAACAGTACAAAAGGGGGACCCTTTGAGTCGGCAGGGGTCAAATACACATTTATATATACATCAATTCATCAATTTATACATCTAGGCTCCAACACTATATAACTAAATTCCACATTCAACCGGTGATCTGATCACCCAGGCGAGCAATTCACAACGTCAAAAAGTAGATATCAAGACAAACTCCAGTCTGAATGAATATACATTGCGCGGCATTCACTATTCGCTTATGTACTCTCACTAATATCTCGCCATTTCCTTCGGGCTATTGGTATAACTTAATGATTTTGCTTAATAACGTTGTAGCTTGTCTCACTAAAACTGTGATTTCTTTTTACCTAAGTTTGTTCAACACTGATTTTTAACAATTGCTTCTGGTTCAGCTATAGGGGTTCGAAAATTCTTAATAAGGCCAATTTGGAGCAATTATCGCTCGATTTATTGGGTTCTTACAACACGCGTGAGCGGATAACTAATTTGTTCCAAATTGAATTGAGACTCGTCATTTGGTGCCGGTATCAGAATAGGACGAGGGTCAATATATCTTTTTGTATTTTACATTAACACGTGGAGGTTAAATTGAAGAAAAACATGTAAATAAAAAGTATTTCCTTGTTCAGTTATTCAATTTATTATATCAGTTTTTCAAACGGAATATTTCTAATTGGCCTTGAAGTGCAATTGGGACATTTAGGGATTTGACGCCTCCCCTCAATTTGCTAGTATTTTATTTTATTTATCTTATTAAACTAATCAAAAAGTTTTATGAACAATCGCAGAGTGTAGCAGTTTTTATGGTGACTTCCAAAATATTAAAGTTTCATAATGGCGTAATTTTCAATGAAAATCTAAATATATTCCTATCATTTAAAACTCTTTTCATCAGGAAAAAAGTATTTAATTTATCTTTCCCAAATACATTTTGAGGAACACTTCAGCTGAAAAAAGTGCTCGTTGCAAGCTAATTTTTAAAAGCTAATGCGTTTGAAAAGATTTGCGGAATTTATCAATTCAATTAGTGCTTTGCTTTCATGCCATTTACAAGAATTCCTTTTTCTACCATTTATCACTTATGTTATTTTAGAACAGCCATTATTACTTTGTTTTATATCACTCCAAAAAGATATGAGTGCTTTTCAATTATATAGATGACTTTTTGGATAAGCTAATTTTGATCTGCTGCCAAAAACTCAACGGTATCAAAAAAAATTCTGCTATCAACATAATTAGTTTGACCCATATCCCAACTGTTATTGACTAATGTATTGATCTATACTTGGGCCGGTTGACTTATAATTTGACCTTGCACGACCCTGATTGACTCAAATAGAAAACGAGTGGCTAAACTAGTTGGCTGAAATGCATCATGATGCCAAACTGTGCACTGGATAGGCGCACAATTTGGTATGTGTAGGTCTCTGTGTCCCAGAGACAAGTCTTTGAACATGTCCATATTTTTTCGGAACGAAGAAAAACGAAAGAACAGAAAAATATCATGACTGCTCGTATCAGGGCAAAGCCCAAAAATTCCTGACTGCGTTTTAATTTCTATGAAGTAACTTAAAATAATATAATTCATGAAATATTCAAAAAACATATAGCAATTTTTTAAGTAGACCAAAGAGCATGCACGGAATATATCGCGTGTTAATTGTTACAAGTTGGCTATATTGCCAAACTTTTAACCCCCATAACTTAACGAAAAATTATCACTCTCGAGGTATTCTTTTGAATTTGTGTTCAAGACAAGAATACGTTCCGAATAATATAAAAGTTCGGTCAAAAACTGCTAGTTCAAACGTCAAACTTTGTCTGAAGAAAAAACCACACGAGAACAAATACTCTGTCGCTTTGTTTGAGAGTTGGAAAAAAAGATCGTCCTTGTTGCAGAATCCGCTCAAATTTCACAAAATACAAAAATTCGCCACGTAATGTTCAAAATTGATTTTAACAATTTGGGTCAAAAAGTAAAAATTGATTTAATATAACAAATTTTAACACCTTTTTAATTGATGCTTTCTTCTTGACTAAATTATAAAACTTAGTGAACGGGTTCTCAAAGCAACTTTTTTCAGGTAATATTTATTCTCACTTTTATTGGTATTTGTCATTTTCGTAACTTTTTAATGCCAAAACTTTAGGTACGACCTTAGATTATCATTGAGCAAATCAAACAAAAAGCCTTAATTGAGAATTGACCAAATTGAGTGTTCAAATTTTTTCTATGTTTTTTTGAACATATTCTTTCAAAATTGCAAGAAACTGAAATAAAAATTTTCATTGCCTAAAAAAATTTCTTTAATGGTAAACATTGATCTCTTACTCAGCATGGTTATTCGTTAAAATTCAAAACAATAATTTATTCTCTTTCTCAAATGAGAGTATACATCCAAGAAGACTGCTCGTAGTTCAAATTTAAAAAAATTTCAGTGAAAACTAAAAAAAAAGATAATCTTTCCAGTTCTTTTTTCAAAAAACAAAATGATATATTTCGCATTTTGCATAGCATTAGATATACCAAAGAGCATGCCTGATTTCAATTTGGAACTATTCTAAGACGATATAAACATCCGCTCACGCGTTAAAAGCACGAAATATATAACGCGTTAATCACACCAAAAACACAAATTTGCAATTTTCAAAACCCCCATAACCTTTGTTAAAATGATCACAGTAAAATTTCTATTTTTGTAAGTTTGAGTTCAGGACAACAATAATTTTGAGTAGATAAAAACTATTTTTTATAAAAAGTGCTAGTTTGAAAATCATTTTTTTCTCTGGAGAAAAAACTACACGGCCACAATTTTTTTGCGGTAGTTTTCTCCGAAAATTGTCGAAGCAATCAATTGTGCTTCTCAGATGGCAATTCTAGTGCACTCTAAACTGTGCAATTATCAGATGGCAATTCTAGTGCACTCTAAACTGTTAAATCGTATGTCGTATCAGTGTATGAACCTTTACACTCGTGTTTAAATAGGCTAATACCAAATCGATTTTACAAAAAAATTAATTGATCTTCTAGTAAACTTAATTTTTTTCCATGATGTTCTTACATAGGTTGCCATAGGGGGATTTTCATTAAAAATAGATCGAAAATAAATCTTAAACCTAAATTTTATAGTTTTATAAGTTAACCTGCTGATTTGCGTTCTGATTTAGTTCCGAATTAAAACTGGTTTTCTGAAGAAACAGTCTTCGATGGTTGATTTCAAACTAGTTTGGGACGGTGAAGTCTCCGTAAAAACGGTTTTTACGTTTCTCGTGCAAAAAGCTAGGCATACGATGTTTTTACCGCAACACTTGTATGATAAGGTTTTTGCATCACTGCAATTAAAAATTTCAGGTAGAATTTTCATATTTGTAAAAAAGCTGAATTTTTTTAAATTGCAAAATCAATTCATTACTTGAGCATTTTTTGTTATTTTTTAGTCTATAACATAGTCTAGATTCCCGTTTTTCACAAAGGGAAACAAAAAGCACAATAGTGTTTTTATATGGACTCAGAAAAAAAATACGTTTTTACATGATAAAATAATTCGAGGGTCAGTCAGAAAAACAAGCGACAATTTTCATCCACTAAATTTGTTAAAACAAAATTATATTCTAGCCAGATTCAAAATGTTACTTTTTCAAAATGTTACGATTTGTTACACAATCTTAGATAGCAAGTCTTCGACTGCTGTTTATCAGTGAGATTTTTACCACTTAGTCTGTATATTTTCCTATTTGGGAAAACTCTTGAGTAATGTGTTTTCGAACAAAAAATATAAAAAGCGAAACTCGAAGTGTTTATTGTTCCGAATTTCGAAGAAAATGACGGAATACTTGAAAAATCTCAAAAAAGATACTTATTTTTTTTCTGAAAAACTCATCAATTGTTGTAAAGCGAACACTGCTTCATAGAACTTATAAGAGAGCCGGACCATTCAGGGCTTCGCCCTGATACAAGCAGTCTTGTTAGTTTTTGTGTCATGGAGTTTTTTGGTCTGCAAAAAGTGCTTGTCATACATCTTCAGAAACTGTGGGAAATGTTAATCCTAAAGTAGTTATCATACAAATTGCTAGACGCAGGGGCGGATCTTGGATTTTCTCGAGGGGGGGGGGGGGTGCAGATTTTCAAAAAAATTTTCGAAAATTTTGACGACCGTTTTTTTAGGTCGTTAGGTCGACCAAACTGATTTTGAGCTCTCTTAAAGCACTAAAAAGATGCTGTTTTGGCCAAATTTTCTGCGCCGCAAACAAATTTCTGCGCCGTTTTTGGGCACTTTTTGGAAAATTTTGACAAAAAAAATGCGTTTTTTTTGGCGCGCGCTCCCCCTCAAAGTTATTATATATTGGCACCGAAGGCGCGTTTATAACAATTTTAGCCCCCTCCCCTAGATCCGCCCCTGGCTAGAAGTATGAACTGTATAGACTATAATATGAAACTTTTATGCCCAACTTTTGTTTTCAATCCAAGCTCTTGGACACATTTTTTTTCAAATTCCAACTATTTTTTCTAACACTGAGATTATAAACAACTGTTTTGTTTTCATTTAAAAAAAGTTTTGGTTTAAAATAAGTTGTTTTTTTGCTTGAGAAAAGTACGACCTATTCAATGTGAATCATTTTCTGTGAGTCTATGAACTAGGCAATTCGAAATGTTTCGACATAATTATTTCGAGTATTCCTTGCATTGATTGTTTAGTTGATTAGATTAATTTGTTCATGCTTCAATAGTGGGTTGGCTTATTCGATCCGGGTCCCTTTCAATAATGCCCTTACTTCAGTTAGTGTGCATAATTCGATCTACAAATTTTACCAAATAAAAAGATCTTGACGTCAATTCTAATCTGTTATTTTCTACTTCTAATCTGTAGTTTTTAAATCTTCGCGTTAACATAGAGAAATTTTCATCATTATTGAGACAATACTTGAAAAGATTATTTTGCTTCTAATTTATGATTACATTCTCTCACTAAAATCTAATTAACTTATAAAGCCCGCAAGTTCGAATTAATGCAAAAGAGGGGAGGAGATTCGTTACTAGGTTTTATTCTCATATGCTTAACCGTTGACTTATGCCTTTAGAGGGGGATATTCGTTACTAGGTACTCGAGGTGAGGAGGATATAGTTACAGACATCCCTTATGTTTTTAAAAGGTTTTAATTTGGGGAAATTGTTCCCCCAAAAGCCAATCGTGATTTAGATACCTATTTATGCAAAACAAGGTGAAATATCTAGCACTCAATTAGTAGACAGTTTATTCACCAGTTATTACTAGTTATTTGGTTAGACTGATTTTCATTCGATTTAAGGGTAAGCAAAGGGCCAGTACAACAGTGCCGAAGTACAACAGTGCCAAAAACTTATTACTGTTCAACAGTGCCGAATGTTATTCAGAATACTCTTTTTACTCGGGGACCGGCCTATTGTCTATTAGCATATTGTCATGAGGACTGTTAGCATGCCCTAACAAAGTAGTTGAGTCGATTAAGCGTTCAAGATTTGATTATTGAAGAAACTTTTTTTCTGAACAATTCTCAAGCATTTATCTCGGTTTTGTCTCGAAACAAAGCAGTAGTCACAAAAAAGCAAATAGTTCACAAACGAATTGAAAACTTGTAAAATATCATCAAGTTTTTGCCGTGTTGAACGCATTTTTAGTTTCGGCACTGGAGTTTGTACTCGTTGAAAGCACCTGCAAACAAATAGTTAAGCAATTGATTGCCCTAATTTTTTTTGCTGCTGGATATTCAATTTCCCGACAAAAGCTTCTTATTTGTATGGTGCTAGGCATTTTAGCAGACCGGTTTTTTAGCAGATCAATCTTTCAGCGGACTCAGAACAATTAGCAAGCCAAAACGCTAACTTTAAACGCGGCATTGGCGATTAGCGACCGCTTGATCCGCTGGGCTTCCATTCGGCACGAGTGTTTTTGTGCACATGAATTTTGTTTTGCTGCTATTTTAGACTTGTGATTTTGAAGTTAAAAAGTGTTTTTTTTTAACAATTCGTGAGATAACTGTCTTAATTAGGGAAGCTTGGCCCAAGACTGAGCGCCTTTTTGAGTCTGCCAATCAATCATGTATCAGTTGTTACAACGTTGGTCCGCTAAAAGACTCATTTTCCACATTGAATGCTAAAAAGATTGGTATGCTAAACGATCGGCCCCCTGTTTTTATGCTGTTTTTATGCCCTGTTTTTAGGTTTTGTCTATTATTCTTTTTATTCTTGAGCAGACGATTTCAGTTAGTTAGAACATTAAAAATATGCTAATCCATGTTGGAAATTGCGGGTCTGCATGGCTATAACCCCCACTAAACCATGAAAATTGAAAACGAATCTCTGAACACAAATTCGAATAGGTATTACTAAAAAATGCAAGATAATATTATGGAACTTGTCAGAACGAAGCAGTTTACCTAATTTATTCTCTCAGTGGCTTTTCTCACTGTTTTTGCGGTTTTCTCCGCAAAATTTTTTACAAATCATTGACCAAATGCGCTTTAGTTGCCATTTCAATAAAAATTTTTGCAATTTTCAACTTGATTTAAAGCTCGTTATAATTTTTCTGCAATTCTCAGCTAAAACGATTCAATTTTTTAATAATAAAATTCGCTTTCATTTTTTACATTTGGAGGGTATAACCAAAAAAACCCATCATTTCCTATGTGAAACAGTTTGATTTTTCTATCTGGCCCTTTTTTGTGCTCAACAATGTCGAAAAAATTTTCAAAGTTGTTGAAAAAATAAAGAACAGATAATTCAAAACTTTTCATAAAAAATATTCAATTTTCAATTTTTAAATTCACATCGCCACTGAAAAACTGCTTTTTTTCTCCAAACGGTCTCTTCTCATCATTTTAATGGTTGTTGGTATGTCTCCATTGTGACTATGAACCAATTTCAAATCAATTTTCGTTCATAGTTGATGTTTTTTTAGTTTTCGTGCTAAAACTAACAACTTCGACTGAAATTAACAATTTTTTGTAAATTTTTAATTATTGATTCAGATGTTCTATCACTCAAGTGTGTTACTTTTATTTACAAAGTGATTAATTATGAAATCAGAGCACTGAAAACGAATTCAAAATTTATGCTGCTGAAGTTCAAAGTTGTTTAGCACTTTGTGCTACCCCAAAAATTTAAATTGTCGAGCAAGTTTTTTTTTCTCATTTTTCTTGTTTTTTTTTCGCCTCGAAAATTTATAAGGTTACCGAAACGTGGCCGAAAAAATATTATCAAATCTTTAGTTCGTTCTTTTTACCTAAAAATTGTAGGCGGGCTAATAAAAAACAAGACTGCTCGTATCTAGTCAAGGCCATGAAAATTCCGATTGCCATTCAATTGGTCTCGAATAGTTTTGTGCTAAATTAAAATTTGGCAAAATTATGAATTTTAGACTGATAATCAACATATGAGGCAGGCATGGAAATGATAAAACCAGATAGTTGTCTCAGTTCAAATTGGAGCAACTTCGTAATGCGGGATAACTCGCCACGTGTAATGTATAAAACGAGCAATTTCAGCAGTCTTCCAAAGGCGCCCTTAGAAACATTTCTGAGTTTTAGGGTACCCTTTGGTTGTTGATGTCGTCAACTCCTCAAAGGAAAGGGGGCGTACGCCACCCGCTTTTCCCTACCCCCTAAAATTGTCCCTGACTATATTTGTACTCACTGTGCGCAGATCAATTTTTTGAATCCGAACTTTCATTTTCCGAAAAAAAAATTGATTTGATTTGATTTGATTTGAATTGATTGAAAATTTTTTCCATAGAGAATCACCTAAAAGCTGTTTTTTAGCTCATTCCCTTACCACTCCAGGTTTTTTGTGTTACGGGCTATAAAACAAAAACCCCAAATTGCTTAAGCCAGATGAAAAATTATGAAAGCAAAAACTAAATTTGATCTTCACACTCACCTTTGCGGTTAATTATTATTGATTTCTTGCATTCGGTTGGAAATAAATGGATGGCAACAATTCAAATTAAATACAGAAAAACCGATTTTGAATCAACCTCAAATAAATGCAAATTTTGTTTCAACAAGATGCAAATTGCATTTGCGATTTAGCCAGAATATTCAAACATAATTGCGACGTACATTATAAATGCAAACAATTCAAAAAAAATGCGGAGACTAGAAGAGGTAAGAGGTCAAGTGGATTCAGGGAGAGAAGCCCCTAGCCCTTCAAGATTTTATCCCACTTGTTCTATTTTACCTCATCTATTTTTAGACTAGCAGCTCTGAAGGTTCTCAGGCGCAAAATAGAAACTTTTTTTAGAACCAAGCGCGCGACAAAAGTTTCAATTTTAGGTAGAAACCGTCTAAAACAGCCCGAATATTGTTTTTGAGCATTCTTTTTTAAAAATTTTCCTGCATTTGTGTAAATCTTTGTCAGATTTGGATCTGTATACTTTTTTATTCTTTAGATAATGTAAAGAGTTTTCATCTCTACGTCAGTAAACTATTGAAGCGTGTAGTTGGAAAATGATCTGCTTCTGCACAATAAATTGAGCAGAGAGAAAGCTTTTTTCCCGGTTTAAAAATAATAGTTTTTTGTCTGAGCGTAAAATTGATGTTTTTTTCTTACAATGTCTTTAGCTTAATGGCCCGCTTAAGCTGAATTATCAAAAAAAACAATCAAATTGACACACTCAACACAATTAGAGATTTAAAAATACTTTTTTCCCGAAAATGTCACTAATTGAATTTAAAAACTAATTCAAAATTATAAATCAGACCTTTTGAGAATTTGACCATGTGGGAGTTTTTTTTGTTACCGGGCAAAAAACCCTAGCTAAACCATAGCTCGTTCTCTTTGCACAATGGAGTAACAAACCATTAAGGATGACACAAAGAAACATTTGGACACTACTCGTAGATCATCCAATGGCTGGTTGCGTAGACCATCCAATGACTCGTCCGCTTCTATATATATTTATATACTTAAATTCCTGAAAATAATTATAGTTAAACTGACAAGCTCAAACATAATTGATCTGCGAAAGTGCCTGGCTTAGTTCACTTTTGAACAACTTTTGATCGACTTTTTTGGACTTTAATGCGTTTTTTGAATCTGAACTTTCTTTTTCCGAAAAAAATTGATTTGATTTGATTTGATTCGATTTGATTCAATTTGATTTGAATTGGTTGAAGTTTTTTTTCCATGGACAATCACCTAAAAGCAGTTTCTTTTTAGCTCATTCCATTACCTTTCTAGGTTTTTCTGTGTTACGGGGGTAGAGGCTATTAAATGCTGAGGGAGCCATAATACAAAATTTCCAAATTGCCTAAGCCAGAACAAAATTTATGCGAGCAAAATAAAATGTAATCTTCTCACGACACGTCTTTGCAATTAATTTTTGCAAAGGTGACTTTGATGATTTGCATTGAGAGTGACCAAAATTGATTAGCAGTAGTTCAATTTTATCTGTAAAAATTTTGTTTCAACAAGTTGCAAATTGTCTATGCAAATTAGCACAAAACATTCAAATATAAATGCGACGTACAATATGAAAGCAAAACATTCAAAATAAAAAATGCGGAAAAACAGAAGAGTTAATTGGATTTAGGGAGATAATTGACGCCCGCCTCTTCTTTTTCAACGATTTATCCCTTTTGTTCTATTTTACGTCATCTATTCTTAGTTTAGTCTAACAGCACCGAAAGTTCTCGGGCACAATATGAAAAACAAACATAGAGTCGAGCGACTGCCCAAAAATATGAAGATTAGGTAGACATTGTCTTAAAAAACGTTAACTTTGTTTTGGGCCGTTTTTTCATCATTTAAGCTGCAGCCAATAAATTTTTGTCAGATTGGATCTCTACTGGAACCTGATCTAAACTACATTTTATGATTGGATAAATTAGATATTTTACCACTGTAAAGTATTTAATATTAACCAATCATGATCCATCTAACTAACAACCCACTTATTTGTAAGTGCTGAAATTACTTGTAATTTCAGCACCAGAGAGATTTGAATTTAACTTAGAAATTAGCTGCCTCTCCAAGAGAACTTCAGCAGCCGCAATAAACCAGTATACCCTAGATCTATTTAGCCTAGCAGAGACTAGTTAAACAACCTGAGACTAGAATAGTATAAGAGTAAGATTAGGATCGGTATTAGACTAAGAAGTTGCACGAATCTATCCGGCCGAAAATAAGATAGCGTGACGAGCAGACGGTGTACCCTATCCGAAATTACTCTATGAGTTAAGACCATCGGTTATAACTCACTACAGTTTTTTTTCTGTATTTATTAAAAATGCGAAAATTTTTTTGGCTCTACGTCAGCAAGTTACTGAAGCGTTTAATTGGACAAATGTAGCCTCCACACAATGCATTCAGTGGAGAGAAAACTTTATCTTGATTTTAAAACAATTATGGCTGCTTCCGAGAGTAACATTTATGCCCTTGTTTTTGTCGATAAATTCCATTTTATATGCCCGTTTTATTCAAACAACCAATAAAAATGATACATTTAAACCCAATAAGGTTATCGAAATATACTTTTTTCTCAAAAAGGTCATTAATTGGAATGACTGAAGGTTTTTAAAAATGATAAATCAGATCTTCTGGGAGCTTTTACACCTGAACTTCCGGGAGCTTTTTTGTTACTTATAATTGGACAAAAACCTTAATTAACCTATAATTTCTTCTCTTTACTTTTAATGTCTCAGTCGGAGGTATGTTGAACAAAAAAAGATAAGCAACATTTCTAGACTACAAGTTGATCATCCAATGACTTGAATCCGGTTAATTTTTCTCAAGTAAAACAAAACGCTGTTTAGTTTCCTTTCCTGGCCCTGAAAGTAACATAAAAATGAAGCAAAAAATAGGTGGGAGATAGGATACATGCCTTTTTTTATTTACGTAGAGATAGTATATACACTCCTAGTGCGTAATTCAGTTTTTAATTCTAAGCGTTAGTTCGCTGAAAATCTATTTGATTCAATTTGGTTCAGTTGAAGTTATTTTGCATAAAGAATCAGCTCAAGTCAGCTAAGCATTTGAGTTGTTTCGGTCAAAGTTGTCCCAGAAAGGTCTCTCAAGCTATTTGTTCAAATTTGAGCCAGCAGCATATTACTTTATCACAAATTCGTATTTTATCGCTTTTATTTTTTCTTTTAATTTTTTTAATTTTTAGTTTTTTTATATAGTTTTGCTCAATTATCTGGTATAACGTCAGCAAAATATAGAAGCTTTTAAAAGGAGAAAGGACCTGCTTTTGCACAGTAATTCAAGCGGATAGAAAGCTTTTTTCTTGTTAAAAAAATAATTGGTTTTTTTCCGAGCTGAAAATTGATTACATTGCCTAATTGCCCATGTTAGCTAAAATATCACTTAAACTGTTGAAACGGACACGCCCAAACCAACCCAATTTAGAAATTTTAAACTGAAAACTTTTACCTAACCGATTTTAATTGGGTTGAACAGTTTTAACAAAATTTAACTCAGAAAAACTCTGAAAGCAATTTATCGAATGAATGAAATAACAAGACTACTTGTATATCAGAACAAAGCCCTGATTGCAACAAAGACCTGTAAAAAAAGTTTTAAAACTTAAGTTTTTGATGAAGTAAAAATGTTGAACAGTTTGTTTGTTCTCCCCAACAGCCACTATCAAACAGAGAAGGTTATATTTTGAGTTGTAAAGGGAACTATTGGACCAAGTGCCGGTCTCAAATCTTTTGGAACAACTTTGAGTGCTTATATTTCAAATAAGGGAGTTTGTTTAAAACTATTGGTTGGATTACCGAAAATTAGAAAAAACTGCTCATATCATGAAGAAACCCTAAATAATCCGACTGTCTCTTAAGGTCTGTGGAGTAACGTTTGCTTATATTGATGAAGGTTTTAGAAACAAATTACAAAACTTAAAAACAAATTAACACACATTAAAAACAAACGGATATATTTTGCATATATTTAAATTTTAAATAGAACAAATAGCATGCATTAAGTCAAATTGGAATCGTTAAATTGTTGAATCGATTACATTTTTGCTTACTGCGTAATAGTTAGAAAGATATCCCAAGTTAATCGTCCCTAATTGGCCAAATTAGCAATAATTAATCCCAATAATTTTACAAAAAAGCTGGAGAAATTTTTTTATAATTTCTGAGCAACAACAATGTGAATATGAAAAATTCATCAAGAACTGTTAATTAAACGTTGAAATTTGTCAGGAGAAAACTACTCAAACACAATTATTCCGTCCTATTTTTTAAAAATTGAAACAAGAAATTCTGAAAGAGAAAACCAACAAAAAATGTATTTTTCCTTAATTTCTTTAAAAATTGCAATAAAAAAATTGAAATTCAAATTTTCTAAAATTTAATCTAAAACGATTCACTATTTCACTCTGGAAGTGCTGTATTGTCTCGAACCTTCATGATTTTTGCAAGAAAAAATAATAAATTATTACTGTATTGAATTTTTATATCATTGAAGAAGCATAATTGAAAATATGTACATAAGCTGGTACTAATTTTTACCAATTAAAACCGGATGATGCACAGTAGCAGAGAATATTTTGAAGTTCGAAAAAAAGTAGTTAGCTGAATGAGCAAGACATTTGAACTAAGAGTTCAAATACAAATAGAAACGATCCCATCATTTTTGGTTATGATATGCTTGTCAATTTTTCTGGAGGCGTGTCAATTTTTCTGGCAAAAAATTTTTTGATTTCTTGTTGGATTTCGAGCTTCTAGAAGCTTTTAAATTTGACCTTCTGGTAACTTTCCTTCTGTTACTGAAACATGACCGGAAAAAGTTCGTCCTCTTGGCCCAAAAATTGTAGTCAATATTTGAGGCACGCATGGAAACGATAAGACCATATAGTTGTCTCAGTTCAGTTTGGAACAACTTCGTAGAGCGGGATAATTCGTCACGTGTTAATTATAAAACGAGCAGTTTAAGCAGTCTTCCAAACGTGCCCTTAGACACAATTTAGGGCTTTTGGGAGACCCTATGGTTTTTGATGTCGTCGAATCTGCAAGTGAGTGGGGGCGTAAGCCACCCGCTTTTTTCCAATTTTTCGAATCCGAACTTTCTTTTTCCGAAAAAAAATTGATTTGATTTGAATTGACTGAAGTTTTTTTCCATAGACAATCACCTAAAAACTGTTTTTTTTGCTCATTTCTTTACCATTCTAGGTTTTTTTGTCTTACGGGGATAAAGGCTATTAAATGCTGATGGAGTTATAAAACAAAAATTCCAAATTCCAAATAGCCAGATGAATATTTATGCAAGCAAAAACTAAATTTGATCTACACACTCACCTTTGCGGTTAATTATTATTGATTTCTTGCATTCGGTTGGAAATAAATGGATAGCAGCAATTCAAACTAAATACAGAAAAACTGATTTTGAATCAACCTCAAATAAATGCAAATTTTGTTTCAACAAGATGCAAATTGTATCTGCGATTCAGCCAGAACATTCAAACATAATTGCGACGTACATTATAAATGCAAACAATTCAAAAAAATGCGGAGACTAGAAGAGGTAAGAGGTCAAGTGGATTCAGGGAGAGAAGCCCCTAGCCCTTCAAGATTTTATCCCACTTGTTCTATTTTACCTCATCTATTTTTAGACTAGCAGCTATGAAGGTTCTCAGGCGCAAAAAAAAAATTTTTTTTTAGAATTAAGCGCGCGACAAAAAACCAATTTTAGGTAGAAACCGTCAAATACAGCCCGAATATTGTTTTTGAGCATTCTTTTTTTAAAAGTTTTTCCTGCATTGTGTGAATCTTTGTCAGATTTGGATCTGTATATATTTTTTATACTTTAGATTATGTAAAGAGTTTTCATCTCTACGTCAGCAAACTATTGAAGCGTGTAGTTGGAAAAAAGATCTGCTTCTGCACAATAAATCGAGTGGAGAGAAAGCTTTTTTCCCGGTTTAAAAATAATTGTTTTTTGTCTGAGCGTAAAATTGATGTTTTTTTCTTACAATGTCTTTAACTTAATGGCCCGTTTAAGCTGAATTATCGAAAAAAAAACATTCAAGTTGACACACTTAAAGACAATTAGAGGTTTAAAAATATTTTTTCCCGAAAACGTCACTAATTGAGTTTAAAAACTAATTCAAAATTATAAATCAGACCTTTTGAGAATTTGACCATGTGGGAGTTTTTTTTGTTACCGGGCAAAAAACCCTAGCTAAACCACAGCTCGTTCTTTTTGCATAAAGGAGTAACAAACCATTACGAATGACACAAAGAAACATTTGGAGATCATCCAACGGCTGGTTGTGTAGATGGTCCAATGACTTGTCCGCTTCTATATCTATTTATATTCTTAAATTCCTGAATGTAATTATATTTAAACTGACAAGCTAAAACATAATTACTTTTCAAAATCAGCTTTTGTTTGTTTTTTATATTAAACTGTTTGTTTTGTTCCCTTCAGCAATAAAAATCAAACAATGATTGTTTTATTTTGATTTTTCAGAAAAATAATTGATCTGCTAAAGTGCATGGCTTAGTTCACTTTTGAACAACTTTTGATCAAATTTTTTGGACTTTAATGCGTGCATAATTTCGTTCAAGAACATAGCCAAATTGGCCACGTTAACCCAAAAATTTTAAAAAAGTGACTGGTAAAACATCTTATTTTATTTAAAATTTTTGAAACAATTGTTTTTTCATATTTGAAGTAAGAAAGTTGGTTAAGTTTTTGCTTGGCTCGCCAGTAAAATCTATAAAAGCTTCAATGTAAACAAAACAGCAAATGTCGGACTAAAGACGGAATAATTTATAGCAAAAAGAATTTGAGTTGCTCATTACTTCTTACCTGTGACTATTTTTTAAGTATATATGTTTTGCTTGATATGAATCGAATTGCAAAAAAAATGATAGTAAAGTGTCTAGTAACGTATTTTTGACAGGAATGTCTTCCCTCATTTTCTTTTGGAACAATTAATGATCTGATTAAATAGCCAAATAGCCATTCCTGCGGCAATAGCGCAAAAAAATGCGCTTTAAGTGCCGCAAATTAACCAAATTGACAGTTTTCAAATGCCATATTTTTCAAAAGATTGACTGAATTTCAAATGGTAGTAAAAAAATTGGTTAGTTAAAAAACGTAATACTGGTTTGGAGAAAAAAAATTTCATCGAAAGTCGGAACGAAAATAGTTAGTCTTGAAAGTGATACCCGACGTAAATTATAGTAACAAAATCAAGTCCTAATCTGAGGTTGATCTATTCAAAGACCAAAAAATTTTCTTATTTCTAATTAACCTATAACTCGGATTCATTGCTTAAAATATCAGGGCCTCATTTTGTGTTCCGATTTTATTAAAGTGAGAATTATATTTGCTTCTAATGTTTTTTTGAATTTAGTCCATTTTCAAAAAAGAAATCTCATCGATCTCTGGATCATCGGGGGTCTCAGCCGGGTTGGAGCATCACTATTCAAACCTGACTCATTCATAGCTAAACTACTCGTTTTATGCTTATCTCGCACTAAAAATTGTTACAAACTGTTTTGAGGCAAGCTGTTTGGTCTTATTGATATCAAACACGACGCAAATTTTATATCTTAAAATTGGATACTATCAGCCTTAGATTCATAGCTTGTCAATTTTTTCCTAACCAAAAACTGTTTGGCACCAGATAATGGGTACTTGGAACAATCAGGGCTTTGCCCTGATAGGAGCAGTTTTGTTGTGGTTTATCTGGCTGCAGATACACATGTTTTTTTCTTAATTTTGAACAGTCATCTCACATTACTAGTGCAGAGACGAATCCTAACAATGTTAAACTACAAAATTCTTAATCATTTTGCTTGTTCTTTTTCTGATTTTCGTCTTTTTAAGTTTTGATTTTTGTTTCTGATTTTTCTCACAAATTAACGTGTGTCCCAAATTGGGCAAACTTTTAATCACAAAGTCCATAACTTTGCAAGACTTTATCGCAATTGAAATCAAGCAAGATTTGAGCGCTTTGAGCGGTTTTTTAGACGATTGCGCTCAAAATCTTGCTTCAAAATGAGCGGTTTGAGCGGTTTTTGAACGGTTTATCTAAAAAAAAAACGCGCAAGATTTGAACGGTTTTGAGCGGTTTTTCTTAGACGAACCGTTCAAAAACCGCTCAAACCGCTCAATTTGAAGCAAGATTTTGAGCGCAATTGTCTAAAAAACCGCTCAAATTGCTCAAATCTTTCTTCAAATTAGGTGAAAATTTCTCAGAGCAAAAATCGAAAAACCGTTATTTCGAATAACCTTGTTTTGGTGAAAAAATTTTAGGATGAGAGCTCAATTTGCTAACGAAAGAGAGAAGAACCGATTAACCAAAAACCTTCTAACCTTTCAGGATTCAGATTTGTTAAAAATTATTATTTTGATTGCTGAAAATTGACTGAATAAAAAAAACTACCCCAAGCATAAATATCCCACTTTCTTTGACAGTCAGAAAAATAAAACATCCACAATTAGACGAAAAAAGTTGAAAGCGGAAAAAGCTAAAAAAAATTCAGTTCTTGCAATTGCAAAACAAAAAATTGCTATAACACAGGTATTTAATAAATCAATAATGAGTTTATTGTTTTTAGCCGACAATTTTTGGATTTGCTTTCAGTCAGTTTTTTTTGGAATTCCGTAACAATACTGACACGATAATAATTCTGATTTATTTCATGCGCTTTTTTTCTGATAATAACACGTTTTACAAATTTTGTGCTGGTAAAGTTAAAATATCAGTATATCTCAGCTTATAATTTAGCTTCATTGTTTTTGTAGCTGGTTGACAAAAATTTTTATGAACGTCAAGATAAAGCACAGAGGAGTTTTGCTAAAGCTGTGAAATTGGTTACGTTTTAAATTGGGTTAAGTTGAAAAATTAGTATGTGATTTTGTTACTAAATTAGAAACAATTTTTGTCACAATTTGCGATCTCGAAAAATCAAAAGTAAAAACGTATAGTGGTTTATATCTGGCTGGGCGGAAACGGTAAAAGAGCCCTTCTTACTTTATGATCCTCTCATTGTATTTTTAAAATTTATTGGTCGAAATTTAGATGTTACCGCCTACTGCTTGTTGTTTGGCTTAAAAAAGAGTTTTTGCCCAATTTTCTTGTTTTCAGTTTTCCTCTAAACTATAAATTCCCCACTGTGGTTTCTTGAGGAATACCAGTTTAAACAAGACTCAATTCACCTTGTTTATAATAGATAAGATTGTAAATAATATAAATAATGTCATGACAAAATTCTAGAGTTCTACTTAAATCTTTCATAAATTGAGAAAGAGTGAGTGAGCGCACTTGATGATGAATAGAGTATAGATTGACAGGTCGGTAGCGACCTTGATAGCCAATAGGCAAGATTAGCACGATTAATAACTAGCATTGAAAGTAATACTATAATGACGTCATAACGATACCGTTAGACCACACCACACCACATCCACTTAAATTTACACAACCGCTGAGACTAGCCCACATTGATTCATTTTAGTGATTTTGCTTTCAAAGGGGGGGGGGCAATTTTATGACAGATGCCCTTGATGGCAAAAAACATGTAACCAAAAAATAAACTTTTGTATATCAGACTGATTTGTACGGGTTTTGATGCTTTTGTTTCAAATTTATGAAAACTGATTTAAAATATAGTTTAGCTTTCATTACCTACTGTAATTTAGTCCTTCTGTCGCGAGGAAGTTACCCGATTTGACTAATTGTCAACATGTCCCTGGAACATCTGAACGATGATGTTCCCAAATTAAATTAGCGGGGAAAAGTTCCCTTCATTATGATTTTTATACTCAATAAAGTTTGTTTGTGGATTAGATAGTTGACATGGTCGATGGACGGGGAAGGGGAGGCTTAAGGTGATAGTGGAGTGCGCGTCGTTGCGATTTTTTTATAAGGTTTTCTCAATAACTTTGTTTCTAAAACGACGCGACTTTTAAGGGCATTAAGAAAAACAAGCTCTTTTACATTTTAGGTTGCACAACGCCAGGACCAGAAAGCTGCTGCTGCAAATCAACCTACAACCTCCGCTCTCCAAAATAAGCATCCGAATAATGACAACAAAAACTTGACCTTGGCCGAGGCGGCGGCTAAACCTAGCAAGATTGGCGACAACAGTCCGAGGAAGCCGGCGCGAAGTCGTCAGCAGCCGCAGCTTCGGGTGGCAAAATCGTGTCTGGTGGCGACTCTAGTTCGTTCAGTGTTGTGGTTGCCGTATATCATTCATCTGGTCAGACTTGCAGCAATGAAAGCATTCGACATAAAGCAGGAAGGGGACGTTAGTTAATAAAGGATAATTCATTAAAAGTTTATAAAAGTTAGCTTAACGAACAGCCCTCAGGTGGGCAAATGGTGCATATTGTTCCGACTACATACTGTTTGTTAATTAATCGCTTAATAAATCGAAGCACAATTTTATTTACAAACCAAAACCAGGGTTTTCAGCAGCGCTTGTATCCCGTGCTTTAGTGCAAATCGAAATCTCAAAGAGTTTTGTTAGATTTCTTCTAAGAGATACATGCATCTTGTAAAAACATGTGAAAAACTTCCGGCATAGAATTTCACAAGAAACGGATGTCTTTATTTAAAGGTTTTATTTAAAAAAAACAAATTCAGGCGGAAACATCTGCTGTTGAGGTATTTCAGCGCTTTGTTTAGTGTCTGCTAGTGTAGCAGATATTTAGCAAAACCTCTTGCCGGAGACTGCCAAAATATTTTATTTGCCAATACAAGACATGAATAGGGATAATAAAACAATAGGGTTATAAAACTATATTGATATTTTTCAAAAAAATCCTCACTAGATGCGGATTAAAAATAAAATTGAAAACAATATTTTTTTTGAAACTAATGACAGTTTTTGCTTCAGCCATTTTTTCATTGCCCATTTGGGGGAAATCAGAAATTGCATTGTCATATTATATTGTTATGTTAATTGCATTTAAAAGAATTATCTACTCGTGTGTAGTTAGTGTGATAGTACGATGCAACTTGTTTCACACTAGCGTAGCGTAGTGTGATAGTACGATGCATATTTTTCCCCACCTAATTCGCAACTTTTGGCGGCACTTTTGATTTTTACGCTGAATTAGCTATATAATGCCTAGTGCTTCGACATTTGACTAGTAATAAGCTAACATAGTTGTTGTTTTTTTTTAATTTGTCATATGAACCAAAAAAAAACTATTTATTTCATATAACAGTATAACAATTGGAACTCGATATCAGAAACTTTCAAACACGATATACTTTGGGAGGTTTTTGAAATGCATAATTTATCAAAAATTTGTTAAAAAATTCCAATTTATTACATGCAAAATTAGTGTGGTTGTCTTTAGTTTATTATCGATTCCAATTTATTATGTGCAAAATATGAGTTTTGTGCATTTTAAACCTTCTGAATCTTTGCCATTTTCTCGCTCGAGTTTGCGAAGTTGCAGCTTCGCCTCTGTTTTTCAATCTATAACACTATAACACCATCGAAAAAACATTTACTTGGTCTAATTAATGCAAAAAGTTTAACAATTACAAAAAAATTTCAAGATAAAGCATTCAAAACAGGATGTCATGCAGGAATGCAAAAACAAAAAAAAATCTTGTAATTTTGAATAAATTACTGCACTTTTGCTTCAAAACAATTTGAAAAAATTTCAAGCTATCTAAATTTTTTTTTTCTGACAGAATTAAAAATTGTTGGAATACTATGAATTTTTTTGTTTTTTATAATTCGGGATGCCCTTAACCGTTATGAATTGTTTTTAAGTTTACTTGTCGTAAACTTGTAACACTACAATCTGCTATAAACGCAATTGACACAAAAATTAATACATCACGGCAATTCCTAAGTTTTCATAGGGTCATACATTGGCGGATGTTCTGCTAGAAATAGTACGCTTGAAGAAAACGTATTTAACTTTTTTTCAACATTTCCCTAATTTCAAATTTGGTGACGTTATCGGTTAATCAAATTCTTTTTCTAAGGCACAAAAACTTTTTTTTAGTTTCAAAAAATGAATATAGCTGAAGTAAACAATGATTATGCTAAACTACTAAAAATTGCTCATTCTATCCGACAAGGATATGGGGAAACACTAGAAATTTTTGGACTTTGTACACGTTTTTCTCAAGCAAAATTAGAGATTCCAAACAAAACCAGATGTATTGAATTGTATGTCAAGTGAGACACTTTGCTTAGTTTTTTTTCTATATTTAAATAAGTCGGCAAACAAAATGGGTTCAAGAACTTTTTGAGGTGTTCATTTTCAGTTTTTAATGTTGCAAATGTCTGTATTGCAAAAAAATGTATTTGACGCTGAATTTTTTTTGTTTTTAAATTATATACCCGATCAAATTGTAAGTAAGAAATTTCGCAAAAAAATTAGCTTGTCATAAAAGATGAACTTTGAACCAATTACAGACGAAACCTTGACCAACTTTGAGTTGTTGAAATTCGCTTAAAGCGCGTTATTATAAATTGTTATTAGATGATGCAAAATTTGCTGAAAAAGTTTGCTGAATTGTACTGCCCTTGTAAAATGATTTTAAATTGGTAAGATTTCAAACTCGTTTAGGTTGATCTATCCCAAACATTTTGGATCAATTAGTGCCAAAAAAGCTAATTTAAATTGGCTTGGATAAAAAATGGTGGATACTAGTTTACATTTTACAATTTTTTAAGGTTTTAAAAGGATCAAATTTTTAGACTTAAGCACTTATTAACTTTGCTTAATCATCATTTTTGCTTCAAAACTTGGGCATTTTTTTTTCTTAAAATGTTTTACTGCAATCTATAGTCAAATAAATGCACTTTTTTACCGTAAATTACTATTTTGTGGCTTTTTTATGTTTTGCAATCCAAGAATCAGTGCGGCGCATTTTAAAGCGAGTCTTGAAAACTAAAATCTCTAGTGGAAATTTTTAACTCTGCTTCAAAAACTTCGTGCTTATTTAATCAAGTAATACTTTTTCAGGCCAAACATTAGCACGCAATATTAACTGCAAAACGCACTATAGTAATTTTTTTGCCATTTCATTCATAACAACTGAGTGTCGATTATTTTTGGAAAACTTATAACCAAACAGTGTAAAACGATTACTATGATAAAATTGATTCAAATCATAATGAATAGGTTAAAAATGACTCAAATTGACACAAAGTGCATCGATAAAAAGCTGTAGAAAAAACTATGGATTAAAATAGATTTAACTTCATTTGAATTGATTTTTTAGCTTTTTGAAATGCTTTTTGAAATTGATTTAGTTCTATTTTCTTTTTTTTAATTTTTTATTGATTTCTAGAGACGATCCTAAACCATATACAGTGTTGGCTGACATGACCACTTGACCACTTTTGAGGTGGGTTTGCAAGCTTAAAACAATCCCAAAGTTTTGAAACTTTATTTTTGGTATGTTTTCCGATTCTTTTTGCAACTATTCTAAATCGATTTTCTTCTTGAAAAACAGGATGCTTTCTTAAAGCATTGTGTTCCGACAGAGCTAAAAAAAAAGGATCAGATCTCATTATTATATAATTTTTAGATAATTTAATTAAACGTGGATTTTAGTAATTCAAAAAAATCTCATTCGGTATTTTTCATGCTGCCATCCATAGCTGAGTTTTTTGCGCACTCTTTTGTTAAAACTTTTTTCATTCTAGCAAAAAGAACCAAAATGTTTGTGTGTATTTTTTCTCTTGACGCCAGCTTATCCATTAGCATATGCATGATATTATAAAATGAAACATGACTGTTGAAAATTGAAACTAATGGTTATCTTTTTCCAGAAAAATGGAATTGGAAATAAATATGATCAACTAGCTTCTGAAATTACTTCTTTGATAATGACAATAATGGAGCTATGGCTATCTTTTTCCAATTTTGACCTCAACATTTTAACAGAAAATGGATAAAGTTTAAAATATTTTTTTCTGAAAGGATTTTTCATTCAAGTCATTAGAGTCATACATGAAAATTGTAAATAGCCTGAGAAAATGCGGTAATTACTATCCGAATAAAAACCACACCAAGCACAAATATGTTTGTGCAACATTTGATATTCAGACCAAAATACTGCTCAACATTAACGCAGAGTGTGGACTGCTCAACATTAACTCCTGATGAAATGATAACTAAGCTTGTATAAAATGAAGGTCATCTATTTTTTTTTTCATCCAGTTCACTCGCTCAGTTTCTTTATAGTTCATAAAATGTTCTACCAAATGAGTGCAACACGAATCAGGAACACATTTCTTATAGTCGATTACCTAATTGATTAGAGACCAATTTGGATCTCATTACCACGGAAAGTCCAATTAAGTTTTCCGTTTCTGAATACATTTTGCATGACATAGTAGCTCATTATGCATATGACGGTCGATAAATCTTTCAACAGCTCGTTAATTTTTCGCATATCAACGTCTCTTCATTACATATTCATTTTATGCTTTTTGATGCGAGCTTTGCCATTTTAGGTCATAAGACAACCTCAACTTTCCAGCTCTCAAAACATCAGGAGCAAGTTTTAAAACAAAAAGTCAAGGAAATTGAAAAAAATAACGAGACTACTTGTATCAGGGTGAAGCCCTGAATGTTCCGACTGCCTTTAAGGTTTATGGAGCAGGAATAACAAAAACACACAACTAAAGTTGAATGAAATAAAACAAAATGAAATATTTTTTTTGAACTTGAAATTTTTTCTATAAAAATTATCCCCCCACACGCTCTATAAAGTACAAAAGGATAAATTTCGCTTCTAGTAACAAATTAATTAAGGCAAATAAGCTTCTCTCAACCAGTTCGGAACGATTTCTAATATGAATTAAATCTCCGCTTACGCGTTGATAGCGCGAATTATATCGCGCGTTAATTGTCCAAAAATGGCCAAAATGGCAATCTTTAAACCTCCCTAACTTTTCAAAAAATAATTACAGGTGAAATATCTTTTCAAATTTAAGCTCAAGACAAAAATACTTCTTGAATGATATAAAAAAATTTGGTCAAAAATTGCAAGTTAAAAAGTCGAATTTCGTCGTTAAAAAGTTCCAAACTCTCAACCAGTTTGGAACGATTTCTAATATGAATTAAATCTCCGCTTACGCGTTGATAGCGCGAATTATATCGCGCGTTAATTGTCCAAAAATGGCCAAAATGGCAATCTTTAAACCTCCCTAACTTTACAAAAAATAATTACAGGTGAAATATCTTTTCAAATTTAAGCTCAAGACAAAAATACTTTTTGAATGATATAAAAAAATTTGGTCAAAAATTGCAAGTTAAAAAGTCGAATTTCGTCGTTAAAAAGTCGAATTTCGTCTTGTTTTTTTTTTAAGTTTTGATAGATCAAGCCATGGTAGAGGTCGTTGAAGGATACCGTTGATTTTGAACGATTCGAAAACTTTTGTACTTCCTTTAAAAAAATTCCAGTGTTTAAAAAAATTCTTGCTTCAAACTTCATTGAATTATATCGCGCGTTAATTGTCCAAAAATGGCCAAAATGGCAATCTTTAAACCTCCCTAACTTTACAAAAAATAATTACAGGTGAAATATCTTTTCAAATTTAAGCTCAAGACAAAAATATTTCTTGAATGATATAAAAAAATTTGGTCAAAAATTGCAAGTTAAAAAGTCGAATTTCGTCTTAAGAAAAAAAACCCACCCCGAGCACAAATATTCGAAAGTCGGAACAACAAATGCTCTCAATAAGAATTATAGTAGCATACCTAGTAGTAGAATTGTAGTAGCGTAAGTAGGTGAATACTTTTAGAATATACACAACAAAATTGCTTAAAAGAATCAACACATATCTAATAACTCACTATTATAACCGGCAAGAATTTTAAATCAAGGCGAGTTTTGTTTGTGAGACTGTGTAACAATTTAGTGGTATTTTTCTCAATTTTTGATGGCAAAGTTTGCTCCGTCCGATTATCTGTCTCTCTTTTAAAAAAAAAACCTTGTCAAAAATGACGATTGTTTAGTGGCTTTTGTCTAATCTGCTTTCTTAGTTACCTTTTTAGTTTTTTTTTGTTTTTGAAACTTTTTTGAGATTTCTTAGACAACGAATTTTTACAATTAAAAAAATGATTTAAGAGTTTTTTTTAAGTTTTGATAGATCAAGCCATGGTAGAGTTTGTTGAAGGATACCGTTGATTTTGAACGATTCGAAAACTTTTGTACTTCCTTTAAAAAAATTCCAGTGTTTAAAAAAATTCTTGCTTCAAACTTCATTGAAAACATTCGAAAAAATCCGAGTACGGATATATAAAAAGTTTCCACCCATAAGTTTTTTGTGAAGTGAAACTCAAAGATTTATTCGAGCAGCATTGGAAAAAATACCATCCCAAGCATTTTTATTACTCACTTTCATCGAAAGTCGGAACTATAAAATGCAATCAAGTTGCTTTGTCAAAAGTTGTCAAATTTTGACTGGTTGGAGTGCTCTTTTTGATCAACTGAAAATTGTTTCTACATGATATCCCAATTTCAAAACTCAGCAAAGGTTCTAAAATAACCCAAGCCAGAAAATGGCTTGAGCTGGTTTGTTTTAGCATCGGAGTTTAAAAAAAATGGGACATAAGATTGACGGGGATGGGTGGTTTAAGTAATTATACATTTGTATCTTATTTCATTTCAAACAGTTGTTTGTTTGAGCTCAACACAGTGTAAGCCAAGCTACTCTCCACCCCTATGAAAATTAACATATCAACTGAAGACGCCCTCATTTGCCCAATTAACTCATTTTAGCTTTATGATACATTTGCTTCAAGGTTGTCAGCAGAAGCGGATTTAGCGGAAGGGGGCAATATGGAATGGACGTCAAGCCCCTCCTCCCCCTCCCCCTCTCCCTCCCCATTCAAGTATTTGACCCTCTATCGACCTCTCTGATACTAGTTTAAGACCTCCACTTTTGCCCGACCGACCCTAAAGTTTTTCTAAAGGCACCTGTGGCGCCAGCGTATACTTATTTTGTGGGGAGCGAGCACCAAAAAACGCAGTTTTTGGTCAAAAATTCCCAAAAATAGCTAAAAACTCCTTTACTTGGCCACAGTTTTTCTAAAAAAAAATTGACGGCTTTGCAGAACTTTTTAAAATCAAAATAGGGTCTTTATATTGATTTAGGAGAGCTCAGTAAATCAATTTGGTCGACCTAGAAAAAGGTCGACCTAGAAAAACGTTTGAAAAACAGCGTCCGCTCCTGAGCGCTTTGGCTGTCAGATATGTTTTCAGAATTGTTTTATGTTTTTTTTTGTCTGGTACACCAAAAATTTTATTTTCAAATCTATTTTTATAACTCCATATGCATTTTGAATTATGATTCAGAATTGTTTTATGTTTTTTTTGTCTGGTACACCAAAAATTTTATTTTCAAATCTATTTTTATAACTCCATATGCATTTTGAATTATGATGCCATACGCCTTGTGATGTTCAGTGATTATTAATGATAACATCGTAAAACTGTCTTTTCTTCCGGGCATTTTCTGTCACCTACTTAAGACTATGTGACAGAATTATTGCGCCTTCTTGTCACTGGGCGAAAGATTACCGATGAAAAACAGAGGGAAAATTACCCTATGAGGGTTTGAATAGTTTTTTATACGGCGCAGGTTCGTTGGGCCCGATAGCTACAAAGCATATACATTCTTTGAAAAATATTTAAACAGTAATTTCATTTTTCAGCATATATTTTGACTTCTGAAATTTTGAATTTTTCCACTCTATATTTGAATTTTTTCAATGTTTGGCCCCTTTCTGAACTATTTGTTCATAAAGTTTAAATAGGACAAAACAGAAGCCGATAAGGTCTTACTTTTTGGTAGAAAATTGCAAACGAAAGCATTTTTGCAGCTTTTTCCCTGCTTAATGCCCGACCTTGAAACAGTGCAGGTTCAATGGTTACTTAGCAAAAAGTAGACAGACCATAAAGTAGACAGTTCAAAAACCAAATCAGTATCGAGATAAGAAAATCAAAGCACGCAAGAATCATAAAAAACCATTAGGGTTAGTTTGTTTTCTTATCTTTTCTGATTAGCTGACGACGTTTCCTTTTTATGACCTGTCTTCTTTTTGAGCACTTTTCATGTTCAATCTTCGCTGATGCGCTGCAAACCTTGTAACTTCCATATTGGCAATATCCTGTTTGATTTCGCTCTCCTAGTTATTTCCATTTCAACGAAATTGATGCATTTTTGGTTCCTTTTATTAGCTCAGATGTCAAAAATGAAGCTCGTTCAGTAGACTAGGAAAATATTAATGAAGAGGCAACAGAGCAAAAACCTTCAGTGCTGAGAATTATTATATCATCTTCTTAATAATGCATTTGTGCGACAAAATGAAAAGTGTAACTTGACATAGATGAAGTATAATGAAGTATAATTGCGCCAAATTTAGTCCTGTAAAAAAAAGTAGCGCTATATAAAAAATGCTTGAACTTAGTGGCAGATTTTGATGGATGTACGCCCCTTTCAAACATTTGAACCCCTCGCCACCGAGAGGGATCTCATATGACCTTTTCTACGACTCCCACCAACCGGCCAACCAACTCTGAAATTTTGACCAATCAACCTTTAATCCTGTCGTAAGGCGCCAACACATTCAATGCTGATTTAAATTATCCAGGCAAAACGAATAAAATATGAAATATTTAACGCGTTTTCCTCAAACTGGGTTGAGTTAAAGCAAAAAACGATGAATACAAAAATTGGTTACAGCTTTAGCTGAATTAATAAGGTATCATTTATTTTGCGAAACTGGGGTCCAAATTTCATTGCCAAAAACGGGTAATTTATGGTTTTTTGTGATTAATCAAAAATTACGACAAAATTACTGAATCAAATGTCGGCACAATTATATTGAATCCTTTGTAGCCCAAAAAGGTTAAATTGAATCAAAAATTTTAACTAAAAGTTACCCGCACTCAGTAAAAAGAGAAAATAATCGATTATATTATAATTATAATCGTACTTTTAGCAAAACTATAATTAATTATAACTTTAGATGTTTAAAGGATTTATAAAATATTATAATTATATCAATTTTGTTGAAATTTTATGAAATCATAATCAATTATAATTGATCATAATTTTTCCGAAAATCTCTTACAATCTCTTATAATCTATTATAATAGATTATAATCCCTTTTTCTATCAAAATATTATTTTTAATGAAAAATGAAATATAATGGATTATTATTTAGCTATTTTGCATGAAAAAACAGTAAAAATCAGTAAGAAGTACGAAATCAGTAAACCAGGGGCGGATATGAGATTTTCTCGAAAAGTGGAGGCGGAAGTTTTAAAAGTTTCCAAAAATTTTATCGACCTTTTTTTAGTCGACCAAATTGACTTTCCGAGCTCTCCCAGAGCACTTAAAAGACCCTGTTTTGGCCAAATTTTGTGCGCCGCAGGTAAATTTTAGAAGAAAAAGACCAAAAACGGCTTTTGGAAAAATTTCACTTAAGAATCTCGTTTTTTTTGGCGCGCGCTCCCCCTCAAAATTAGTTTTTATTGGCGCCAAAGGCCATAAGGTCCGTCACCAAATAGGGATATCTCAAAACAGGGGGAACCCTTTGTGTAGGCAGGAGGTCGAACCTCTGAAAAAAAGCGTCCGCCCCCCCCCCCTTAAATCTGTTTTTGCAGTAAACAGTAAAGAAAGTAAACAGTAAACAGTAAGAAAAGAAACCAACTGAAAAGCACACAAAGCAAAACAAAAATAAAACGAATTGAAGCGATGACGTTTTTTGAATAAGAAAGTTTTATAATCGATTAAAATGTTTTATAATTCAATAAAATTTCAGAAATAATTTTCTGATGGCTATAATGGTTTTTTTTGTTTCTAAAAATAGTAACATTATTATCCATTATGATCTCTTTTTTTTCGAAATTTATGGAGACTGACAATAAAAACCATTATAATCTATTATTTTCTTTTTTTACTGAGTGTGTGTAGTGTAATCATTATTACACCAATCTCAACTTTGACATTATGTACACGTTCCGGCCTACAAGTCAGAAATTCCAACGTAAAATAATCTCAGAAGAACTATAGAGTCAAATATTAGGTTATGAAACCTGCTAAAAAAGTTTAGGATTTTGCGGTTGATACGGATTCCACAAAATATCAATGTATTATGCACTATTCTCACTCAAACTTAATTTTGACTCTGAGCTCCGGAAATTTCGCTAGAGTTCAAAAAATTTCGCCATTTTCTGCAAATTATTAACAAATCTTCGATAAGTTTTTGAATAAAACAAAACTGCGAAAACCAGCCACATCTTGTGAATTTGCTGCAATAGCAAAACACTCAAGTTGATGGCTCCTTTCAGCGGGGTTGTTATTTGAGGTTGTTATAAATCATCCCCTCACACACCCTATAAAGTACAAAGTGACAAGTTTCGCTCCTAATTACAAATCAAGTATGGCAAATAAGATTCCGTCGACCAATTTGGAACATTTTTTATGACAGAATAAATCTCTGCTTACGCGTTAATAGCGCGAATTATATCGTTTGTTAATTGTCTCAAATTGGCAATTTTTAAGCCCCATAAATTTACGAAAAATGATCATAGGTAAAATATCTTTTCAAATCTAAGCGCAGTACAACAATACCGTTTGAATGATATGAAAATTACTAGTTAAGAAATGAATAGTTAAATTGTCGAAAATTTTCTGCTCAAAAAAAACACCCCGAGCACAAATAATCTGTTACTTTCGTTACGAAAGTCGGAACAATAATATTGTATATTATCGCTTTTGATGCTAAATTGTTTCAGCGAATAATTTGTATTTGATTTGATTATAAAATTATAATTTTTTGGTGAATAGTAAGCGTCAAAGGGCCTAAGAAACTAGACGACAAGCGAATTGGAGGACCGTAAAAAAACTGAATTTAGACAAAAACTCTTTGTGAGTTTAGACAACGAGACTTTGGCCAACAAAACTTCTTTGTCTAGAATGAAGTTAAGCAAAAACAAAAAGAGTACAAGACTGCTCGTATCAGGGCGAAGCCCTGAATGTTCCGACTGCCTTTTAAGTTTTATGGAGCAGTAATAACATTAAAAAGTTAAATGTAATTAAACAAAATGAAAAAAAAAATTTTTCTAAAGTTTGAAGTATTTTTACAAAAATCATCCCCCTAAACGCCAAAAAAAGTAGAAAAGGATAGATTTTGCTCCTAGTAACAATTCAAATTTGGCAAATAAGCTCCTTTCAACCAATTTGGAACGATTTCGAAGACGGATTAAATATCCGCTTACGTGCGAATAGGGCGAAATATATCGCGCGTTAATTGTCCAAAATTGGCCAAAATGGCAATCTCTAAACCCCCATAACTTTCCAAAAATGATCACAGGTGAAATATTTTTTCAAATTTGAGCTCAGGACAACAATACTTTTCTAATGATGTTTAAAAATTCCGTCAAAAATTGCTTGTTAAAAATTCGAAATTTGTCTGAAGAAACAAAAAACCCACCCGAGCAGAAATATTCCGTTGCTTTCCTATCGAAAAATCGAAATTTGTCTAGAGCAAAAAAAACTATTCCGTGCACAAATATTCCAAATATTCCAAATTAACTTTTTGACATTGGAGCGTTCGGCGAAATATCAACGCGAGAAACACACAGACAAACGCTTACAGATACCCTTACACCGTTGCAGACACTCACTCACTTAAACACACTTAATCACATTTAAATACAATTACACAAATTACACCATTTTGTACCCACTCATATTTATACTCTATGGATATCCCTGAAAAATTTCTCACTCTTTTGACTAAAAATTTTCTTAAACAAGGCACCCGCATATAAGTCATGTGAAGAAAACCAATTTTGATAGATTTTTTTTTGCTCAAATATGTGGTCAACATGATCAATTGTCCATTACGAGGCCAGTTTTTGATTTTTGATTTCCGTTTTGATTTGGTTGTTTCAAACAGAAAAAGCTATAAAATGCAATTTAAATTGATTAGAATCAGTTAATTTTTTTTACTTTTACAGAGACTGACAATGAAACTTAAGTATAACTGATGATATCCTTATAACTCCGGAGAGTGCAATTATTTGCAAACATAGCTCTGTTGCTTTGTTTCACATTCAAGAAAAAGTTGTTTTAATTATACAAAAAAGCGTAGGTCCAACTTTGCAGTTTCTTGTACGTCGCATTCTGTGGGTTTTATTTCTGACTCTTCTACTGTTTCATGTCAAAGTGCATCTTCTTGCTTAGCTAGGATGTTATTTTTTTTTTCAGTTTTCCTCTAAATCCGTATAAATTAAATTTTGGATTATATTTTATTGATCAACGATGTCAGAAGCTTTGGAGAGATCCAACATAGTGATTTCAATTGTAGCCTTTGTTGAGGTTATTCACTGTATTGAATTTTTTCGTAGCTTATTTTATTTCAACTGCCAATTTTTTTCCGAGTTCCGATTGAAATAAACCAAGCATCTTGGCCCCTTGAAGACTTGACCTTTAATAAAGAAAAGGGCAATTGAAAGCACCTGAAATTACCAAACTGACTCTCATTTGTTGCTTATATTAATTTTGTTTCAATAATTTCACAAAAAACCTATTTTTAAAAATGTTCTACGTTTTCTCGTCTCGCAAAAGAAAACATCTATTTTTATAACTCAGTGCTGACCATTTGAAATTTGAAGCTCGTTGCTAATTATTGATAACATTGTCTTTTCTCCAGGGGCAAAATCAGTCAGCTACTTGGGATTATGTGACAGAATTATTGTGTCTTCTTGACAAGTAACGAAAGCTTACACTGTTGAAAAAGAGAGTGAAAATTACCCTATGGAGGTTTGAAGGGGTTTTGCTATACAGGGCAGGTGCGTTGAGCCCAATAGCTAAAAAGCAGACACATTCTTTTAAAAATGTATTTTACAGATGCTTTGAGCCTTTCTTTTTTTCTACAATTATTCTTTTTTCTGAAGAAAAAAACATCTAAATAGGAGTTTTTCCGAATCATCAAGTTGTTTATGAAGTTTAGTTTGGATCTTGTTAACTATTCCCCGCTCCCCCATTTGAAATAGAGGGGGGGGGGGGTAGTTAACAAGGTACAAACTTCGTATATGCTTAACTGTTCAATTCTTTCCTTATAGGGGGATATTCGTCACAAGGTACCATAGGGGGGAAATAGTTGACAAGATCCTTTAGTTTGGTCAAAAAGAGACTGGAAATTACCCATGACTGTGTTCCCTGTCTGGTAGAAAATGTACTAGGTGTTTCCTGTCTGGCAGAACTATTTTGTAGTGTTTTTCTGCTCATTGCCCGACCTTGATGGTACACTGATAAAGAAATGGGAAAAACAGTGAAGGTTCAATCTTGCAGCACCCTATTCTGACCATACTGGCAATATCCTGCTTTAGTACTCATTCCTAGCTGCTTTTGTTTCAAGTTTTGATGCGACGTTGATGCATTTGTTGGTTTCTTTTTTTAGCTCAGATATCAAATAATGGAGCTGAAGCAGTTAACGAGGAAATTTAAAATGAATACTGAATATATAGATTTTTAGCCTTCAAAGAATAAAAACAATCTTTATTCTTCTGAAAAATCCATTTTTGGGAGAAAATAAAGGGCGCAACTTCACATACTTGAAGTATTAATGCGCTAAATTTAGTCAATAGAAAGAACGAGGGCTATATCAAAAGTATGCTTGAACTCAGAAGTGAATTTTTGTATGTGTGGACGCTACCCAGCGGGTTCATCTAAGTTAATATTTATGACACGCCCCAAGCAAGCAACCGACCTAAAAAGTTGACCGCTCGATCGTTAAATGTGCCTGAAGAGCTCCAAAAACTCTGGCTATGTCAATTTCAGCAAAACTGGCAACAAATAGTCTGTATGATAACTGGAAAACTTCCGGAATTCAAGTTTATCAACTTAAAAACAGATTATTAAATTTTTGAGAATCCGTTTTAGTTTTGAGAATTCGAAGAAGTTTTAGTTAATTTTGAAAATTTTTGTTTTTGAATATCTTTCACCTCGCGCGTACAGGTTTAAATTGACGCATAATATTTTTAGTGAAGATATTAACTTGATGCAAGATTTTTAATTTTGGTTTTTAAATTTAGAGCCGAAATAAAGTTCCAGAAAAAATCGACCAGAAAAAATCAAAAATACTGCGTTTAAGTCCGGGGTGGCTCACTCATAGAATAATCTCAGGTAAGGTACACCGTCTGTTCGTCACGCTAACTTATTTTCGGCTGGATAGATTCGTGCAACTTCTTAGTCTAATACCAATCTTAACCTTACTATTATATCTCCTAGTCTCATTACATCTAGTGTATACTGGTATTTGCGAGTTAAGATATCAGGAACTTTTCTAGAGACGAACGACTGTTTGCTAAGTTATATTTATTCTGTTCTGTTGCTGAAACTATGAATAGTTTCGGCTTTACAAATTATTGAAAGTGTTAGTTATGGGTCATGATTAGTTAGTTAGAATATTGTACAGAGATAGTTTTATCAATAACATAATTGGATATAAATTCTGGTTTTAAACAGTTTCCAATTATATATGTACATAAGTCAAGAATATTTTATTTGAAATTTTTTACAAAAAATAATTGCTGATAAACTTCAAAACCCACGGATAGATCATTCTACAAAAAGTTACCCTATAATGAGAATCGCATCAACTTTGTCGCATTTCTTAAAACCATCTCTTTACGTAAAATTCTAGAATGGTAATTTCTTCCCACAAAACACGAAGTTTGGAAAAATCTCAAAAATTTTCGACATCGTTTCGATACCAAAACAAGGATGTATAAAATAAAAGGAAAATTTTCAGTTTTTTAAATCTGATTCACGTAACTTCCTAATTCACGCAGCTTTTTAGTCCAATACCAATCTTAATCTTATTCTTATATCTCCTTCCCAATATATCTAGTGTATACTGGTATTTGCGAGGCTAGATATCAGGAATTGCTCTGGAGAAGAGCAACTGTTTGCCAAGTTAAATTTATTCTGTTCAGGCTGAAACTATAAACAGTTTCAGACTTACAAATTATCTTACAAATTATTATAAGTGTTATTAATGGCTCATGATTGGTTAGTTCTAAGTTTTTTACTGAGATAGTTTATCAAGATTATAATACGATAAAATAAATACTTGTTTTGAACGGGTCGAACCAGTTCAAATTAAGTATTTATTTTATCCTCTTATAATCTTGATAAAATATCTCTGTAAAAATCCTAGAACTATCCGGGATTTAGAATTTTTTAAGTTGTAAATTTGTTGTTGTGAAGGATGAATGGAGAAGTTTTTTTATTCTTTGGAGTAGAGTCCTTGGAAGCAGTGGTTTTGTGAAGGAAGAGAAAAAAACAGTTGCTCGTGCTGTGGAGTAGTTGTCTTCGTAGAGAGAGAGAGAGAGAGAGAGAGAAGAAGGAGTACAGTTGCTTGTATTTCACAAGTGGGTTTTGAGTATCAAGGTTGGGTTGAGTGGTCCTGTCAAATTTTTAGATTTATACAATGATGTGTCGATTTTGTTAAGTAGAGAGAGACTACGTGCATTCTCAACGATTCATCGAATAGTGATATGGTTAACTTGATATTTAACTTTGAATAACTCCTTTTAACTTTGAATTTTCTTAAGTCAATCAAAATGTTATTGCCGGTATAAATTTTTTTTGATCATAAAGTCAGCGGTTCAAATAAATTGTGAAACTGTACAAAGACCTGCAATTGAAGAAAATTAGATCAAATTACGGCATCTAATCTACATTTAAGTTTTGTTTCAACTTTGAGTTCTTTTTAAACTTTTAAAAAGTTTGTGTTTTGGCAATTTGGCTCACAGTGTTGCGTCTCAATGTCACCCAGTATATTTGTTCCGACTTTTGAAGAAAACGAATTATTTATTCTCTGTGTGCTTTTTTATTCAGTCAATGTTTGCCGAACGAAAGAAATAATCGCTTTCAACAAAAATTTTTATACCCAATAGAAGATATCAACTCTTTGCAATCAAATTTAATAGTACCTCAAATTTTACCTCCAATCTTTTGTGCAAAGTTCTAGGAGTTCGAAAGTTGCAAATTTGGCCATGCTCTGGACTAAGTTATGCGCACTTTGAAAATTTTTTGGATAATTCCAAGAGCGTAACGCGAATGATTTATGCGAGAGATTTATCCCGCACAACAACATCGTTCCAAACTGAATTGGGGCTAGCCAATCGGTCGTATCAATTTCGTACGACTTATAGTTTCACACTTGATATTGACTAAAATTTATCGGTTATCAATATTGTCTTTTCCCAAAAATGAATCGATATGGATTAAGGGGCAGTCGGAACGTTCAGGGCTTTGCCTTGAAATACGAGCAGTCTTGTTTCACCTTAGAACTGCTCTATTTTTTTGACAAGGCAAGAATGGGAATCTACAAACAGCTATGTATTTTGTATGTTCACCAGCTCTAAATTTAGAAAGAGATAGCATAATCTGGATAACTGCAAGCGAATTTCTAAATTGAAGCCTTTTGACACAGACTCAAAGAAGATATTGGAAGAAAACATAAAATCCGATTATCCAATTTAGTCATAGGATAGACTGTCTGAGTGAGCTAGGTTATCCCATTCTCTTAGAATTTGTGAAAATTTTGATAATTGTCTGCTTTGAATGAGAGCACGAAAGATGGGTTCTGCCAGTTTAATGAAAAGCTAAAAATAGAAAGTAAGCAAAGGCTTTTGTTTTTTTTTTTGAAGATTTAAGGATTAGCAGAATTTCGCTGGTTTAACTGGGTCAATTCCCATAGTTGAAGCTAAAAATGATTTTAACAAGACATGAATTTCCCAAACAACTTTGTTCTACCCGCACTGAAGTTTCATTGATAATAATCGATTATATTGGATTTCATTGTCAGTCTCTATTAAATAACAAAATTAATCAACTTCAATCAATCGAATGGATTATAATGATATTATTTTTAGGCAATGAAATCCCAATATAATCTATTATAATCGATTATAACCGATTACTTTCAACTTGTTTTCAAAAAATTTTATCAAAGAAAAATAATCCATTTTTTAAATCTTTTCGTAAGTTGCTTCCATTTTTTCATAATATTGTTAAACCTAAATTAGTTATTTTGTTCTCTCGCTAAATTTCCTTTTTTCCTATTTTCAACCGCGCATATGAAAATTTACTAAAAGTTACCTATGGGGTACGTGGGAAGAGGGTTACTTGGGGGGGGGGGGGGGTTACATGGGGTATACGTGGGGTGAGGTTACGTGGGGGTACATGTGGGTACGTGGGGTGGGAGGGGTTCTTGGGGGGTACGTGGTGGGGGAGGGGCTCTACGTTGGGGGTACGTAGGGGGGTACATGGGGAGCTGGTCAAGAACTTTTTATGGAAAATTACTAAATATTGGCCTCTTCAAAATTACTACATATTGGCCGCCCCTGGATGAACGTATTGGTTTGAGTTTTGCAGAAATTTGCAAAAAGTAGAGTCATTGTTTACAATATTTAATCAATTTTCATGGATTTTATATACAAAAAATAATCCATTATACTGAAAACAAAAACGGACTATAACTGATTATTATGGTTTTTAATGGATTTTTAATTTTCAATTAAAATAATTGATGAAAATGGATTTAAAAGCCATTAAGTTGTCTAAAATTGCCATGAGAATTGTTTATATAGACAACATTTTAGTCAACGAAAATACATTATAATCGATTTTATATATAAAATTTCATTCCGGGTATCCTCTTTTCAAGAATATTAATTAGATCAGGGCCATATATGCGATTGATGAAGATTGGTTATCAAATAAATTTAGAAAAAAAAATGTGGACGGAGTGACCAGTAAAAAACCAAATATGCAAATATCAGCGCCAAAAAATTTTGCCCAAAATATGGCTAGGGATGAGAAAAAAATCAGTAAGAATTTTGTTGATAAATTTGTCTCAAAATATGGCCAAGCATGTTATTTTTTTGGCTGGCAAGGGATTCAAGTTACAGGGGAGGAGGCGAATCGTAATCCAGGGGGAATTTCAAAAAAAGTTCTGAAGAATTGATAAGCCCCCCTTGGTACTATTTCGAGATATCCCTTTTTGGTTGACTGGCCCTTAAATTTTTCTAAAGGCACCTTCGGCGCCAAAATATACAACATTTGAGGTGAGAGCGCTCGCCAAAAAACGCAATCTTTTGGTCAAAATTTTCCAAAAAGTGCCTAAAAACGCTTTTTTTTAGCCTGTTTTTTTATTCAAAAAGATGCCTGCGGCGCAGACAGTTTGGTCAAAATGGGGTTTTCATAGTGACCTGGGAGAGCTCAAAAAATCAATTTTGTCGGCCTAAAAAAGGTCGACGAAATTTTCGATTTTTTTGAAAATCCGAATCCCCCCCCCCTCGAGAAAATCGTAGATCCGCCCCTAGATACGCTTTTCATATTGACTTTCTGGCTGAACTTTCTGGTTCTTATCACAAGTATTACTACACTTAAATTACGACAAATTGTTTTTGAGGAAAGGGCCAATATTTGACCTGTTCGGCTCTTTTTTGTGCGCAGGGTTAAAATTTACACGTTTTTTTTGGGGGGGGGGGATTTTTCTCGACTGGGTAATGTTTCGTCTCTCTCAAGCTACGAGCACGAAATACAGTGGGCCTCAAACTTCTCACGGTTTGATTATGAAATAGAAAATAGTATTCGGTTAATTTGTCCCACGCACGCACAATCAAGTAACTCAAATAATCGTGAGAGGAAGCCGAGAGATCTGTCATGTCAAATTTCTTTCAGTCCTATTTTCGATCAATATAAAGAAACTGGACCAGGGGCGGATCTAGGATTTTCTCGAGGGGGGGGGGCGGATTTTCAAAAAATTTTCGAAAATTTTGACGACGACCTTTTTTTTTTTTTTTAGGTCGATCAGATTGATTTTCCGAGCTCTCCCAAAGCAATAAAAAGACCCTGTTTTGGCCAAATTTTCAGCGCCGCAGGCAATTTTTTGAAAAACCAGGTCAAAAAAGCCGTTTTTGGGCACTTTTTGGAAAATTTTGACAAAAAAATCGCGTTTTATTTGGCGCGCGCTCCCCCTCAAAATAAGTATATATTGGCGCCAAAGGCCTCTTTAGAAAAATTTTAGGGTCGGTCGGCCAAAAATGGATTTCTTAAAAAGTACCAAAGGGGGGACCCTTTGGGTTGGCAGGGGGTCGAATCCCTGAGGGGGGGAGGCGTCCGCCCCCCCCGCCCCCCCCCCTAAATCCGCCCCTGAACTGGACTGTTCGTATCAGGGCAAATCCCTGAACTTTTCGACTGACTGTTAAAGTATATGGGGTAGTGCGTGCTTTGAAAAAATGATGAAACCTATAAAAAAAATTGAAATGCGTTTAACAATTTTTCTTTTTTCAAAACATCCCCCTTTTTGAAATATGTCGTGCGTTAATTATTCCAAACAGGCCAGGTTGGTAATTTTAAACCCCCATAACTTTACGAAAATGATCACAGGTAGAAATTTTTTTTTCAACTTCAGCAAAGGACAACAATACCTACTGGATGATATAAGAAAATCCGCCAAAAATTGCAAATCGATTAAAAAGTCGAAATTAGTCTGGAGAAAAAAACCACCCCGGACACAGATATTCCGTCATTTTCTCCCAAAACCGGAGCAAATATGTAAATTTATCTATATCAGTCACGAGAAAGTTTGATTTGATGTTTTCAACCTTTCAGAATGATTTAAATCAAATATCGTGAAAAACAGCGTCATTTTCAGCAAGTGAAGTAAAGTATTCATAAAAAACTGTTTAATTAATTAAATTAAAGCATCTTTGTATTCATAGAGTTTTTATGCTGACACATTTTGCTATTCGTTGATGTTTTTGATGCTTCTGTTCTAGATATCCAGCATGGAGCGGGCAGCCCACTACATATTGCCAGAAATGACCATGATAGCTTCATGTACGAACCCTTTCGTATTTATACTAATGTCCCCTCCTCTCAAAAAACGTCTCGGCTCTCTTTGCGAATGCGTCAAAAAATACGCCTGCTGTACATTTTTATGTGAGAATAAATGTTGCTGCGTCGAAAACAAAGCCGACAACGAAGAAAGAGGAGCAGAACAAGCGATGGAACTGGACGGCGATGCTCCTGCACCAGTCAATGCGAACGGAGTCGTTTCCGGAACCGGTGCCGATCCGAACGGAGCCAAGAAGACTGCTGCAGCAAATGCTACTGATTCGCATGTTTAAAATTTATTAAGATTTGAAAATCCATCAACAGCTTTCAAAAAATACTGGAAATTTGAATAAACCTTTTATTTGAATAAATCATTTATTTAAATCGAATTTATCATGATTTGCGTAGAATGAAAATTTCATATATTATGGATAATAATGTATCAATAAGTTAATTTTTAACCTTTACCGAGATTCAATTAAAATTTTATTTCCCCGAAGATTTTAAAAGATTTGAGTTTCTGAGCACATTCAATTCATCCCTAATCTTTTTGATCCATTTTTTGATTAGTTTTGTTAGTAAAAATTTTGCCAAGTAGAACAGGAAAAAAATCGGCTTATGTTATGACACGCATTGTATAACAGTGTCCATCTCCTCTAATTGTGTCTTCATTCTTTTACTGATTGATTCAGAACAATTTCTTTTTCGATGATGGCACGGAAATTGTATTACAGTTGAGGAGCAAATAAAATGACTTGCCTTTTCAATGGTTAATTTAAATTTGGCCTAAAATTAGTTGGTATAAGACATCTGCTGTAATTCGTGCAAAAAAGATCTTTCAACACTGATGCGGAATAATTTAATGTTGAATATTGGTTCAACAGATTTAATAATATCAACTAGATTTTTTACGAATAATTAGTTTGAGTTTCATCCATTATTTGTTGGTTTTCAAACATGACAAGGACATCAGTCTTATTGAAATGTTCTTTTTTCAAGTTTTAATTTTCAACTGTGGTCGAATGCAGTTTGTTTGCTCCGTCATGACAAACACGTTTGCTGTTCTTTGACATATATTGTTTTTTGTTATTTCGGCAATTTCAATTTATTGAAAAAAATTTTCTGTTCAAATTATCTCTTTGTTAATTTTTTTTTGACGAAATATTCATAAATCACGGCAATTTTGAATAAAAGTTATAGTTAGTGAATTATTAAAAACTAGCCGAAAAAATTCGTGGAAATGTTCTATTCTGAGCAGTGGCGTACACAAAATTTTTTTTTGGGGGGGGGGGCGGTTTTTCGAAAATTTTTTGAAAATTTTGCTGACCTATTTTGTTAGGTCGACCTATTTGATTTTCCAAGCTCTCCTAAAATACTATAATACCCTATACTTCAAAGGTAGCTTTTGATGTACAACTGATTTCAAGTTAACAACGAAAAGTAAACACAAAGCAGAATAACTGAGGGGTGTGCACAGCACAGGAGCGGATCCACGATTTTCTTGAGGGGAGGGGGCGAAACGTTGCTTACCTTTTTTAGGTCGACCAAAATTGATTTTCCGAGCTCTCCCAAAGCATTAAAAAGACCCTGTTTTGGTCAAATTTTCTCGCTCCCCCCTGAAAATTAGTATATATTGGCGCCACAGGCGCCTTTAGAAAAATTTTTGAGTCTGTCAACCAAAATTGGATGTCTCAAAATAGTACAAAGGGGGACCTTTGGGTCGGCAGCGGGTCAAATTCCTGAGAGAATGTCATACAACCCCCCTGAATGTTTCGACTACCTTTTAAGGTCTATGGAGCAGTAAGCACATGAAAAAATTAAATGTAATAAGGAATAAAATGATTTTTTTTTATTTGAGCCTTATTTTGTGAAAGTTATCCCCCCACAAGCCATATAAAGTACAAAGTGATAACTTTTTGCTAGTAGTAGCATATCAATTATGGCAAATAGTCTTCCTACAACCAATTTGGAATGGTTTCTAAGAGGGATTAAATCTCCGCTTACGCGGTAATAGTGCAAAGTATATCGCGCGTTAATTTTCCCAAATTGGCTATAATAGCAATATTTAAATCCCCATAGTTTTACAAAAAAGAACACAGGTAAAATATCTTTTCGAACTTAAAATCAAGACAACAGTGCTTTTTGAATGATAAATTTTTTTTGTCAAAAACGGCTAGTAAGAAAGTCGAAATTTGTCTGAAGAAAAAAAACCACCCGGAGCACAAAAATACCGTTACTTTCGTTACGAAAGTCGGAACAACAATAATTAACAGATGAATACATACAAAAACAGCGTACAGTGAGCGAGCGACGATTGCCTCATCACACACACACAGAAACTTCCAAGTGCACTCTCATCGCGCATTCGGCAGGATAAGTGACGGATAAAGTGCAATTAATGATATAATCTGTAAAATTACATAAACAGAATAGAAAATGCACACCCTAAGGCGGATTAAGGGGGGGTACGCCCTTCCATCAGGAATTCGACCCCCTACCGACCCATACGGTCCCCTTTGTACTATTTTGGGATATCCAATTTTAATTGACGGACCCAAAAACTTTTCTAGAGGCGCCTTGGCGCCAATATATACTAATTTTCAGGGGGGAGCGCGCGCCGAGAAAAAACGCTATTTTTTGGTCAAAATTTTCAAAATAGTGCAAAAGAAAACGCTTTTGTGGACTTTTCTTTCGAAATTTTGCCTGCGGCGCAGAAATTTTGGCCAAAACAGGGTCTTTTTACTAGTTTGGGAGATCTCGGAAAATCAATTTGACCGAGCTGAAAAAAAAACATTCGACAAAATTTCCAAAAATTTCTTGAAAATTCGCCAGCCCCTTTGAAAAAATCCTAGATTTGGAAAAAAATGTACAAAAAAGAAAAAAAAAGACCTATAAATTGAAAAGAATATATCATTAGACAAAAAAGTACGAATAGTACTTGATTTTTTGTTAAAAAGAACCGAAAAGAAATTTTTTGCGACTTGGTGATGGAAACACAAAAGATTTTTTTTCACACATTAGCGACGAAATAAAAATATTTTGCCATTTTTTTCCATTTTTTGTTCTTTTTAATTAATGTAACATGCTAGCAATTCTAATCGAGAAAATCATCTTAACAAAGAAATAATTTTAAAAACAGAAAGACAATTTTTTTTGGGTTTAAAATGTTTACTTGATTGAATTACAGTTAGTTAGAACGATTGTTATAGCCAAACCCTACATGATTCAAAAAAAGGTATTTGTAAATACTCTTGTCCCAGTCTGCCCAAAAAAATTATACAAAATGGAAAGCTGTTCTAATGAATCAAACGTTTTCTTCGCTTTACAGCAGTTTTCGAGGTTGTAATAGCCTGTCATTTTTGTAATTTTTTTACCGACCTAAGCGGCTAGTATTGACCTCCACTTTAGTTTTCTCAAAATTGTCTAATATTATTAGAAACAGTCTAGTTAACAATGTTTGGGAATTATATTTTTCCCACTCGGTTCACAAAAAGATCCTTATTTGTTTTAATTAACTTACTAATTGCATTAGTTCTTATTTATCACCTTCATTTCGACAAGGAACACCAGCTCAAAAAATTTGCCAGTAATTTTAATTTCTTGTTAACACATGCGATAGGTGATATCAGTGATTCATGTAATCGGCCAATCGGAATTAGCAATTTTCCGAATTTGATTCGAAAATTTAATGTTCCAAGAAAAAATTGCACACATCTCCCGAGAAAAATGTCAAAAAAAGACTATGATACCTTCATGCGCCTGTTAAATTTATCGCTGTCAGTTTTGGATGAAAATGAAATTCCTTACACAGTTAGCGCTGGCGGACTAGTGGGTTCATATGTAAAGCTCGGCTATTTATTTTCTCAACTAACATAAATATCAATTTGCTTAAAAACAGTCAAATTAAATCCCAATTTTTAATTTGTGAATCAGTTTCTAAACAGGTCATTTTTTTGCTTTTGAGAAAAAATACATCAGTTTAAAAAAATCTAAGAACACAATATTACTTTGGATCCTTGACGAACGAACGCGGCCTCAACTTGGCTTTAAACATTCTTTTTTGAAAAAACAACTGAATGTTGTTGCGGAAATAGTTTGTTTTAATTAGAAAAACGGTAGCAAATAACCGAGCTCTTCAAGGTCATGCACGACATGTTGCCATGGGATGACGATATGGATATCATGATAAATTACGACTCAAAAGAAAAAGTGATCAACCTGTTCAAGGACGACAGACACTACGGGATCCAAGGACTTCAGAGTCGTCAGATGAACGGGGATCTCATCAAGTTATTCTTTACTAACTCCGTCAAAGCGGGTGATTTACTGAACAATTGAAACGATGGTTTTTTCCATCCCCCTCATTTCAATTTTAGTTTTAGTTTCATAGTTCAGCGAAATTTGGCATAGTGAACAAACTAACAATTGTGAACAGATTTGTTCTTCGTCCTTACATCGTATCATCACGCGTTTAGCCGTAATAACTACAGACAGAGCAAATATGAATGGTGAAAGATTTTTTCGTCATCTTGTCTCGGATATCGAGCAAAAACTCAAAAGCTAGAAAAAAATTGATTTTTACAGAAAAGTTAGCCTAAAATGCAACAATTATAGCAATTATCCGCAACGCTGGATTCAAATCATAGATATTTTCTTACCGCATTGTCTACGTAATAATCCCAAAGCATTAGAAGAATGTTACCTAAATAGATTTAGCTTTCTTTCAGGGCCATTTTTCAGCAGACAAAGTTGCACTTAATAGCTCATTCATAATTTCTGTTCAATAGCTGCCATTTTTTCAAAATTTCTTTGGCCGAACTGAACAAGTGCCAAAATAATCTAATTCTAGTTTTGAAGACTAACTGGTAGTTTATTTTAGAGAAATAGAAAATGTAACGATAACAAAAACTGGTTTTTCAGGTTCTTGGGTCATTTTTCACAACATGGGGTGATCCAGTGGATAAGATAATGAGCATAAAAGAGCCCTAATCGAAGGTTCTTGGATGAAAAATGATTAAAATATATTCTCTTAGAGTAATGTTTTGTCTAGATATTCGATTTCTTTGGCAATTGAAACCACATAATGCAATTTTTGTTTTAAGATAAAAGATAAGGTTTGAGTAAAAAAATGCCTAAAAATCCATCATTTCTGATTATAATTTTATTTGCTTTATTTTCGACAACTGGTTTTCATTCATTTTGCTTTTCAATGTATTCCCCTGAATTCAATGAAAATGGCCTGGGTTTCAGTGAAAAAAGAAAATACCTCTCTCCCCTCCCCTCTCTAATACGCCTATCTATGAACTATTATCACCTATCACTCTCCTAAAGTTTTGTACAAAATGTTTGACACTCCCACCCCCTCCCCCACTCTCACACGTCTATCATTCATGACCCCACCCACCGACGTCCAGCATCTGCCGAGGTCCTTCGACCGAAACTTCAAAAATATCCCTCCCCTCACTTGCAATTGCCCAAGTTGATGAATATGTGAGGTGGGGTACACGTGATGTACGTGTAGGAGTGGACCAAAACACTTTCCAACCCCTTCACTTATGAGGTCAACTTTTATATAAAAACTATTGAGCGACCTTTTTTGAAGTGTTTTTGGAATCCGAATCATGGTCGTCAATAGGTCTTTAAAATGAAACCACACCTGACTCGCTTCGATTTTTTTGTGATTGGAACAATGAGAAATATTTGAACTGATTCCAGATAAATGTTCGTGATATTTAGCTAATCTTTTTTATTGTTTTTATTTTGTTTTAGGGGGAAAACCTTGGAACTGGCCCTTCATAGACGTTGAGTCATATATCGAGGAGGAAAATGAGATCAAATTAGTTCACAGGTCGATTATATATTCCGTTAAAAACACTAACTTGATTTTTTTTAACTATCAGTTACGAATGGGCCTTATATAAATTATATACACTTTAATGTGGATTCTAACTAAGTAAGTCTAGCTTTAAAAAATCTTGATAGTAAATAGACTTCAAAACTAAGTTTTTTAACGGTATAAACTTAATTGTGTTCAAAGTTAATGGTGTAAAATTTAACGGTATAAAATTAATTGTGTTCATAGGTCAGACCGGAAAGTAGCATGGCCTCGTGACTCATACTTTCCAACACATCTCCGTCCTTTTGGACCCCTCTGGCTCAAGTTTCCACGAGACCCCAGTGGATACCTACTCGCTCACTACAAAAACCCTTTTCACTGCAAAACATCCACTTGGGCCCACAAAGAGGAAAGGCGATAGATTTAAGGACTGTATTTTGAATCCTTTTGTGCCTCATTTCTAAGAAGTTTTTATCAAGATGTTATTTTTTAGGAGAGAAGAAATAATAAATAAGCTGAGGTGAAGCCTTCCAGATTTTAAACAACTAGAAAAAGTTGAAATTCATTATTTAATAACAGCATTGCTCAAAATTTTTTTCAGTAGCCAAGTGAATAACGGTTCAAACCTCGCTTTTTGGGACCATATTTTATTGCGAGTTACTTTCATTTTAACTTAGATAAAATTGAAATTAATAATCTTTGAATCAATAATCTAATTGCAGGTGGTTAGACTCTAATAAAAATGTTCCCCGCCAAAACCAAATTTTATGCAATTCATCTCTTAAAATCACATAAAACTAAAAAATGTTTGGTAAAAGTTTTCAAAGCCAACATAAATTATCTAATCTATTGCCGAAGGAGCTACGAGTGAAAGCAAAGGAGGCCGACTGTGATGTTGTGGCGGCAGATTACCCGTTCGTTAGGAGGACACCATTCGCAAACATTACCAAGGAGACACTTGTTTTGAACGGAACCGAACTATACAGCATTTACATAGATGAGCCGTACAACAAAACTAAAACTAAATATGGATGGTAAATTCTGACTTACAATGATACATTTTGAACTGTATGTTATTATTGGGAAAAGAACATTTGACAGGCCTTTCTAAAATTTTCACGCAAATAACTTTTTTCCGAATAAAATGATTGATTGAATTTTGTCATTTTTTTAAATTAAAAACTTATGCATTTTTCTTTAAATTTTTTTTTATCTTATTCATTATTCTTTTTAAAGCTTTTTTGTTTACTGATTGATGCTTTTTTCATATGAATTATGTTTGAAACTCGACTAATGTGGAATGGTTAACCGTTTTCACAGCCAAATCACAGTCAAAAGACAAATGTTCGTTTAAAGGAGACGCTTTGTATAGCCGAAACAGGGAAGCTGAAAAACTTTTTGAGACAAGGAAAACTGGTCTTTTTTAAAGAAACAAAAATTTGGTTTGTTTTCATCACAGTTACACCACAGGTTGTACAACATGACACTATTCTGTTAAAACAGTTTTTAATTTTATCTGGTTTTTAATATAATTGCTCAAACTATGCTTAAATACAAATTGTTATTGCATCAACATAGCTCCGTTTTTACTTACTCTTACCAGAAATGTTTTGATTATTTTGACATTATTGTTCAAGAAAACTTCTATATTGGTAGTGAAATTTGCTAGAAAATTTTCAGAGTAAAATTTTTGTTTTACCAGGGCAATTTCTCTTCCAAATTCGACACTGTCACTCGTTTGGTACTACTTAACGACATCCGTTTTTGACTGGCCGACTATGAAACTCTCTTCAAAGTGCTTTCAGTTCAAGAATTAAGAAAGTGGATGTAGACCGGAAAGTTTTCCACATTTTTTTCAAAACTTTTCAAAACCCAAAAACGGTACTGCTGGCCTGCTTCCTCAAAAATTTTTCTGTGCCGCTGATTTTTTAGTTGTCAAGGACACTTAGAATAAATTTATTTATCAAAAAGTTTTTTTTTGTTTTGACAGACCTTGGATAGTCCACTAATTTTTGAAAAGACAACTCCTTTTTTATCCGTGGAAAAATTTTAGATCAGCTTTTGTTATCAAAATACATTTTTTGAATGGAGCGGCGAAGACAAATTTCAAGTAGCAAAAACCTTGTACTTCAAAAAACTACAGAACTAAATTATTATGAGTGTGCTGTCATTTATCATTTTTTACCAATTATTTTATCGCGCAAGTCCTTTAAAGAATTTTAAAGAAGATTTCGCAATGGATCACCCAGAAACGCTATTTTTTTTCACTTTGTTGCTCTCTTTGCAGTCAAAAATCAGCCGTTTGCGGTCAAAACTAGACAGTTTATATCGGAGCCATACTGTGCAACTTATGAACTGTAAGCGGGCTCCATAACAGGCCAAAAACAGAATTTTTGCGGAATCCCAAAAATTCTTATTTTTGTTTAATTTTCTTAGCTTTTTTGTGGACTCTACGGAAGAAAAGCTAAAAGACTGTATTGCTCGAAAATCATTCCAAAAACAGGCAACAAAACTTGTGGAATCTGCAACAAATTTTGCGGAATCTGGAACAGCTTGTGGAATCCTCAGACAAATAATAACTTATGTGTTTCTGCACTTTGTAAATGTAATCCGCAAAAAGTAAGCGGAATCCTCGTAATTTTGCGGAGTTCAATTACGTTTGCAGAATTCGCTTACGTTTGCGGAATCCGGAACAACTAATTATATTAATTCGTTGCAAAGTCCGCAACGAAACTAATGTGCCGATGAAAATTACATTAAACGTTTTTGTACGCGGATTCCACAACAATTTTTTAAGTGGACTCCACTTACAAGTTAAAGACTTTTCTCTAGATTTCAGGAACACAGAGACACCAAATTTTACGCCTATACAGTACACAGTTTAGCCTCAAATTAGCCTCAGTTATACTTTTAAATCATACTCGTCAAAATATAGACAGATACAGAATTAACCAATCAAAATTGAAATTAGAAAAACAAACATACGCAAGAATCATAAAAAATTTGATTTCTCGTTAAACTGTTCTCGTATCTCAATTCTGATTGGTTATTATAGTAATTGTTTACTCTATAATGTGTCGACATCACAAAATGTCTACATTACGAGGCCAACTCTGTGCACTGGACATGCGCACAATTTGATGTCTGTAGGTCAGTGAAATTCAGAGACAAGTCTTTAAAGATGCTCCAAAATTTAAGTGGATTCCAATTACAAAAATTCCGTGGCTTCCACGTATAAAAAAACTGTAACGTAAATTTTGTCGGCACAGTTTGTTTTTTGTCGCGGATTTCTCAACAAGCGAATATGCTATATATTTTTTTCTGAACTAATGCAGTTCTTGCATATGAACAACCAAAAAACATTAGAGCTGGAGTTTTTATCTAGCAAAAGTGGAATTTAAAATCATTGTCAGAAGAATTTTCGAAGAATCCGAAATTATTTGTTAACACAATTGGTGGATGGACCCTTTGATTATTGGAATAAAGCTCCCATCGAGTAATTTTTGGGGTCATTTGGTAACACAGTCACCAAATAAACTAGTGGGATTAGTGTTCTGAGATTGTTCGAAATTACAACAAAACACATCACCGAATCATATCGTTATTCGGGATTACTAGGATGAGAGTGAAATCAAATGTTTCGAGGGAAAATTGAGATCAAATCAGAGTGAATTCAAATAGTTTATTGGAATGAAAGGTTTATTGGGATGTGCCACAGTGTGAGGTTATTTGCAATAACAGGATTGTCAAAATGATTCAAACTTTTCTGGTTTGTTCTTATCTTCTATTTCTTCTATTTTGAAAAATTTGCGATGAACGTTTGGGGGTTAATTAATGGGCAAAAATTGAGATCGGATGTTTGACTTAGCAGGAATTAGTTAGCAGGAATAGAAAAGGCAGGAAATGATCTGACAGGAACTGAATTGACAGGAATTGAGATCAAATGGTTCGGGGTAAGACTCAGGTAGTAATTGATCTCGCTGGTGACCACCTGGTAAAGAAAAGAATGTAAAAGGAACTTTGCTATATATGTTACTGAAATCCGCAAACAAAATGTGAGTTCCGCATGTAATCTGCGGGTTCCGCATACAATTTGTGAAATAAACTACAGCTCAATTTTTTTATGCACATGTTTAACCGTTTGTTTGCGGGTTTCGCAAACTGTTCCGGAATCAGCAAATACTGTTGAAGCCTCCGCAAACTTGCCTGTTTTCGCAGCGATTTTGTGCAGTAAAGTGTTTTAGCTATTAGGTTTTAGTGTTTCCCTGCTTTTATGCTTTCAGTGTTCTAGTTATTTGTGTTTTAGGGGAATCCAAAACAGCAAAAAAGATCAACAAAATTGGCAAAGTTGCGAACTCTGCTACAAATCTAATTTTGGCTTGTCGCAAAATCCGCTGACAAATCACAAAATTGACAGTTTGATCTAATAATGCACTTTTTGCTATGCGATTAAAAGCAGTAGATATTTGATTTAAGCGTAATAACTCATAGCTACGTTTTCCAAAATCGATTGTCTATTGTCAAGCAAGGAATTCTTTCAACTTTCTTGAATTTTTGAGGTTCATCTGTCACAGCGCCGCCCGCAAATCTTTTTTGAGCAGTAGAAAACAAGAGACTTTTACAGTCAGGGGCGGATTAGGGGGGGGGGGTAGCTTTTTGGACTGTTTTTTCAAAATTTTCACAAGGGAGTGCTTAGGGAGAGCTCGAAAAATCAGTTTGGTCGACCTAAAAAAAAGGTCGATAAAATTTTGGAAGATTTCTTGAAAATCCGCAGCCCCCTCGAGAAAATTCTAGATCTGCCCCTGTTTACGGTATTAACCACCTGATAAGTTATACAAATTCAATGAAAATTTTGTAAAATAAGTGCTAAAAACAATGCGAGAAAAAAAGAGACCGAAGTTTAGAAACGAAAAAAGACTTTTGAACTTCGGTAGAAAGAGGGAGAAGAGCCTTGGAGTTGTTTCATGGAATATTAATAGCACAGTTGGCGCTTTGCAAGGGATGAAAAGAGGAAGAGAAAGTAAAGGTTGCGAGGTATCTAAGTCAAACACGGAACAAATAAAGTCAAAATATACCAAATGTAAAGACAAAGCTCATAATCAGAGGGACCATTTCGGCGATGAGCACAAACTAGGTTTCTTCTCGTTTTTCAAAATGTATTCCATTTTTCGATCGTAATGTGTCAAAGAAGTTGTCCTAAAAAGGTTGTAAAAGCGCTCAAACATTTTTGCTTCACCGTACATATAATTTACTCATGGAAATTATAGTGTAAGCTCTCTTCTTTGCAAAAATCCTCAAAAAAACTCCTGATAATCCTCTAATTGGTTTCTCAGGATTAAAAGCGGGTAAAAAACCGTAGGAACTTCTGCAACTAACATGAAATGTTCCCCTTTAAAACTAAAGTTTATTATCTCCTTCAAATGATGGAATTGAATTTTAATTTGAAAATTTAAACGTCAGGGCTTTTTTTGAGAATCCGCATATTAACAGTCATGCCAACTGACAGTCGTTTCTTACAGACACGGTCAATTTTGACTCCGACACAAGTGATGCCGTTGTCTCGAAAACGAAGACCCCTTGCTTGCAATTCGTTCCGTTGTCTCATTTAGAATACATTGAACATTGAGATGATTTAAGGCCAAGATGGGTTCAATTTTAAATCTTGAGTGCAACATTTTTCGTTTAGCTTTAGGCATACTTCTAGTTTAATTGAAAAGCCTATGTTCGTGTACTTTCAGGCTAGATATTAAGCGGATCTTTGTCAAATTTAAAAAAAAAAGGAATATTGCTCGTTGATTAGTTGATGCTATAGTAGGAAATCGAGAGCCGCAAGTTGTGCGAACTCTCCACACATGAGTTGGAACATTGAACTGAAATCGTTGGAACGTTGGAGTGTCCAATACAATGATAAAATCAGAGACTGCTCCCTGTGTATCTCGTTTTAAAGGAAGACTTTGGTCGCAGTTAGTAAAAATTGCATGTGATCTGGCGCTTTTTTTGTAGCATATCATCTCGCTTTTGTCGTCAATCTTGTTACAGAATTGCTTGATTTCACATCAACCGAGCGGTCTTGATTAGCTGGTTGCGGTCTTGATTAGCTATTTTGTGCAGGCATCAAACTAGCGTTATTTCGACAGGTAATTTAATAGGAGGCAGTTCTGTCCTCAGATCAAAAAAATTAACCGACCAGCCACCTATCAACCCCGTAGGGCTTAGGATTGAATGTTCCGCACATGCAAAATTTTTTTGCGGCCAAAAAAGAAACTGGTAAGATCACCGGAGTTCTAGATACAATTTTGGGCCCATTTTCAAGTTCACTTCTTTTGCTATTGAGTTCTGATGCTAACTTAATGCTATAAAATAACCGTACTACGACGATTTCAAAAAATAGTTTGTAATGTCGTTCAATATTATCTCTAGGATTTTTTTTTTCTCAAATATTATCTGAAGTTATAATATATCTTAGGTAGTATTGTCGCCTGAAGGCAAACTATTTCGAATTTTTAGCACAAGAAGCTATAAGGTGCCTTGGTATTCTCAAACGTGTCAGAAAAATTAGACATATAGTTGGTTATAATGTTTGAGCGATGTCTCATTCCAACCCGGTTCTCAAAAAGATCTCTATTTGTTTTGGTTAATATATCACTTGGATTACTTCTTAGTTTTCATTTATTATTCACTAAAAAAATTGAAGTAGATAAACTTATCAAAAATTTTATCACTTTGCCGCAAAATAAAATAGATATCATTGATTTAAGTAGTTGGCCGATTGAAAAGAATACTTATCCAAATTTGATTGAAAAATTCAGTGTTCCTAGAAAAAATAGCTCTCATCTTCCTAGAAAAATGTTTAAAAAAGACTATGACACGTTAATGCAACTCTTAAATTTGTCTCTGTCAGTTTTGGATGAAAATGACATTCCTTACACTGTTAGTGCTGGCGGACTTGTGGGTTCATACGTAAGGGCTCGGCTAATCATTTTCTCAAACTACACAAAAACTGTTTGGCTATTCACAGTAAAACTTCATCATTTTTTCTTCTTTTTGAATCAGTTTCTGAAAACCTCATCCTTTTCATAGTTTTCAAAACTAATTTGTAACAATTGAGAAAATGTTAACAAAGCAAACTTTGTTCTCAATAAAGAGTCAACGCTGATCTCAGTAAGGAGTCAAACAGCTTTTGTGCTGACGCTGACGCGGAAATTTTGTAAGCAGAAACAAATAGCCGAGCTCCTTAAGGTCATGCACGACTTGTTACCATGGGACGACGATATGGATATCATGATAAATTACGAAACGAAAGAAAAAGTTATTCATCTGTTCCAAGATGACAGACACCACGGGATCAAGGGACTTCTGACTCGTCAATGGAACGGAGTGTTCATGAAGCTTTTCTTTACAAATTCCGTCAAAACAGGTAAGTGACTAACTTGCGATAACACGATAGCCTCATCATTTTGCTTCAAAAACAAGATAAACAGTTCACTGTTAGAAAAAAAGAAGAGAGGTTGAAAAGTAAAAAAAAACGCTAGTTGAAAATTTCAACTTGAAATCATGGCGCCCACTGGCCGGCAGTGCTGGTTTTCAATCCATTTTTTCAAAACTCTGAAATGAGAAGTAAGAAATAATTGAAGTGAGAAGGAAAAAGGCTGTGTTTTTTCGCTGAATCAAACACACGTAGCACATCAGTTATGGTTCCGACTTTCGATACGAAAGTAACGGAATATTTGTGCTCGTTTTGGTTTTTTTTTCTTCAGACAAATTTCGACTTTTTAACTAGCCATTTTTGACGGAATTTTTTTATATCATTCGAAGGGTATTGTTGTCCTGAGCTCAAATTTGAAAAGATATTTCACCTGTAATCATTTTTCGTAAAGTTATGGGGGTTTAAAGATTGCCAATTGGGCCAATTTGGGACAATTAACGCACGATATATTTCGCGCTATTAACGCGTAAGCGGAGAGTTAATCCGTCTTAGAAATCGTTCCAAATTGATTTAACGAAGCTTATTTGCCATAATTGATTTGTTACAAGTAGCGAAATCTATCCTTTTGTTTTTTATATGGCGTGTGGGGGGATGATTTTTATTTTAAAAATTTCAAATTTTTGAGAAAAAAAAAATTTTCATTTTGGTTTTATTACTTTTAATTTCTTATTGATATTACTGCTCCATAAACCTTAATGGGCAGTCGGGACATTCAGGGCTTCGCCCTGCTACGAGCAGTCTTGTTGTTTTAGTATAATGATAAATGCATTTTAAAAAATCAATTTTTTGTCAGATCCAATTGCTCCCTTGGCGCCTGGCTATCTACTTGATATAGAAACATATTGAATATCAAAAAAAAACTTTATCTTTGCAAAGAACTTCACAGTTTTAAACGACTAAGTTTTGATTTATTATGAGGTTAATTAACCTTGGCAAGTAATATTTATAGTGAAAATAGAACATGTGGCATTCGTGAATGTGGAAACTTGCGGTCTTTGACCTGTTGAGTTGCTGGGACCTAATTAATAGAGCATTTTGCAGCGCTTAGTAAATTTAAATTAAATTGAACGCTGGGGTGGAGGATCATTAGTTGGTCTATTTTTTTGGGGGGGAGGGGAGGGGAGTTGGGGGGAGGATGTAAATTTGACGCTACATTTTGCCAACTCGAAGTAGCATTGTGCAGCACCGAGCCAAAGTTTATTGGACTTGTTTTAAAATTCGAACAATAACAATCGAAAATGAACAAATAGGACAAAAAACACACCACCATATTCCGAACCCCGAGCTTTTCAACAAATATGTATTAAAGTATTCGTGTTTCACACAAACCATAGAAAATCCAGTGATTTGTCATTACAGGCCTTTCCAGTTATGATTTGATGACTACCGGAAAAAAAACTTTCGATCATTATACGCAAAAATACAAATACGAAGGTATAGATGGATATCAAAAACTTATTCCGGATGCAGTTTCCTCCCCAAATTTCTGATACTATAACTAAGACATTATTAGGCAGATCCTGAGATGGATGCTAAGCCCGTTTTGTTTTCCCCTAAAACTTACTATAATTTCAGATAATAGTCAACAAACTTTAGCTGCAGAGCTCTCGTAACCTGAGAACTATCATTGAAAAACTAAAGTCTAATTCTTATTCTTATCTAGTTATTATAGTGTAATATATGCTAGTTATCAAACTTTTGCATAATTTTTGACACATTGCAGGTAACAGACCTTGGAAGTGGCCCTTCATTGAATCTGAGCCTTATATTGAAGAGGACAACCAGATCAAATTATTTAACAGGTATACTTTTATTGCAGTCCCGAATTTTATAATTAACGCATATGCATCAGTTTTTTTTTTCAAATTATTTGTCCATGTTTTTAAATTCATTTATCGCTTATCTGTTTGTGCTTTTTTTCAGTAATAAGTACACGAAACTAATCCAGAACTCTTTGATAATTGCTCGCCATTATTTGTATCATAATTCTCTGATAGTAGTAGTTGGGAAATAAATTGCTGCCAAAAAAGACATTGAACTGTTTTCGATCTCAGTTTGACATATTTTGAAAGGATAAAAGAATTGTCCGCGCCCTAATTTTTTTCTCTAGAAGAGTTAAGAAGATTTATTCACAAAGGAAAGGACTAATATACGAGTTGCTGTTCAGCTCTTCACGGAAAACCGCTGTTGTGCCCCTGGTTAAGATATACATGCAATTTTTTGGCTATTTTTCTGGGCTGGGTAATGTTGTCTCGTGGTGGGCCTCGAACATCCGACCCTTCGATTGAGAGGCGGAGACGTAACCACTTCACCGCCGCTCCGCCACTGCAACCAAAAAAACACTGCAATTATCCTTATTTGAGACGATTTACGCGTGATATACTTTGTTCTATTAAAGGGCAAGCGGCAGTTTAATACCGCCCAGAAATAGTTTCAATTTGTTTTGAGGCAAATAGAAGAAACTCTTTTATGCGCGAAAGCCAAATTACAACCAAGCAAGGTCTATCTAAATTTCGAAAACTGGCAAACTTTTTCGGTTTTTTCCAATTTTGGAATAATGAGCTCTCATTGGCTGATAAAAAATTTGTACAAGTTGTTTGCTGAGAATAAGGGATTTCACCGAAGCAGGCTTTTTGGAGCTACTAAAAAGTTACTATACGCAAATGATATAAATTTGTAATATATAGTGTAATATACAAAACTTAAAAAAAACTTCCTTTTTATAACTGAATTTTAATTAATTTTGAGGTTCATGGAATGATGCTTTACTCCCTGGACGCTAAGAGCCATTCAGAATAATCAAATTTTTGCATTCATGTGAGCATTTTTAACTAGTTTTAGGACTGAACGCTCAGTTGACTTTGCAGATTAGTTTTAACAATTGTATTTTCAATCTTTGATTGCAAATAAGCCTCGTTGAAAAGTTTGATTCAATTTTATAAGCGAAAACTCTTTCTGCAGTTGTTTATGATGTATCTTGATGCATAATTTAGAAAGATTTTTAAACAGTCTCTGGCGTTTTGACTACTGTAAATTTTGTTTAAAGGAGTGACCATAATATATCATGGCCTCGCGATTCCTACTTCCCCACCCATCGCCGTCCTTTTGGGCCCCTATGGCTCAAATTCCCACGAGACCCCAGAGGATATCTGCTCGCCCATTACAAAAACCCCTTTCAGTGCAAAACTTCAACTTGGGCTCACAAAGAGGAAAAACGATAGATGTCATATTTAAAATATCAGTACATAATGCCTTATTTTAAAAAATCTTTCATCTGCACACAACATCAAAGTTAATTTAGAGCATAAAAAAATGCTACCTTGTAAATTTGCATAAAGAATTTAGAAAAAATAAACTTTTTTGTTTATGCGATGAGTGTTTTGCGCTCAATTCAAAACTCATTAAACACAAAAAAAAATCAGAATTATGCTTTTATACCATAGATCCTGTGAGTTTAGTAAATTCTGATTAAATTTTTTAGAAAATTGTGTTTTTGGAAATCAAATGAACCAAAAAAAAACGTTTTTCACTAAAAGTGCTTCAAATTTGTAATGGTTTCAAAGATTGAAAAGTGTTTGCAGATAAGCTGTTGATAAAAGTTTTTCGAAGAAGGGAATTATTGGTCTCTGTTTTCCACAAACTATATGAAAACTTTCGATTACAGTCTTTCAAAGAATTAAGCAAAAAATGACTCAGCATAACATAGAGAATTTTTTGAAAAAATTGTTCCATTAGAAACAAGAAAAAATTATTCTATCGCCAAAGGAACTACGAGTGAAATCAAGAGAAGCTGACTGTGAGGCTGTGGCTGCAGATTACCCGTTTATTAGGAGGACACCATTCGCAAACATTACCAAGGAAACACTTGTTCTGAACAGAACCGAACTATACAGTATTTATGTTGATGAGCCCTATAATAAAACTAAAAATAAATTTGGATGGTAAATTTTTGATTATAAGTATAATTTGGTAGCTATAATCACATAATTTAAAAAAAATGCACTTGAGGTGTTTTTGTGAAAGTTGCACGCTTAAATTGATCGCATTGGTTTGATTTTCATCAAAAAATTGTCCCTGGTTTCATTATTCAATAAATCATTGCCTTTTTTAAGATCTCCTCTTTTTGCCAATTTCGATGCAACTTCTAATTGATTTTGTTTAAAACTCAATTTTTCTGGAAGTATGACCGTCATCACAGCAAAACCACAATTGGGAAACTTTTGTTTAAACTTAAGCTAGCAAACTATGTACATATTGCTCAATTAGCTGACGCAATTTTCAATCAAAAAATCAAAAAGTGATAAAAAAAATCAATTGAATCTCAAGAGTAATCTCACCAATTGTAGTTTGGTAACCGTTTAATGCAAGAAAATGGTTGCACTTGTAGATTTGGCATGTAGAATACTTTGTCATGATGGCAGTTTTTTTAATGAGAAAGAATTTTTACAAAGTTGAATCAACTGTTTATGCAGGCGAGATAACCAAAGCCCATTTTCCCATTAAATTCAATATCAAAATTGTCATAATAGAAAAACAGAAAAATTTTCTGAAAAAAATGGTTAAGTTTTTGAGTGATTTTTCATAGAGGCATGCTGAATTTTCATTTTAATCAAAAACAGGGTTTAAACAAAAAAACAGGGAAAATCTTTATTTTGTTTTGTAAATCAAATCATTTAACTGAAAAATTTAAATTGAACTATTAAGTTTAATTGGACAAAATGTTTTTCATAGAAAAGGTTCTTAGAAGTAGGGAATTCCGAGCCAGTTATGCAAGTGAATTTCCCATAACCTGTTTTTTCTATTGAATTCCTAATATCGGATTCGACAGAGTATTTTTTGAGAAAATGGCAAAAAGTGCAAACTTTGCAAATTGGCGAAGAATCAAAAATTGAGCTTTTTCCAAAAATTGGGCTTTTTCCAAAAACTGAAAAAGCGTTCATGAAAAATTAAGAAAACGCCGTTTCTGCGAGAAAGTTCTTGCAATCTGTTTCTTTGATAGAACCATTAATCTCAGATTGCTTTATTAAGTGATTTCGTAACGCATGAATACGTTATTGTTAACGGCTTAAATTAAACATTAACAAGCCTGCTCGCTCGTTTTACTCGCTCAAAAATTGACGCAATTCAAAAACCCCAAACCAATTCCGGTATAAAGGGATTTAATATGATATATCACTGAACCTAGTACGATGATTACACTTGCGGGCCTGCAAAGCGTAGTGTATAAGTACGAACTTCCTTTTTTCTAATCTAACTCGCAAATGAAAGTATTCATAAAATTGTTGATTTAATTGGTGTTATCATAACGATCTGTAGCATTAGAATTTTCATAACATCTGTTCTCTGCTGTATATGTGGCTAATGTTTAGGCTTTATTAAGCGTCCGGGGTTAAAGATCGTGAAGTGGTTAGAGCGTTACAATAAACTCATAATTTTTTTGAGAAAAGTCACAGAGTTTTTAAGAAATAGTTCAAAAACTTTGACTTTTCTGACAGCAAAAACATTTTAAACAAAAAATAGGAAAAAATTTTTGTTAAAAGGGTATTACCAGGACTTGTTTTCTCATTTAAATTTCTCTCAGAGTTGGGAGCGTAGTTAATGAATAAAACTCAAAAAATTTCAAATTTTCGTCAAAAAATCAAAAACTTGATCTTTTTGAGGGCCATAATTTTTTGAGCAAACAGAATTGGTTATTGACGCTAATGATGAGAAGTTTACCAACACCTGATTTTTATTGAACCCAAAATCTCAGTTTGAAAGGGCAGTTTTCGAGGAAATGAAAAAAAAGGTTTTTGATAAAATATCCAGCTGTAGAAGCCGAGATAATCTGTACAAAAAAGAAGCTAAGAAACATGCATGCATACCTGGGATATGATGGTAATCCATTGGGACTATTATTTAAAAACAAGTGACGCATTTTTTCTAGATTTTGAAAAAATTTTTGGAAAATTTTCTAGTGTATCGGAATTTTAACGTGTATCAAAAAAACTAAATAAAAAATCAAATCCCATACATTTTGTAATACCTTTTTTTCTAACAGGAAACAAGTTTCACGTTAATTAATAGTCATTTGCTTGTTTTTTTTGGTTAAAACTTTCATAGAAACCGACAAATTTGAGGTCTTTTTTGTTAAAGCCCCCCACGTATTTGTTACATTCATTTTGTTTTTGTAAGGCTTCGCTACATTGCCGTTTCTTTCTTAGGCGATGAAATTGGAGATTGTTATCAGAAAAATCTGAATTTTGTACTGAACTAATTTGGATTTTTTTCAAAAAGTAATCGAATTCATCTGATCAAAACTTTTCAACATATTATTTTAAGTTTAACTTCAATTTCTAATGAATTATATCACTTGATTGAAATCATTTATAAACTGCAATTCTACGCTGTTATTCTACGCCTCCCAGTTTGTTGAACCAAAAAAATTTCAAGGTAATGAAAAATCATCATGGGTAGCCCATGGTTTGATGTTTTTTTTTAAATTGACTAAGATTGAAAAGATAAACAGCAGAAAAAAGCAAAAAAAAAGAAATATTTTTAAATCTTTGTTTTTTTAAGAGTTAGAAACAAACACATGTATGTTTTTTGAAAAAAAAATTTTTTTTTGCTATGAAATGATAAATTTTGAAAATCAAGGTAATTGAAATTATCTCAAACTTTAAAATCGAAATAATCATTTGACTTCAATTCAAGTGCACGGACTTATTTTGCATTATTTTGAGAGCGCTTCAACGCAAGTGTTATCAAATAACAACCAAAAATTTTAATTGAACAGAAAGGAATTTGAAGGAGAGAGTGTTATTGTTCCGACTTTCGTAACTAAAAATATAAACTCATTACGGGACAGAAAATCAAAATAGGCATTTTTCTTATTTTTTTCCGATTTTCGTAACAAAAAGAACAGAATATTTGTGCTCGGGGTGAGTTTTTTGCTTCAGACAAATTTCGACACCTGCGATCAATTTTTGTTATGCGGCCATTTATCCAATTTGAGACAATAAATGCGCGATATATTTTGTGTTATTAAAGCGTAAGCGATATTTAGTCCGTCTTAGAAATCGTTCAAAATTGGTTCAAGGAAGCTTATCTGCCATAATTGATTTGTTAATAGAAGCTAAATTTATCACTTGTACTTAATTTGAATGGGGGGATGTTTTCACAAAAAAATCTTCTTTTTAAAAGAAATTTTTTAAATTCCTTTTTATTAGATTTAATTTTCCATGTTATTATATACCTTAAAAGGCTTCATATACCTTAAAAGGCATTCGGAACATTCAGGGCTTCGCCCTGATACGAGCAGACTTGTCTGTCTTTTCTATTACTACGCGGCACTCCACGATATCATGAAAAAGCGCCATTTTTTTATCCAAGTGAACATTATATTACAGCATGAGTAGGAATGATGAACTTTAAATTATTAACCGCGCGGCATAATTGAAAAATCCTTGTTTCATAATTCGGAAAAAGATGGTAAAAAACAAGATTTTAAAAACTGGAAAAGTTTTGGAGCAATGCGAGTTTTTCTATCAATTACTACATACCAGAAATACCTATATTATCTTTATATAGATTTATCATAAAAATAGCAGTGAATAGAACTCGTTTTGCTCGCGGTAAACTTCCGTTTCACATGGAAATTTTCAAATAAATTTTGATCTTCAAAATGCGAGAAAAAGCTTTCGATTTAAATTTTTTGTGCTTTATTGATACGAGTACTAATTTTAGTAGTTTTAGCTACAAGCAGAAATTGCTCTAAAACCAAAAATTATTGTCCTTTTGTTTCTCCTTGCTTTTTTGAAAAATTTCTCAATATGTATTACAATGGTTTCCTGTTGCTTTTATTTGTGTCAAAACTTTTTTCTCGCTCATTCGTTCTTTGTTCTTGAACTCCTGGTCATAAAGATAAACTATTTCTCAAAATAACACTGAAATTTATTTATGGTTAATTTGTTAATATCTTGCTGCGCTGGTGTCGATGAGGGTCGATTCTTTTTCAGTTTAAAGTTCTTTTTTCATTCGTTTTACTAGGTTTTTTCAAATGATCTCCAATATCAATTTTGAGTTTGGCTTGATATCTCATTATCATTTAACTTGGCTAGTATTTCAGGAAAATAAATTTCGAAAGTCAAATTTCACACTTACTTCAAATTCAGGGCTTTAAAAAGTTTCAGCATCATCGTTTTTTAGGGATCCTAACTATAGAACAAGACTGCTTGTTTTGATATAGAACATTCTGCGAAGGTCTGAGTTTTCACTGATGCATTTTAATGTTATTGTAGCTTTAATTTAGTTTTTTTTTTTGAAAATGATCACCCCATATGAAGTGAAAAATGATAAATTTCCAGCGTAACAAAAACAAATTATGGCAAATGAGCTTCCTTCAATAAATTTGGAACAATTTCTAAGGAAGATTATATTCGCGTGCGCTTTAATAGCTCAAATATATTGCGCAGAAATTGTCCCAAATTGCACTATCTTTAAACCCCCATAACTTTACGAAAAATTAATCAAAGCTGAAGTATTTTTTTTAATCAAAGCTCAATACAACAATTACTAATGAATGTTTGAAAATTTCTGTCAAAAACAGTAGTTGAAAATTCGAATTTTGTCTGACAGAAAAAAACACCACGAGCACAATTATTCCGTTACTTTCGTTACGAAAGTCGGAACAATGAAAGATTAATCAATCAAGCTTGTCAATAAGATAGGATACACGCGTTTAAAGTGAATTTTATTGCGTTCAACTACCTTCTTTTTCACAAAAATTGTCGGTCGATTCTACAGACTTTTTTATTGTCCAACAGAATAGTTGGTTGTAGCTTTACGAAAGAAAAATCATCTTGGTTCGACAAAATAGAGAAATTAGAAAAAATTAACCCACACTGGAGATTAATTGTAGTACTAGCAATGGCTTTTTCCCGCAAATGCGAGTAAATCTATTTCAGTTAGGATTCGAACAACATTAAGAAATTTTGAAATTTTTTTCACAGTGTCGAGAAAAACGGGTTTGAAATTTTTGATTTTCTGTCTAATTTCGAGCTGATGTGATGACCATGTACGCTTATAATAGTTTCTTTAAGCCGTAAAAACCTAGTTATACTCAAGTAGAGGTAGTTTTTAGCGCAAATTTGGGAATCAAAAACTTGAAAACTCAAAAAAAATTCAGCAAAAATTTTTGAAATGTTTTCAAATAATTTTGAAAAAATTTTTCGCTTTTCAAGTTATTTTTTCTCAAAGAATTTTTTCCAGCTGACTTCTTTAAGTATGACTCTCAAATATGCCTACCTTCTAATTTTTTTTGTTTTATCACAACAGATTTTTTTTTATAACAAAACGCAGAAAAAAACGACACCAATTTAAAAAAAAAAAATTTTTTCTTTGTATTTTTTAAGACTGTGGTCGGAAGATTCTGTGCTATTTGCACAAAAACCGGCTATCATTTTTTGTAGCAAGCATTCTGTTCATAATGTCTGATTGTAGAACATTCACAAAAATTGTTATGCAGACTAATTAGGCTAAGACAAAAACAATTGGTTCTCATAATTTACACTCTAAAACCTTTCATTACTCAAGGAAACTGATGCTTATGTGAGGTGGGGGAAGGACAAGTAGTCTTAGCAAGGATTAGAGCTCACTTTGCTCACAAAGTTCTTTTAGTTTTGTAGTTTTGTCAAGTTATTTTCAACTACAGAATCGCAACAGAATCTTTTTTCTTAACCTTACTTTCAATGCTTTTATTTGAAATTGAGACACCTTTCTAAGCTCGGAATTTTATCGAATAGAACCAATCGTCTTTGATTCATTTTGCTAAACTTTTATCCAAAAAAATTTAAAGTTTTTATCAATATGGCCTTACTAACCTCTCAAAAATATACTCGCTTGATAGTAGAATCACATTGAGGGAATCTCTTTTCGTTACAAATCATTTCATCAATACATAACAATCAACCATCGCTTAGGAGAAGTAAAAAAACAAGACCACTCACATACACACTGTGATTTACAAGAATTTTTACTCAGTAAAAGTTCAAAGAGAATTAAGGCCATATAATTATTACTTTGCAACATCTAATTAAATTTTTTTCTGTTTCCCTTGCCCGCATTGTTTCTTTTCCAACTGTCTGTTGGCTATGTTTGTCTAGACTACAGAAGTTAATACTCCAGACATCATGGTAAAAACCAAACGTGAAAAATCATCAATCACAGACCTGACAAAAATACCTGGGGTAGATTACACAAAGCGAATTTACATTGCCACAAATCGGCAACAATTTGGTCTATGAGGAAATTGTCAATCATATTGTAATGAGTTTTCTATCTATTATTTTTTCAATTGTCACCCGAAGCACCACGCCGTAGGCTGTCCAATTGTATTATGGTTGACATAGTTGGCTTCAAAAATCCAATTTGACGCGAACCAAATTTGTTAAGCTTGAAAAGCAGTTTTTCGATAACGGTTAAAAATAAACTGTGCTGGAGGATAAGGGAAACTTTTTTATTGAGCAGCTGGGCTGAATTGAGGATTGACACACTTCAGTGGGTTCCAATTTCAATTGATTCGGTCACAATTGAAAATGAGCCCTGGGACTAATAAAGCGTAACAATAGGAAATATGTTAGGCTGTCGGGGGTGAATTGAACTAAAGAAAATTCACACTATGCGGTCGATACCAATCTATGCTCGAATTAACAGAATCTCATGCTCGTTTTGCCACTCCGTTATAATCATTGAGTCACAGAAATCTAGCATTAAATAATCAATACCAGCGTCCGAGGTCTCCGTTCTATATTCTTTTTTTAATGTCCAGACTTTCGGGACCTAGATACTGCATGACCTTTGTGACCAGAGCGCGAACTCGTCGCAACCAAACTTTGAGCAAATTCGTCGCGGCCAATATTCGTTATCTTCAGATTTCTTTCGAACAAAACGATCCTTCGCAACTTTCGCGACCAGGGTGGAGACGGCAAGACTTGCGTTATGCAGGAAATGGCGCGATCTGACATTCTTAAGTTAATTTTGGTAGCGAGACTTTTAATGCAAAATTCTATCATACACTTTTTATGCAATACCTTCAAGTACACAAAACGCATGAAAGTCTACAAGTAATTGTCCGAAGAAAGTGACGGAATATTTCTGCTCGGGGCAGGGGTTCCGAAAAATTAATTGAAATCCAATTAGTTGGCAATTAATTGGTCCATTTAATTGATTGACAGGCGTTCAACAAATATTTAATTGATTAATAAACAATCAATTAATTGCAATTAGTTGGCATTTATTGGAGTTTATGAAATGGAGCGGAATTAATCTCGTTTTTCACTAAATATTCGCTGCAGAATAGCAGCAACTAATATGACGCAATTCTTTGGGACGAGGAATTAGTTGCCAGATTAACCGCATGAGTTTTTGTTCTGTTTGAAAGGCTGTTTTAGTGATTTACAGTAATTTAACTGAAAAAAATTTTTTGTGTTCCTAAATAGGCTTGAACTCTTGTTTTACCATTCTTTTTTTTCTTTCAAAAAAGCTATTTAATTGCAACAAATGATTGATTGGTACACCAATTGATTGACTGTTCTCGGTCCAATTTAATTTTTGCAACCCCTGGCTTGGGGTGGTTTTTTTCTCAAAACAAATTTTGCCTTTTTAACTAACAATTTTTTGAGGAAATTGTTAAACATCTTTTAAAAAGTACTATTGTCTTGTGCTCAATTTTAAAAAACTATTTCACCTGTAATCATTTTTTGCAAAGTTATTGGGGTTTAATTATCGCTAATTTGGCCATTTTGCCGCGTATTTGTGCTATCAACGCGTAAGCGAAGATATAATCCGTATTAGAAATCGTTTAAAATTGGATTGAGCCATGCTCTTTTGTCCATCTAAGAATTTACTAAATGCGAATTATATCTTTTTCTTCTTTAATTAGCTTTTGGGGGATGATTTTCAAAAAAAAAATCATCAAAAATAGTTTTTGAAATTTTTTCTTTTTTTTTGAAGTTTTCATCAATCATTTTACTATAAATTTTTCCACAAAAACAAAAGCGCATTTTTTCTAAAATTTCTTTCAAAAGCTTAATTTGTGGAAATTTATGAACTTTGAGTATATGGAGGTCAATCAGAGCGTAATTTTTTTTCGCCGTTTATTTTAGTCACTGCTTGCAGAAAAGCGCGTGCCGAAAAGATGATATTTTGGGGTCAAAACTTTCAAATTTTTCTACTTTTTGCAGCTCAGAAAACCTGGTGTAATAAATTACTTCTAGCGTTTAAGGAGATCTCAGAAAACCAATATGGCCGGCCCAAAAGATATTGACAAACTTCTAAGTTTTTTTGAAAATTCGCCCCACCTCTCGTTAAACTGAATGATTTATACTGAATGACTGAAATGTTTCTTGTTGATCGCTGTATTTAGGGGTGCACAGACAATTCGGCCCAAGAACATTCAGCCAATTTGAAGTTCAGACAATTCAGCCAATAATATACGGACAATTCAGCCTGAGACAATTCAGCCAGTTTTACATAACGCTAGATTCGAAAGAAAATCGGAATTGGAATTATTTCTTGGTTTAAGGACGCTGGTGAGCGCGCTATGCGCGCGTCGCCGCTTTGCGGCGATAATCGGCTCTAAATTTTGTATAGAGTCCTACCCTAGGATGATGGCCGTGTTTGTTGTTGAAACAATCTGAAAGCGCAGTCAATTATGTCATTTATAATTTTTGGAAATTTCAAGGATGTTTTTTATGCAGTCATTCAGTAAAAGTGTTAGTAGTGCTAGTAGCAGCAAAAAATGATTAACAAATTAGCTTTTTTCAATTCTTCTTGCGATGAAATATTTATTTGAGTGGTGAAAAAAAATTGAAGTGAAGTTTGATGGTTAATTTTTCTTGGTTAAGCTGTTGCAACGCATTACCATTCAATATCGGCCAGGAGTATCCGTAGATAATAAACAGATTTACAATAAAAACGTTTATATTTAATAACAAACTTTTTTGTTTTATTTTATTGGCGTGTCAGCTTATTTCATCATGTCTGTTTCTTTTGTTATTAAGATTGAGTTAAATCAATTAATCTGGTTATACATAACCTTAAGAAACCTCCCACTTTTTTCCTTTACATCGGTTACCAAAATTAAAATCGCTTCATCACATTTTTTTAAACTTGTTTTCGATAACCAACACAAAGTTATCAGAGTAAGAAACGTTTATTTGATGAGAGTTAACTCGTGAGTTAAAAATTATCTTAATTATTGGAGGCAAACTCAAAGTAGCGGAGAAAGTTTGGAATACGCTGAAAGTTTTTCTTAAGTAACAAGAAAGAACATGAGCAGACGGTTGCTGTGCAAGCTGCACAGAAAACTCGACCATAATAAAATGAACAAAATTTTTTTTTTTATTTTGAGTCGTTTTTTGCACATTTTTTGATAAGAGTAACAAAATTAACGCTTATAACATCAGTAAAATAGTTATATATCCCGACAGGTTTTTTGAAAAAAAAAGATAAAACAAAACGCAGAATTTAAAAAAAAAACTTCTTTAGTTTCCAACCTTTTTATTGCCCAGCAAGCTTAAAGCGGTGCTTCAACAGAACAACAAACTTGTTACAATTAATACAAAAATAATTTTTTGCTGTTATAACGCTTATCTTAACTTGAGTTATAGCTAAAATACAATCGAACTAAAATGCCAATAAAATCAGACTGAAACGGCTTTAAAATCGTTTATCACTCTATCCATTATCTTATTTGTTGTACTTGATTTTTTTGAACTAACACAACACACGGGAAAACAAAACTCTTCACTTTTTCAGTGGTTGGAACAAATAGAAAACAGTAGTCAACCTAAGAAAAATAATCGAGGCTTATAACGCGGGTTGACAAAAAATGCTTATCATACTCTTTGATACAATTTCATAGAGCAAAAGTTAGTGTATGAAAATAGCAAAATAAGCTTTTTTTCCACAATATGAAATTGTATGACAAGCCTTTTTCCAAACTATGGTATTGTATGACAAGCAGTTTTTCCATAAATGAAAACAGAAAAAAAATTTCGTTTCTAAATTTTCTGTTCCAACCGAAACACTAACCAATGTTTTTTGTCATAAGAAATCCCAGAGTATAACTGGCATTTACTACGCAGATAAATTGAGTTCGCTGATTTTAGCCATACCAGTTAATTTTCAAAATTTTCACATGGCATTGTATAGCAAAAAAGTAATTTTTTGTATATGGCTAGATAGTTTTCAGTTTGAAAAGATTAGTGGTTGAGAAAAAGGCCCATTTTTTACAAATATATTTTTATCTTAGCAAGTGAAACAAAAATAATAGTCGTGTTTACAAAAAAAAAACAATTTCTTGCCATTTTTGGATTTTTTGGGTGAAAAACTCATCCTAAACTACGTTATAAACAGAAAAAGTCAAAGTTTGCATGCCAAATTTTTGTTCGCATAATTTATATTTTAGCAAAAAAGCAAGTTTGCAAACAAAAAAGAGATTAAAAAGTTTTTACCTGAAATTTTAGTTTTTTCTTATGAAAAAATGCATATCATACAATTTTCTTATAGGAAACCTTTATGATAAGCAACTTTCTGACCGAAATTAAAATTATGTTTTTGATTGTCAAAATGCACTCTATCATAGATATAATTACTTAAATCTGTTTAAAGTTACCGAGACACTTTTTTGTTTTTTGGTGATTTTTGAGTTTTTTTTGAAAATTGTATGATAATCGCTTTTTGTCAAAAATTTCAAATCATTTTTCAATGACCAGGAAGCTTCAAAAGAACCTCAATTAGACCAAAAACGTTCACAAAAAACTTTTGAAACATTTTTTAAATTTTGTATGAACTTTTTATGAAAAGCATTTTTTCCATAGACTTCATCTATGAAGCCGTATGATAAGCATTTTTCTTCTATTGACTCAACCCGGGAAGCGAAGCATTTGAATATCATGAAGCCAGCAGTTCTTTTTCGTTCACAAATAATTTCTCTGTTTTACCTCTTGTGGCGGTGAATTAGGCTAAATATCAAAATTATCGTTTTAGTTTTCCTCGACACCGAATATTTCCTTCCAATTTTTTATTTTACTTTTCAGAAAAACAGATAGATTAAAAAGGTTCAAGATGATGCTATGTTTGACGGATGAAAGCTTTTTTTTTTGCAAAAATCAACGCTACTTTTTGGTTTCCTGAACATCGAGAGAAGCTAACGGTTTATTTAGTTAAAATTCTTAAAGTTTTTATTACAAATAAAAATTAAAAAAACTTCAAAGTTGACATTGTTCCGACTTTCAAAGAAAGTTATAGAACATTAAAGTTCGGGTTGAGTTCTTTTTCTCACAAATTTCGAGTTTTTTAGCAGCCTTTTTTGCCAGAAAATTCTTCATCAACCAAACTATAGGGTTGTCGTGAGCTCATATAAAAAAAATGTTTTTTCTGTTATTGTTTTTTGTAAAGTTGTGGCTAATTTGGGACAATTGAATTGTGATATAATTCGCGCTATTAACGCGTGAGCGGAGATTTAGTCTGTCGTAGAAAACGTTTCAAAATGGTTCAACATGCTATTTGTCATAATTGATATCTTACTAGGAGCAAAATCAATCACTTTGTTTCTAATATGGAATGTTGAGGGACAATAAAAAACCTCAGCATTTTCTTGAAAAGTTTTCTTTTGTTTTGGATTCATTAACTTTCTGTAGATGGTCACTGCTCCATATGCCTAAAAAGGCAGTCGGAACATTCAGGGCTTTGTCTTGATACAAGCAAGTCTGGTTTAAATAAATCTTCACTTCGAGACGCACATGCTCTTCCTATTTTTCTGTTTGCGTCCGTCACGCAATCCGAACAATTGCCAGAAAATTCTTTCAAATTTTAAATCAAATTTATGTAAACATATACACAATTTACAAAAAACAAGCGCAAAAATTGTTCAAAATTTGTTGAATTTAAAAAAAAAAGAGTTTGAATATGTATTGAGAAAATTTCACGCACAAGCAGTTTCACGCTCAAGATTTGTTTTGCTTATTTCTGTTATTAGATTACTTGAATCAGTTAGTATGAAAAAAACGGAATTGGACTCTGCTAGTTCAATTCCTCGCGTCCGCAATGTGATGATAAGAAACAAATATATAACAGTCTTCTTAAGACAAATTAACCAATTTATCAATTTTTAATCACAAAAAAAAATGCCCGAAGAAATAATCACATCCAGGACACTTCTTCTAGTTCTTTTTCGAATTTCAAAGTTATATCTTTACAAAAAAATGATGGTGACATAACAAGCGTTGGAGTGACAAGTAGGCGTGCCTATTAGCACAAGTCAGATGCTCACATTGTTTTTTTAAAAAAAGTGTTACGAGTCTTCAATAATTCATTTTCAGAAAACTTTTACTTTCGACAAAAAAGACAATCAAATGTGGACATCACTAGATTACTAGCTCAAATTTGCATTGGCCACCCAAATCCATTTCTTGAAGATTTTTTGATGCGATAGATATAATTTCTAATAAAACTTTTGGCTCAAAATTGTTTTTTTTTAATGATTTTCAATGCACATTTGTACTTTGATTTCTGGCCAAACGTTTTCTAAACCTAGAATAATTTGAATCACTGACGTTTTGCAGCTATTTTAATCACTATTTTCTTTTTTTTAGACAATTGCGTGAGCCACTAGGCCACAAGAGCACTTGGGCAAATGAGCACTTTTTAGCTTCAAAAATATCACATTAAAGTCTCTTAGATTTATTTTAGAGTTTTTAGATAGATTGGTTGTTCCGTACAGAAAATTCAACTATAAAATTTATACCAATTTTGATTTTCTGTCATGGAATGATCACAGGAGGCTAACACATGCATATTTTTATGCGCCAGTTTACAAAAATCTGTTGTATTTTGATTTGTTTTGGGCGTTACCATTTTTTCAGCTAGTGCACAGATCTGGTTGAATCCTGTGATTGAATTATGTAATGAATCGGTTTCGAGGCACAGATCGAATTCTGTGTTGAACCGCTTTTCCTCGAAGCTCGTTTCGCTGAAAAAATTCGTCGCTCGGACCAGTCGAAAAACTTTTCTTGCTCAACATTGTTGGAAATTTTTTAATCTGTTGAATATAGCCACAACCAAAAATAGCTTGGGTTGATACAATCTAAACATACCAAAAAGTATTGTTGTCCTGAGCCTAAAAAAGAAAAGTGTGATCATTTCTCGTAAAGTTGTGGGTTTAAATCTTACCATTTTGACCAATTTAGGACAAGTAACGCGCGATTTATTTCCCGCTATTAACGCTTAAACGGAGTTTTACTCCGGCTTAGAAATCGTTCCAAAATGGTTTAAGGAAGCTTATTTGCCATAGATGGTTTGTTACTAGCCTAACAACCTTTGACTTTGTACTTCATATAGCGTGTGGGAGTGATGATTTTCAAAATGTAGAAAAAAAAGAAGAAAAAATTTTTTTTGATGCCATTACTGCTCCATAGCCCTTCAAGATAATTCAACGAACTTCAAAACTTAGCAGAACTGCTTGTATCAACTCGAAACCCTTAAGGTTCCGACTGCCTTTTAAGGTCTATGGAGCAGTAATAAGGTGAAAAAATGAAAAGTAATCAAACAAAATGAACAAAAATTTTTTTTTTATTTTGAGTCGTTTTTTGCACATTTTTTGATAAGAGTAACAAAATTAACGCTTATAACATCAGTAAAATAGTTATATATCCCGACAGGTTTTTTGAAAAAAAAGATAAAACAAAACGCAGAATTTAAAAAAAAAACTTCTTTAGTTTCCAACCTTTTTATTGCCCAGCAAGCTTAAAGCGGTGCTTCAACAGAACAACAAACTTGTTACAATTAATACAAAAATAATTTTTTGCTGTTATAACGCTTATCTTAACTTGAGTTATAGCTAAAATACAATCAAACTAAAATGCCAATAAAATCAGACTGAAACGGCTTTAAAATCGTTTATCACTCTATCCATTATCTTATTTGTTGTACTTGATTTTTTTGAACTAACACAACACACGGGAAAACAAAACTCTTCACTTTTTCAGTGGTTGGAACAAATAGAAAACAGTAGTCAACCTAAGAAAAATAATCGAGGCTTATAACGCGGGTTGACAAAAAATGCTTATCATACTCTTTGATACAATTTCATAGAGCAAAAGTTAGTGTATGAAAATAGCAAAATAAGCTTTTTTTCCACAATATGAAATTGTATGACAAGCCTTTTTCCAAACTATGGTATTGTATGACAAGCAGTTTTTCCATAAATGAAAACAGAAAAAAAATTTCGTTTCTAAATTTTCTGTTCCAACCGAAACACTAACCAATGTTTTTTGTCAAAAGAAATCCCAGAGTATAACTGGCATTTACTACGCAGATAAATTGAGTTCGCTGATTTTAGCCATACCAGTTAATTTTCAAAATTTTCACATGGCATTGTATAGCAAAAAAGTAATTTTTTGTATATGGCTAGATAGTTTTCAGTTTGAAAAGATTAGTGGTTGAGAAAAAGGCCCATTTTTTACAAATATATTTTTATCTTAGCAAGTGAAACAAAAATAATAGTCGTGTTTACAAAAAAAAAAACAATTTCTTGCCATTTTTGGATTTTTTGGGTGAAAAACTCATCCTAAACTACGTTATAAACAGAAAAAGTCAAAGTTTGCATGCCAAATTTTTGTTCGCATAATTTATATTTTAGCAAAAAAGCAAGTTTGCAAACAAAAAAGAGATTAAAAAGTTTTTACCTGAAATTTTAGTTTTTTCTTATGAAAAAATGCATATCATACAATTTTCTTATAGGAAACCTTTATGATAAGCAACTTTCTGACCGAAATTAAAATTATGTTTTTGATTGTCAAAATGCACTCTATCATAGATATAATTACTTAAATCTGTTTAAAGTTACCGAGACACTTTTTTGTTTTTTGGTGATTTTTGAGTTTTTTTTGAAAATTGTATGATAATCGCTTTTGTCAAAAATTTCAAATCATTTTTCAATGACCAGGAAGCTTCAAAAGAACCTCAATTAGACCAAAAACGTTCACAAAAAACTTTTGAAACATTTTTTAAATTTTGTATGAACTTTTTATGAAAAGCATTTTTTCCATAGACTTCATCTATGAAACCGTATGATAAGCATTTTTCTTCTATTGACTCAACCCGGGAAGCGAAGCATTTGAATATCATGAAGCCAGCAGTTCTTTTTCGTTCACAAATAATTTCTCTGTTTTACCTCTTGTGGCGGTGAATTAGGCTAAATATCAAAATTATCGTTTTAGTTTTCCTCGACACCGAATATTTCCTTCCAATTTTTTATTTTACTTTTCAGAAAAACAGATAGATTAAAAAGGTTCAAGATGATGCTATGTTTGACGGATGAAAGCTTTTTTTTTTGCAAAAATCAACGCTACTTTTTGGTTTCCTGAACATCGAGAGAAGCTAACGGTTTATTTAGTTAAAATTCTTAAAGTTTTTATTACAAATAAAAATTAAAAAAACTTCAAAGTTGACATTGTTCCGACTTTCAAAGAAAGTTATAGAACATTAAAGTTCGGGTTGAGTTCTTTTTCTCACAAATTTCGAGTTTTTTAGCAGCCTTTTTTGCCAGAAAATTCTTCATCAACCAAACTATAGGGTTGTCGTGAGCTCATATAAAAAAAATGTTTTTTCTGTTATTGTTTTTTGTAAAGTTGTGGCTAATTTGGGACAATTGAATTGTGATATAATTCGCGCTATTAACGCGTGAGCGGAGATTTAGTCTGTCGTAGAAAACGTTTCAAAATGGTTCAACATGCTATTTGTCATAATTGATATCTTACTAGGAGCAAAATCAATCACTTTGTTTCTAATATGGAATGTTGAGGGACAATAAAAAACCTCAGCATTTTCTTGAAAAGTTTTCTTTTGTTTTGGATTCATTAACTTTCTGTAGATGGTCACTGCTCCATATGCCTAAAAAGGCAGTCGGAACATTCAGGGCTTTGTCTTGATACAAGCAAGTCTGGTTTAAATAAATCTTCACTTCGAGACGCACATGCTCTTCCTATTTTTCTGTTTGCGTCCGTCACGCAATCCGAACAATTGCCAGAAAATTCTTTCAAATTTTAAATCAAATTTATGTAAACATATACACAATTTACAAAAAACAAGCGCAAAAATTGTTCAAAATTTGTTGAATTTAAAAAAAAAAGAGTTTGAATATGTATTGAGAAAATTTCACGCACAAGCAGTTTCACGCTCAAGATTTGTTTTGCTTATTTCTGTTATTAGATTACTTGAATCAGTTAGTATGAAAAAAACGGAATTGGACTCTGCTAGTTCAATTCCTCGCGTCCGCAATGTGATGATAAGAAACAAATATATAACAGTCTTCTTAAGACAAATTAACCAATTTATCAATTTTTAATCACAAAAAAAAATGCCCGAAGAAATAATCACATCCAGGACACTTCTTCTAGTTCTTTTTCGAATTTCAAAGTTATATCTTTACAAAAAAATGATGGTGACATAACAAGCGTTGGAGTGACAAGTAGGCGTGCCTATTAGCACAAGTCAGATGCTCACATTGTTTTTTTAAAAAAAGTGTTACGAGTCTTCAATAATTCATTTTCAGAAAACTTTTACTTTCGACAAAAAAGACAATCAAATGTGGACATCACTAGATTACTAGCTCAAATTTGCATTGGCCACCCAAATCCATTTCTTGAAGATTTTTTGATGCGATAGATATAATTTCTAATAAAACTTTTGGCTCAAAATTGTTTTTTTTTTAATGATTTTCAATGCACATTTGTACTTTGATTTCTGGCCAAACGTTTTCTAAACCTAGAATAATTTGAATCACTGACGTTTTGCAGCTATTTTAATCACTATTTTCTTTTTTTTAGACAATTGCGTGAGCCAATAGGCCACAAGAGCACTTGGGCAAATGAGCATTTTCTAGCTTCAAAAATATCACATTAAAGTCTCTTAGATTTATTTTAGAGTTTTTAGATAGATTGGTTGTTCCGTACAGAAAATTCAACTATAAAATTTATACCAATTTTGATTTTCTGTCATGGAATGATCACAGGAGGCTAACACATGCATATTTTTATGCGCCAGTTTACAAAAATCTGTTGTATTTTGATTTGTTTTGGGCGTTTCCATTTTTTCAGCTAGTGCACAGATCTGGTTGAATCCTGTGATTGAATTATGTAATGAATCGGTTTCGAGGCACAGATCGAATTCTGTGTTGAACCGCTTTTCCTCGAAGCTCGTTTCGCTGAAAAAATTCGTCGCTCGGACCAGTCGAAAAACTTTTCTTGCTCAACATTGTTGGAAATTTTTTAATCTGTTGAATATAGCCACAACCAAAAATAGCTTGGGTTGATACAATCTAAACATACCAAAAAGTATTGTTGTCCTGAGCCTAAAAAAGAAAAGTGTGATCATTTCTCGTAAAGTTGTGGGTTTAAATCTTACCATTTTGACCAATTTAGGACAAGTAACGCGCGATTTATTTCCCGCTATTAACGCTTAAACGGAGTTTTACTCCGGCTTAGAAATCGTTCCAAAATGGTTTAAGGAAGCTTATTTGCCATAGATGGTTTGTTACTAGCCTAACAACCTTTGACTTTGTACTTCATATAGCGTGTGGGAGTGATGATTTTCAAAATGTAGAAAAAAAGGAAGAAAAAATTTTTTTTGATGCCATTACTGCTCCATAGCCCTTCAAGATAATTCAACGAACTTCAAAACTTAGCAGAACTGCTTGTATCAACTCGAAACCCTTAAGGTTCCGACTGCCTTTTAAGGTCTATGGAGCAGTAATAAGGTGAAAAAATGAAAAGTAATCAAACAAAATGAAACTTTTTTTAGAAAAATTTGGAATTTTCTTTGTAAAAACTTACCCACCACACGCCATTTAAAGTACAAAGTGCTCCTAGTAACAAATCAATTATTACACTTCAGCTTCGTTCAACCAATTTGAAACGATTTTTAAGACGGATTAAATCTCCGCTCAAGCGTTAATAGCGCAAAATATATTGCGCGGTAATTGTCCCAAGTTGGCCAATTTTGGCAATCTTTAAACCCTCATAACTTAAAGAAAAACAGTCACAGGTAAATTGTTTTTCAATTTTAAGCCTAAGACAACAAGAACTTTTGAATGATATATGAAGTTTTGTCACAAATGGCTAAATGGAAAGTCGAAATTTGTCTGAAGAAAAAACCGCTTTCAGCGCAAGAATTCCGTTACTTTCGTTATAGAAGTCGGAACAAAAACATAATATACTTTTGTGTTATTTAGTCTGAAAACCAACTAAAACACGTTTTCTATAAATTGAAAGAGTTTTTTTGCTCCTTATTTTCTCGAAAAAATGACGGAGTATTTGTGCTCGTGTTGGTTTTTTTTTCTCCGGACAAAGTTTTTAACTGATGATTTTTATCAATTTAAAATGAAAAGTATTGTTGTCCTGAGCTCAAGTTCAAAAAGATATTTCACTTGTGATCTGTTTGCGGAAAGTTTTTGGGTGTAGAAATTGCCAGCTTGGCCAGTTTGGGAGGAAAAAGGTCGACTTTTTTCATGCTATGGACTCGTAACCGGAGATATAATCCGTCCTAGAAAGTAATCCAAATCGGGTTTAGGCATGCTCTATCGTCTGTTTAAAACTTTGCAAAATATATAAATTGGTACTTTTCATAGCTTGCTGGGGGATGATCTTCAAAAAAAACTCAAAGAAAACTTTCTTCTTCAATTTAAACTACTCCATCAAAACTACAACACAGTCGATACATTCAAGGCGAAGCAATTTAAACTACTCCATCAAAACTAAAACACAGTCAAAACATTCGAAACATATAGCCTTCACCCTGATACGAGCAGTCTTGTTGTGATTCGAGAGAGCTCATAAAATCTTTTTTTTTTTACAGAAAAAATCTACAAATTTTCGAAAAGGACGGAAAATGTAAAAACGGAGACTTGTTTTAACTTTAAGAAATATTGGTCAGAGAATTCTGTTATACTTGCAAAGCAATCGTGTACATCTTTTCTAATATAGAAAAAAGTTTACCTTCGGTATGCTGATTGATCCTTACTGACAACTTCATTGAGAATGCCTGGTAACTGTTTTATTCCAACCAGGCTTTTATTCCAACCATCTATATTTGTTTCGCTGGTTTTTATCGCTACCTTGGTTTTCACTTATTCGTATGTATTATCTAAGGAAGCTCACTTGATTGAATTTGGTCATCCAATCTACTTGTTTCCAGAGAAAATCAAAACAACCGACCGTTTTTGTTTTTGCCCGATTGGAATTGAACTATTTCCTAAACTAAACGAGAAATTTAAAGTTCCAAGAAGAAATGATTCTCATCTTCCACGAAAACTTTTAAAAGAAGACTATGACACTTTTATGCGTCTTTTGAAACTTTCTCTCAGAGTCTTTGAGGACAATGACATTGCTTACACTGTAAGCGCAGGCACACTCGTGGGATCATATGTTCGGTTCGGCAATAGGATGATTGACGATTGCTAAAATTTAAATTTTCAATGACTTCTGCAGACTTCAAACATGTCTAATTCAAGTTAATTAAGGATGTCTTATTTATTTCGAATCTACTTAACAATCCTCCAGATTGTTGATAGCCAGGCGCGGATCTAAGAATTTCTCGACGGGGGATATTCAAAAAACAATTTGAGAAATTTGTCGATTTTTCTTTTATATTAGGTCGACAAAATTGATTTTCTGAGCTTTACTAAACCACTATAAAGACCCTAATTTGACCCAATTTTCTGCGCTGCACGAAAATGTTTTAAAACAGGCCAAAAAATGCGTTTATAGGTACTTTTTGGAAAAAAATCAACCAAAACTTCGCGTTTTCCTTGAAAAGCGCTCCCCCTCAAAATTAGTATAGATTGGTTCCAGTGGCGCTTTTAGATTACGAGGCCAAACTGTGCACTGAATAGGCGCACAATTTTGTGTCTGTATATTCTTGGATTCCAGAGACAAGTCTTTAAACATGTGAAAATTTTGTCGGAACATTTTGTCGGATCAAAGGAAAATTAAAAAAAGAAGAACAAAGGGAGCGTCCTTGTTGCGGAATTCGCTCACAATGCACAAAATGCATAGTTTACCTCGTAATGCAAAAATGGATATCTCAAAATAATACAAAGAGGGATCCGCCCTCCCCCTAAATCCACTACTGCTGATAGCGTAACTTGTGCGCGGCAATTTTTGCAATTATTTATGCGTGATGAGTTATCCTGCACAACGAAACTGTTTCAAATTGAATTAAGGCTACCTATTCAGATCGGTCGTATTAATTTAGTACGACTCACCATTTCACACTTTTATATTGTCCAAAAAGTAAAGGTTATCAATATTTTCTTTTTCCAAAAACCAATCGATATGAATTAAGGGATAGACGGAACAATCAGGGCTTTGCCCTGATATACGAGCAGTCTTGTTTTTTTTATTTGTTGTTTTCTTCTTTTTTGATATTTCAAAAAGCTGAATCTGAAATTTTTGCGAAGCAGCAAACTGAATAAAATCTGAGAGCATCAACCAAAAGTAATATGTTAATAGTCTATAAAAGTCATGCGCAAATTGACCAATTTGGAAAGTATTGTTCAATTACATGACGGTTTGGCTGGGTTGTACTTTTATTCCGAATTTGTGGTTTTTTTATTCAGACAATTTTTGGTGATCGGTCAAATAGCTTTAACAAAAAACATTCTTATGCCCCATCGAAGACATCGACTCCCTAATACAAACTTAATAAGATATTTTACCTCCAATCAATTTTGGCCAAGTTTTGAGAGTTTCAAAACTGGCAATTTGGCCATCCTCAGGACTAATTTTATGTCCGCTTTGAAAATTTTATCCATAGTTATGAAAATATAATGCGAATTATTTATGCGGGCAAACTAAACCGCACAACTAAATCGTTCTAATTTGAATTGAGGCTAACTAATCGATCGTATTATTTTTATTTGACTCAAATTTTTACAATTGATCTCTGATTTTGTCCGAAATTTTTGTTTACCAATATTTTCTTTTCAAAAAAAAATCGAGACGGATTAAGTGGCAGTCAGAACATTCAGGGCTTTGCCCTGATATACGACCAGTTTTGTCTCAATTCACATCCGAACGAAAACTAAAACAAGTAGCACAGAATGTTCCGACCTTTGTCTATAGAAAACTACGGTTTAGATTTTTTCAATAGTCGGACCAAAAAGCTCGGCGCGTTGCAATTTCTTATTGAACTAAGCAATTTTAGAGGGAACTGAAGTGAAGATATCTAGACAGCGCAAAATAAATCACACACCTGGCAAGCTTTGAACCCTCATACCTTTACAAAAAAACAATCAGAGGTCGAAAAAGTCGAAATTTTTCTGAAGAAAAACATACCACGTCGAGCAGAAATATTTCATAATTTTTTTCTGAAGTCGGAACAATAAAATTTCACTACAATATTGAAAACACCAAAAAGGCAAAAATTTGAAGTTAGAGCACCTAATACAATTAAAATCTGGTTGATGATAGTGATAAGCCTTAAAGATTTATGTTTTCATAATGTTTTAATAATGTCGAGAGAGCACTTTCTTTAGCGTGGAGAGTGAGAAGGATCTTTCAAATTCATGTAAAACTTTTGTCGACATTTTTAGGCTCGCCAAATTCACGTTCTGTGCTCTCCCTGAAATTAGTAAGACTCTTTTTGTTGGCGTCGCACAATTTTGGCAGCGTTTTGCAATCAAAACAGTGAACCTTAGCACAACAAGTGCTGTTCAAAAATTCTCCAGATTATATCTGAAATGAAGCTAAAAAAAACTTTAAAAGATAATTTTAAACTCAGGGGGTCACATCCCTGAAATAGAGAAGACGTTGAACCCATCAATTTAAGAACTGCCCTCGTGTGTCCTTTTGTTCCGACTATTTTTAAAGAAAATTTAGGAATAATTGTGCTGGGATTAGATTTTTTATTTCCAGACAAATTTCGACGTTTTATCTAGCTTTTTTTGACAAATTCTTGATGTCAGTCAAAAGGTGTTTTTGTCTTGAGCTCAATTTAAAAAAAATTATATTTAGCTTGTGAGCTTTCTACACAAACTTATAGGAATTTAAAGACTGCTAAGTTTTTCATGCTATAAAGGCGTAAGCGAAGATTTGATTTAATCCGTTTTAGAAATTGTTTCAAAATAGATTTAGGCGTGCTCCGCTGTCTATATAAACTGTGACTTTTTCAAACTAAATTATTTTTTTATTTTACATAGCGTTGGGGATCGATCTAAAAAGAATTCGAAGTTTTTTTTTTGAAATGTTTTCATGTTTTGTTTGAAATTTTCATCAATTGTTTCAATTTAAAGTAATCGTTAAAGTTAAAATGCAGTCGGAAAATTTACGGCTTTGCCTTAACACTTTGAGTCTTGTTCCTTTTTGCTCCTAAAAAAATTGAAATCTATGCCAGTATTACAGAAAGTTCCAATTCAACTTTTGTCGTAAGAAGTTTTAAATCTAAACAGAAAACAGTAACTAAACTTTCAAAAAATCATACGCGATCTGGATGAAAGAAATAGCAAAAATTAATCTAGACCAGAGGCGGATTTAGGGGGGGATGCGAACGCCCTCCCCTCAGGGATTCGACCCCCTGCCGACCCAAAGGGTCCCCCCTTTGATACTTTTTCAGAAATTCTTTTTTGGCCGACCGACCCTAAACTTTTTCTAAAGGCGCCTTTGGCGCCATTATATACTAACATTGAAGGGGAGCGCGCGCCAAAAAAAACGCAATTTTTTTGTCAAAATTTTTTAAAAAGTGCCCAAAATTTCGATTTTTTTTTTGAAATAACGCCCCCCCCCCCTCGAGAAAATCCTAGATCCGCCCCTGATCTAGACATTCAGATAATATCTTCGAATTATCAATAATGCAGGATCATTTTAAGAGATGGCAAACAATATGTTTATTTTAAAAATGATGAATATGTTTGTCATAGAGATACTCAAACAGCAAACATTTAACAAAGGATGCATCAGCATGCACATACACATACGCATACACATAACGCTAGCAGCTATTGGTTTTCTTTTTTATAATTTTTTGGGCTTCCTTGCAAATTTGGTTATCGAATTCTAAAATCTCGTCAACTAGATGGCAGTAAATTTTCTAAATTAACTCTAAATTACAAATACACGCAAAGCCTAATTTTACATCACGATAAACCAAAAAAATGAAAAGTTGAAAGATGAAAAATTTCTATAAATGAATCATGAAAACAAGAAAGCATAAACCGTGAAGACATCCAACTAGCAATTTATGTACAAAGCTAGTATCTTTCAGCATACACTCATGTCACAAGCTGAGACAATCTCTTCCATGTTATCTTTTTTCATCTAATTTTTTTTCTGATTTTCCTGCAAATAACGCTAGACACTACCAAAAATCATTGTTTTGACAACAGCATTCAATTGATGCTCTCAGAACCTTTGCGAAATTTAGACCAAAAAAAAGGAATCGAAGTAGTTTCACAGAATTACAATTTTTTTTCTAGTCAGAAAAATATCCTAAACTGAAAGCAATCTTTGGAGGCCGTAAGCGAAATTCTAATGCCTGTAGTCTGCAGTTTAAGATTCATCTTTACACAGAAAAAAAATCGAAAACAAATTTTGAGTGAACAAATCACTGAAATTATAGACCGATACTATATGTTTTTTGTTTATTTCACATCTATCTATTAACACGCAGTGGTGTTACTCGCATTTAGTTTTTTATAGTAAAAATGTTCAATTTTCAATCCTTACATAATAGTTTGACGTGATTGGTCAATTTTACGAATTTTTCGTTTGTGAATGCGATTATATTTTTCACTTTATTTGATGCTACATTTTTGTTTTTTAATGCAATTAGCTTTTAATGCAAAAGAGTTACAAATTCTGCAAAATTTGTCAAACAAGGTTGCTAATGAAGTCGAAATTATTGTATTTGCTTCTGCGAAACTTAGATCAATTTAGAAAAACAGAAATTTTAGACCAAATATGCAAAAATACAAAATTCGACATTTTGGCGAACATAAAACATGAACATATCTGATATCTGATTAAAACTGGTTACCAAAATTTCAAGCGTGCGCTCATTGTTAGTCTATGAGTCTGAATTTAAATAAGTCTATACACATCCGTATCATTCGGGGAATAATGGAGCAGGCTATTTTGTCAGTTTGGTTCTGGTTCTGGTTCTAGTTTGGCATTCCGATATGTGTATAGTTAGGATTAACTATAGGCAACCAATCAAATTGCCGAGCTCTTCAAGGTCATGCACGATATGTTACCCTGGGACGACGACATTGATCTCATGATACATTATGATACGAGAGAAAAACTGATCAAACTGTTCAAGGACGACAGACACTACGGGATCCAGGGACTTCCACGAGTTCAGAATAACGGAAAAATTGTCAAATTGTACTTCAATGACTCAGTTAAGGCCGGTAAGATGGTCACTCAAAACTCCCCCTCCCACCTTAGGATTCGATCATCTGAACACCTGAAGGGTTCCCGACTTTTTAGTAGTTGTTACGACATCTAAGTCTCGTCGGCTAACCCAAACTTCTGAAAAGTCTTCGTGCCGTACAACGTTTAACTGGCCTATCACCCAGAACATGGGTTTCACCTCATATAGTATACGTCGTATTATTACAAAGTTTATCGGCAATTTTTTGTAATAAGACAAAAGCTGGGAAAAACTTGAACCATGAACCGGAATTCTGAAATAGTGATCAGCCACACCCGCGACTTGTAAAGCCTGAATCGAATACTTGTTGCCGCGCCAAAAATTAATATCAACAGAAATAATGAGTTAGATAAATTTGAAGATTATGTATAATGAGGTATTTGAAAATTATACGTTATGAGACCTAGACAAATCGGACCTAGGTACAAGTGTGACAGAGAGGTCTCAAAAAACTAACAGGGTCCTAAAGTTCATCAAAGTTGACCATTTTAGTGTCTTGACAACTTGAATTACAGTAATTAATAAGCGCAAACGAGGCAGGTTAATTTCATTTCGGGAAAAGTCCGGCCAACGATCGACCGGCGTCCAAATATTTACCTAATTGCTATTTTGCTCAAAAATTGAGTGATTCGGAGCCCTCTGTCATCCTTAGTTATTATCTGGATCCCTCTTTTATTAGTACATGTACCTTCATTAAGAATTTAATACATTATTCATGTAAGGACACTTTTTGAAGTTTTAGGTCGCAGGCAGTGGAACTGGCCATACATTGATGTTGAGTCATACATTGAGGAGGACAATCAGATCAAATTAGTCCACAGGTTCGCTTTTTATTTGTAAGAACTATCCAAAATATACTATCATCCAATTCACCGAGTGCCTATGGATTCTAATTGTTTATAATGGATTTCTGAGACAAAAAAATCCATTAGAATCCATTACAGATGTAAAATTCAGTCCCACTAAAAAAAATAGTCCATTATGATTGATTATAATCCAACTATTTTTGGCACTAAAATCCAGTTCTTTAGCCAAGATAGTTCATGATAATTGATTATTTCTTAAATAAAAATCCATTGTAGTCCATTAGAATCGATTATAATTCATTTTTTAAGAACTAAATTCGAGTATTTTTGCAGAAATTTTGCGAGAAAGTTACGAAAAGCATGCCAATGTCTTTTCGACATGTTTTTTTACCTACAGAGGGTAAATCGGAGGGGAGGAGGTTCAATCATGACCCCCTCCCAATTCTAGCAAAAACAATAAATAAAATCCCCATAACCATGACTCCCCGGGGAGACGATTGATGGTTGTGGTAAGCTGGGAAGGGGTAAACTGGGGAGGCTCAAACATTGGAAAGGGGGTTATATGGGAGGGGATAAATCGTCAACCCGCCAATTCTACATTAAATGATTTTTTTATCCTTTTCAAACACTACACGACCCCTGCTCAGCACTGGTAGAAAAAAAAACAGTTAAGTTAAACAAAGTGTTAAACTGCAATAAATTGGAAAGTTAGAGACAAAAAATTTCAGAGCTCTAATGAGAAATGTAACAATTTATGAACACGTAAAACGTATCAACTGCAGTAAGCAGGAAAACAGATAACTTAGGAAAAAAGTTGTAAGTTTTTTGAATCAACTCTCAAACATTTATTTTAATTTATTATAGGTGGATTACATTGCAGAAAAAAGTTAACAGGATTATAATTCGTTTTTAATGGGTTATAACTATTTTTTTTTAATTTTATTGATACATAAAAAATTGTAATAAAGTAGCAATTTAATCGATAAGGATCCAGGGCTGTCTTCTTGTTCTAATTTTCGAAGACAGTGAGGAATATATATGCTTGACCTCTTTTTTTTCATTAAATCAGTTTCCAAAAGAACGTATGTTGCGCGGGATCTGTGTGACAAACTCACCCCTATACAACCCGCATCTAAAAAGTGAAAAGAAATAGAAATAAATTGTAATGGTTTTTTGCAGTCTAAGAAATGTCAAAATAATCGAGTCCAATGTTGCACTCAGACAACAAAATCGAACAAATAATCGATAATAATAAATTGTTTGTATCAAATTTAAAACTATTTATAATCCATTTAAAATCAATTAAAATAGATTTTTTTTCTGTTTACTTTTGTTTCGCGTCGTGCAAATTTTAGCCATAATTTCTGCATTTATCAAATGATTAATGCGGAAATTTCGCAAAGCGACTGATCGGCCTGCTTCATTTATAAACCTAAACATTCTCAAATTGTAAACTCGTTCCGTTAACCTTCCCCCTTGATTTTTCCCCCTTACAACCCGCTTACAACAAAGTTTGACCATTTACCACCCTCACAAATGAAACCCCCCCACACACACATCTGAATCACCCGTCCACCCTGAACCCTCACCCTCTGCACCCCCTCCACCCAAAGCACCCGCCCCTAACCTTAACCACCCACCCCCCTCACTTGAGTCAAACATACCCCACCTGAATGAAACCCCCCAACTTGACCACCTGAAACACCCAAGTAACCCCCCACGCCAGAACCAGTCCCCATTCCCCTTTGGGAGTTGAATTGTTTTGTTGGCGGATTGTTTTGTGGGGGGTATGGTTGAAGTGGGAGACGTATGGCTGAGGTGGGATTGTGATTTCTGATCGGTTTGTTATGATCATTTGTTCTTGCTTTGTAGAGAACAGTGTTCCAATCTTGTTTGGGAATGGCGTGAAGTGTGAGTTTGGAGGGGGTGCCTTGTAACTCGGATCTGCACGTACACTTGAACATCGAGATAGCCATTGGTCTGGTTCAATGGAGTTCCATTGCTGCGATGCCAATTCGTACTTCAAATCCTTTGAGTTGTGACTGTAGGCAGCATATCGGTTGTGCTTAGCCATTCTGTAGTTTGATTGTTATTGGGTCGTCAAATTCGTTGATGCTTGTTTTTGGGCTGTGTGTAATCTATATACTGCGTTGTAACATTTACATATATAAATTTTTGTTAATTTTGTTTTTAGTTATGATTTTATATTTATTTTTTTATCGCAAAACCATTTTTGTTTAGTTCTGTTATTTTTAAAGAGCTACTCAGCCTTGAGTAACTCTCATCAAAAATTGGGAGTGGGTCACAAAGCGGGGATGAAGCACGGTGGGTTAGGCTGGCTATAGAACATGCTCAGGACGTCCCTTCTGGTTGGTCAGGCCAGGAGTAGGGTATAATTTCGTGCTAGTTTTTTGTGGGGTCCTGTTTTGTGTTTACTTTGTTTGTCTTTTTTATTACTGGTTTTTTCTTTTGTTGTTTGGTTGTGTCCTATTCTCAAAAATCAAATTGTTTGGTTTGGTTTTGTCATTTGACTTTTTGGTGTTTTATTCGTCCTTTTTTGGACTTGTCCTTTTTATGAATAGTCTTCAAAAGATTAAATTATCCAGTTCTTAAGCTGGTTTAATCCGGTTTGAGTACCGTGGGTATTCTTTTCTTAGTCATGCTGTTAGGTTTTTGCTTTGCGAGTTTAGTAAGCTGCGTTGGTTAGTTTGGATTATTATTCATTTCCTTTCCAACCGGGTTAAAGGAAAGTTCGAAACTTGTTAATACTGGTTAGATTTGTTATCAGTGAAAGTTAAAACTGAAATTCATTATTTTAAACAATTCGTCGTGGGCGAGCAGTGCGATTATACATAGAATTGTGGGCGATTGAATATTATAAAGAAGCGTCATTAAAAAGCATAGTACTGCTTTCATTTGTATAAAATTACTACAGAAAAATTCAATTTTACTACTACTTTGAGGGTTGAAATTATTGATTCAATTTCATTTTATTTAATTTTACTATTTTGGTGAGAAGAAATTATATATATATTATTTTACTGCTGTTTGGGGGTAATTTTACTGCCTTATTCTTTGCGGTTTGTTGATAGAAGTTTAAAAATTATGAAAAAAATTCTGTTTTTATTCGGTTTTTCTTTTTATAGATGATTGTGCTCTGAAGGCTAAAGAAAAGAAAACTTTTGATAAAAAATGGTTAGTATTGTTTCGATTTTGTTAGTATAAATTATTCAATTCATAATACTTTAATCATCGGGAAAGAATATATGGAGGAAAACGTCTTCTGATGAGGTTAGTAGCCAGGTTCAAATTCATACGGTGTATTTTGAATAAGGTTAAAGGGTTTATGATTGTATTTGGTGTTATGTATAAATTCTAGAATTGGGACTTCAATATGCTGGAGGAATTCATGTGGGACAACTAGTGGGCGGGATTCTCCTACATTAAAGGTCTTGGTTAAGGTACAAAAAATAGATCTGTGTGATGAAATCATAATTTCGGTGGATGCCTTGGAAGTTAGTATTTTTAATAAAATATGTGAAGTTAAGAAAGAATGTTGAAGGGTATTTGGAATTAAAGAATTGATACCTATGGTGCGGTTGTCGTAATGGTGTATGCAATGTGTAATATTTTTTTCAAATCTGTAGTAAGTGTATATATGTGTATGTTTAGTAAGTGACATGATGTCGTGTGAACAGTGCAAATCACGTTCTTTTGGTGTGAGGAAATGAATGGTTAGTGAGAAAATGTTAAATTTGCTATAATAAAATTCATAGGCTTGGATATCACAAACTGCTTCTGAAATGATGTGGTCATGTTTTTTGTCTAATAAAATGAGGGTAAAACATAAGGTGTTCGGATTAAAAATTTTTCTGTTAGTTGTGGATTAGCAAACTTATCGTCATTAAGGAAGTGATCATAGTTAGGGCGTATGATGCCATGATCATAATATTTGATGGAATAATCGTTAGCTTTAGGTGCGGTTAACATTTTTAATAATTTTTGGTATCCTACGTGTGTAAATTGTCTAGGGGTTAATTCTGAAGTGAGTCGGAAGAGGTCGTTTTTGCATCTTTCCATTTCTTGTGATGTGTTAATGAGTGATAAGCAAAGTGGGTTTGAGAAGTGGTAAAATGATATCCAATGGAGGGTGGTAATTAATACGTGTTCATCGACTTAGTTTGGTTGTTCGTGGTTAGCGTCGGAATAAGCATACGTATATTTGGGGAAAGGAAGGTAAACAGATTCGAAAGTATTCTTTAGTATTTGAGTGGTTAGGATGATTAATGTATGATTGTGCTGTTCCGGTTTGAGAGGGAAATGGGTGATTTGGGAATTTCCTTTTGAATGTTCTGTAAGCGCGGTTCGTACTGGATGAAGATTGGTTGGAAGTGGAAGATTGGTCTAGAGAAGGGGTGTATTTTGAAGAGGATGTGGGAGTTGGTTGATTTGATGATGTTATGGATGATGATAGTTGATGAATGGTTAGGGTCTGAAGGTGCTGTAATTGTTGTTGGAGTGTTCTTAGATTGCTTAGTTCATATGATGTTTGTGTGTCATCTGGGGAACTATTGTTGGACGTTCACTGGTGAAAGGGGAGTACGTAGGCGTCACGTTGGAAATATGAGAGGGAGTCGAAGGAGAATCATCTCTGGTTTGGGAGTGGATCGGTTGAAAAGGGGGTTGGGAAAAAGTAGACGTTCTGGGTTCAGAGTTTTTGATTTCATCTGGGGTTTCTAGGTCAGAAATTTCGAATTGAGAAATTGTGTGGTAAAGGGTGATATTCGAATTGGTATCAGAATCTATGCCAGATGAAGTGTTAATATGGGGTGATTCAGGTGGAGGAAAAACAAAAAATTTGATGATGGTGATATTGTTTTGGAGACTGGCTGGTGGGAAATTGAGCGGTGAAGGGATCCAATTTGACGGCTCAGCGTGGGCTAAAAAGATGATTATTCTGAGAACGAAAACTCGTGGTGTGGGGTTGTTCGATTATTTGTTCATATGTATAGTCATTTTGGTATTGTTGTGTCACTATATGGTGACTTGGGCTTCGTGGAAATTTAGGTCATGAAGATATGATATCTGTGAATGTCATGTTTCGAAAATTTCGTGGTACTAATGATAATGGATTGTTGTGATGTGTGTTTGTTAGTTGTGGTGCTGTAGGTGTTGTATTTGTGTTGTTTTGCGAATCGTCATATGTTTTTTGGTGTAGTTGATAATTTTGTATGGTATTCTTTTTATTTGTGCAACTAAAAGTATTCTATTTATCGATGTAGAGAAAATTCCAAAAAAACCTGCAAAAAATATGCGTGCTACGCTTGCTTGTCTGTTTACTTGTGTGTGTATGGCACGTATAATATAGATTCTTTTTAAAAGAGAGGACAGAAGTCCGATAAACTTAAACATTGCGTAAAATGTAGTCAATCTTTCTAAGATGTAATAGGGCCATCCTACCTAGGCAAGAAATTCGTTTTTCAAATTTACGAGAATAAAAATTTTGATTGGTGAAATATCTTGTGGTCTATATTTTTCGCCATTTAAGTAATTGTAACCTTTGGTGTCTTTAAAATATCCGCTGTAGTCTTGTGAGTAAATATCTGAAGAACCTGCTGTTTCTGAAGTTTGCGTAAATTTTGATCTATTGATTGTCGTTGTATTGTGTCCATTTTTGTAAGTAATTCTCGAAATTGTTGTGTAGGAATGTGATGTTGTATATCAGAATTAGATTATATGTCAATCAATTGTAAATCAATAATTTGCGGGCAATAGCTCTAATGCTTTCAAGTGAAAACTTTGTTAATAGTTGCATTAGTTTAGTATGGTGGTGTGAGTAGATAATAATTATCTTCGTCGGGGCTTAACTGTACTACGTTGTGGCTATTTTTTGATCCACATTGGACTGCTGTATCCCAAAAATAAGTTCTTAGTGAGAGTGCATCGACAAAATTTACTTTATTTTTGTAAAATATTGGGATTTTTTCGAGCATCGTTTATCTCGATATAAAGATGATACTTTCTTGGTACAAGTGTAACACCTTAAAATGTTTCCTTCATAGTCCAGGAAGTAGGATCTGTTTCCGGATTATGATTATCCTGCATAGAGTATTTTTAGAGCTGCTAATGCGAGTGATTGTAGAATATGTGTTTTTCAAGTTCGCATAATTCATGTAGTGTTTCTAATTCTGATAAGGACATTTCTTGAAAATTTCTGCTTATTGTGTAATCTAATTTCATATCTAGTTGTCTGTCATAATGAATTGCACCCAACTAGGCGTTGTTCATTAGTGATAGTTCTTGCAAGCGTGTACTATCTATATCTTGTGGTTTTATTTTTCCACCAATGTTTACTGTGTTTTTAAGGAGGTTTATTGGTATGTATGAGTTTCCGTCATTTGCTGTATGATGTGTTGCATCTGGATTTCTTAATACTTTTGCTGTATTTATACCAAAACCTTCTTCATGATCAACAAGAAATTCTGAATACTGTGTCTAAAAGAGTGGTTTATTGTATTTGCATGCAAGTTCTGTTTCTGGATAAGATTGGAAGCGTGTGAACTTGTTTTCTATACTGTGAATATTTCTAATTTTATAATTCCTATGTGTGCTTTTTCCAGGGCTTACGTTGTCAAAAAAGTGGGTTCAATAAAATTTTTTTGATGAAATTTTATCATTCTGGCGTGTATTTTTGCTACTTGAAATGTGGTTCAAATGTCTTCAGGAAACCAGACAATTGTTGCTTGCGTTCGAGTGGTAGGATTTTGCCCTTGGTCATTTTTGCAAGGGAGTCTGGTTCCTTGGTAAAGTATATCCTTCCGTGTGCACCAAGGATCTTCTGTAACATAATCTTCCGTGTGCGCCATGGTATGGAAATTTATCGTCTAGTCTAAATTGGCCTTGGTATTTTTTAAGTTGGACTGGATGTGCGGAATCTGTGAAAACTTGATAGCTTAATAATTTCCTGTTTGTGCCTTTGTTCGATGCGATTTTTAATCTGAGTAGTTCCTTTTTACAATCTCCAGGGTTGAGATGTAAAAGTCTTTCAAAATTGCTTTGATAGAAAGATTCATGATCTAATCTGTTTTTAATTCCATTTGAGACTTGTGAACAATGTACTTTCTTTTCGCAAAATGTCGCTGTGATATTATATCCTGTTAGTGTTGTAGTTTGTGCTTTTGAGTACAACGTAGCTATAATATTTGTAGTGTCTATAGCTTGTGGTTCGGATGGTGGTGCGTTATGAAAATTATGTATCCGATTGTCCTTTTAGTGTATCTATCGTATTTGTAGACAATTTTTGTTGTGACAAATGGGGGAGGTAAAGATTGAGCTGTTATATTTGGAGGGGCTAGGGGGAATGGATGTTGAACGTTTTCATATAGTTTGACTGTGATTTCGGATTTGAGTGTCAAAATAGCGTGTTGTAGTATTTGTATGTTATGTTCTTGTATATCTTTGTTAATATCGTGTCTATATTGTAATCTGTTTAGTGCCCAGTTGTGTATCCTGCTACTTTCTTGATGTTGACCGAATAATGGAAGAGGTGCTACGAATGTATTCCCATCTAATCGTAGGGATGTATTATTAGATGATTGTTCTTGATATCGAGCGTCGAGATTTATAGGAAAATTCAGAGGAAAAAGTGTTGGTGATATTTGTTTTATAGAAGGTGTTGAGGGAAGTGCAAGTGTTTCTGGTAATGTAATATTGTTGTATCAGATAAAACGTCAATTGGGTCGCTTACTAAACTTAGTTCACCTCGAGTGTAGGTGTGTGTAGCCCATTAGGGAAGACGTTCTGTAGTTGCTGGGGGAATAGAAGGGTTTTCTCGAATTTTTTTGATGTGGGAGTTGAACCTAAGTAGTCTGATGGTATATTTGAAGTGCTTTGTTGTGAAGCAATTGGGGGAGTATCTGGAATTGTACTACTAGAAAGATCTAGAGGATTTGGTGTTGGTGATTCAGGTATATTAAAATTATTTCTTGGGTTTTGGAAATTTCTATTTCGTCTTGCATGTATAATTTGTCTATTTATTTGGAGTGTGTTTTTATTTTGATTTATGTGTCTTACTCTATCAAGGTCTTGTTGGAGAGGGCGGCATATGTTATATGTTGGTTCGTATTGTGGTTCGCTTGAAGGTGCGCGGCGAACGACTAGTGGTTCGGACAATCGTGCGTGTCTTTCTTCAAAAGTATATGGATTGTCTTGAAAAGAAATGCGTGTTGATGATTGTGGGTTTTGAGTATTTTTTGGCGTTATTGCAGGCTCTTGGGATGTTGTCGATTGGGACAGGTGTGGTGGTTGTTGTTTAGCATTTTTGGAAAAACTTAAAATTAGATTTTTTTTGCAGAAATTTTATGTTTGTTGTAGTATTCTTCGGAGAAAAGAATTAAAAGTATTGTTGCTAATGCGAATGTGACGAGTGCCGTTCTTTACTTTTGAACATTGTAATTATGAGGGATGTCAAAAATGTGAGAAAAATTATGAAAAGCAGAAAAACATCGGTTCTACTAAATAGATGTTGAAACATTAAAAGAGTTTTTGAATTTTCGTACCTGTGTAGGTGATCAAGGATTTTGGCAAGAATTATATAGGCTTGGAATAAGGAATAAAAAAAGAAAAATGTGCAAAAAAATATTAGGAGGAGTATTAAAATTTCAAAGGTATCAGCTGAAAATATTAAGAAAAATTTTAAAAAGATAGAAAGTTTTATGAGAAAAATTGAAAAAATTCGTTGAAATTTGTTAACCGTCGTAGAAAGAAGCATTGAAAACTGATTAGCTCTGCCGAATTTTTTTTTTGAGGCTTAATTCGAGTGTGGTTGCATTATTTATTGGTTCTTTGACGAGTGGGTTGGGTTTTGACAAATTTTGTTGAGGAGTTATTTTACGGTGCTCGGGAGGTCTTCTTGGTTTTGTTTTTATTTGTTGGATAGTTGGGGCTATCCATGAAATATTTGAACCTTAGGCTTAATTAATTTTTTTGCTTTGGGGAACTTTGAGGTCTAAATCGGGAAAACATTGTTGATCTTTGTTCTACTTGATAGGGTAGGGTTGTAACTTTGAGGTTTTGTTTGTTTCAGTTGTCAGGTTTTAGCTGTTTGCTTATTTCTGACCTGGAAGTCTTGAAGTTATAGTTATAGATACGCTTGAAGGTTATTATTTGTCGGCTAATAAAGTCCTGCTGTTAAAATGAGGTGATGGATCGGGAAGATTTCTATTGGTTGGGTTTGAACTAGATTTGTTCGAGTGCTTTTTCAGCATGAAATTGAGAAATTGTACTGTATTCAAAATGATTCAAAGTGGTGAAAATGTTCAATAAAAATAAAGTGGTTTCTCTATTTCGACTTTCATTAGTATTTTAGATTGTGGAATGAATGTTTTATAATCCTTTCGTGGTTGTTTTCGAAATTTTGATGATTGTCTATGTTCAGATTTTTCTTTATGATCTTGTGGTAGAGTTTTTTCTATAAGTTTTCTATTTTTTTTGTTGGAGTGGTTTTGGATTAGAATTTATATTAGTATTTTGATTTTGTTTAGAGTCTTAATTGTTTTGAATAATTTTTAGTCCTGTGAAAGAGTATAATTGAGTTAATTTGCGAAGGGCACACTCGTTTGGATTTAAAGGTAGTAGATTATTTCGGTGTTGAACAATTTATTTTTTGTTTAGATCTAAAAAGTTTGTATGTTACATCAATGGGTTTATCAATTATTTGGTAAGGTCCTCTTGGGAGTGGTTGTAGTTTTTTGGATATTCCTTTTTGGGTTGTAAATTTTAAAATTAAAATAAATGTTCCCACTTTTAAATCTGTAGCTGGTGTAAATCGTGAATTGATTTGGGAATTTATATTTTGTCTTTGTAACAATTTTTTTGCTTCAGAAGTGTTTCATTTCCTAGAGTGATGATGTCAGCTTCAATTGTTTTGGTTTCATTTTTGTACAAAGATTTTAGTTGTCTGATAAATTAGTCAACGTTTTCATTTTTGTAGTAATTCTAGTGTAATTTTTCCTGTAGTGTAAGTTTTGAATCATTATTCAATGGGCCTGATAAATTTATATCATCAGTCAAGTTTTCTTTTTCTACTAAAGGGAGTAGATCTTTTCTATATGGTTGTTGTCTAATTTGTTTTGCTGAGTATTGTTTTTGATCCATTTGGAGTATGGGATTGGTTTAAATGTAGCTTTACCTAGTATATCAATTTCAAAGTGGTTGTTTTGACAATCTAAAGATAATGGAAAAAAGTGTAAGTTGTTTATTTGTGTTTGATCTATGTCAATTTTTACTGCATATTTACATTCTAATCATGAAGAAGTTTCATCTTTTGCAAGAAAAAATTTAATGATTTGTGGTATTTCAACTTTTTTGTTACCAATTCGGGTGGTGTGTTTCTACTAATAGTATCAGGTAGTGCATGATTTTTTCCTGCTGTCCATACTATGTGTAAGTTGGGGAATTTTATTAAAATTAATTGAAATCTATAAACTATATGGTTTGGGTTCGATTTCTGGGTGAATAAAATTATTATGGTCTTATGATCTGGAAATAAGAATTTTGGATGTTTTGATCCAAGTATTAAAAATTCATATTCTGTAAGAGTATATATAATGTCTGTGCATTCTCTCATAAGGGGTAGAGAGTCCTAATTCAGCTTGTGTAAATAGCCTAGAGATTGCTGAAATGAGGTTCATTTTATTTGTTCCAATGTGAGATTGTAATAATGCTGCGCCGATGCCAAATTTTGAAGCATCGCACATTGCATAATATGGTTGATCGGGATCTGGAAGTGCGTTTGAAATTTATTCTGTGAGAAAGTTTTTGATTTCTTCGAATCGTGTTCGTTGTTTTGTCGTCCGTTCGAAATTGTTTTGTTGACTAAGAATGTTGTAGAATGGTCCATAGTATAATTGCATTTTATATACAAATTTACTTAAGAAGTTTAACATTCCGAGAATTCCTTGGATTTTTTTTTGTTAGATGGTGGTTGAAGTTTTTGGATTGCAGTTGTTGTAATTAGATCTGTGATAATTTGATCTGTTGTTAGAACAATCTCGTGATCTTTTGTTTTGATATCTTTGATTTCGAATATTTGAGTAGTTTCTATTCCTATTGATGGAATAATTTCTATTTCTATGGTACGAAGAATTTCTTGAGGTATCATTGGAATAGTGTCTACTCCTGGAGTGTGAATGGGAACCGGTTTCAAATGAAAATTCTGGTCGGTTTGATTTCGATTGTGAATAGTTGTATCGATAATGTTTATTTCGACCATTTGATCGACTACATCTGTTTTGTGAGAAATTACGTGAGTTTCTTTGGTTTGGTGATCGTCCTCTGTAGTTGGAATTACAAGGTGATTGATTTCTAGAATAATTTGAACTATTTGGTAGTGATTTTCCTATTATTACCGTGAAAATTTTTGTTAGCTAGATTTTGATCTTTCTTCTTATACTGAAGAAATAATTTATTTGGTTCTCTGTATTTTGTGGTTCATTTTGGTTGTCTTGCTGTTTTTGTTGGCATTCATCAATGCTGTGTCCGTATCTTTGGCGATAGTTACACCATTTTTCAAACGATGATTTGGGTTTTTCTCGTATATATTTAAATTATCACGGATATGTCAGTATTTGAGTCTTGTATATTATTTATTTGTGTAGTAGTGGTTTGAATGTTACTTACATATTGTAGCTTGAGATTTTTTGTTTCTTCTAGTTTCATAGTGATTTCTGCATGTTCTATTTTATCAACTACATTTCTAATGTCTGGATCTGGTTCTCGAATTGAGGAATTGAGGAATTGATGCTCTCTTTTTGATTGCTATTTTTCGTAATTGAGTTGTTAAAGTCATCACTAAGATTTCTGCCAATTTTGTGTTTTTTTAATCATTAGTGTTAGGTGAATATGCTTTTCGAACTAGTGTTTCGATTCTAACTGCCAATTGTTTAATTGTTTCATTTGGTAGTCTACGAAATTCATTGCATAAAACTCTTTGGTGTTGTTTGTTTCTTTCAGAGTCGAACAATATTTGAAAATTCTTGTGTGAATCTTTTCCAATCTGATTTTATATCTATAGGTAAAATTGAAAACCATTTCTGGACTGCGCCATCAAGTGTTGTTTGGATTAAAGCTGTGTGTCTATGTATCCAGTTTTGATGAAGTGGTGTATTTACTGGTTCAGTTCCCATGTTTAAAAACAGATTTGCTGTGACTGTATTCAGACAATCTTCTACAGAGTATTCAGGTCTGTGCCTGTGAATACCATTAGCGGTTTAATTGATGATATTGATCATCCACCCATTAGGTATGGATTCATACTCGTCTGTAGTGATTCTGCGGCATTTGGCATTTGTGAAAAAATTGTAAGTTGACTTTTTGTTATTTCATGTTTTTGTAAATAATATGATAGTGGAATTTCACTAGGCATTTGATTTGGTTGATAGGATTGTGTACTAACTGAGTTTTGTGATTGAAAACCTTAACTCTGTGATGTTTGAATTGGTCTAGGTTGTCTTATTTGTTCTTCTCGTGTATACGGTTCACAAATATCTGGTTGATCTATGTTGTAGGAACGAGGTCTCTGGTTTTGATAAAATCGTTGATGATTCTGATTATAATACTCCTCATTGTCTGATGGATGATAATTAGCTGTATAATAGGATGTTTGATGTCTAGTATGATTTCGTTGTATAATGTTTTTGTTTTGTTGAAAAAACGTATAGTTTTTTCTTTGATCTTTTGAAGTTTGTGGGTAGTCATTAAAATTTACTGAGTTTGATAATGGTTGCTGTAAATTTTGATTTTGTGAGAAAAGTGGTTTTGTGTGTTTGTACCTGAGGATTTAGTTATTTGTGATCTTTTTACGTAGTTGTAATTATGTTCTGGAAAATTATTTCGCTAGGATGTTTTTTTTGCGTTAGTTTCGCAATTGGTGTAAATGCTTGATAATCCATTTGCGTATATTTTGGAACAACGGAGGGTTTTACCGTAGATTCTAATGTTATCTGTGGTTTCATGGGGTTTCTCGGTCTTGGAGCTGTAAGATTTGGATGAATAACTTTGTTGTGTTGTAGTTGCTATTGTTTCACTTATTTGTTCTTTTACGAAATGTGATGAATTTTGGATATCTTGCTGAGTAGGATTTCTAGTTTCATTTAGGTTTTCTTGTTGCATGAATGTTGAATTTACACTATTGTTTCCTGTTCTATCGGGAAGAAATGAATTATACTTTATAGGTGTTGCGTCAACTATGAGTGGGTGTATTTTAACATAATCCTTGTGAATAGAAATTGTCCTAATTGCTTGACTTGGTTCTGATGGTATTATCATGAGACCATTCTGGGTCCCAAACACAATCTCATTGTTCTGCTAAGACCATTTCATCATTTGTATTTTGTTGTCTAAAATTTTTTCTCGCTTGTGAATTAAGTTCAATATTACGTGTAAAGTAATCGAACATAAACCATGCTAAATTTATTTCATTACTAAATCATTACTTGTTAAATTGTTACGGATTGCGTTTAACAATTCGGAAAATTTTGCAATTTGGTGTCTGACATTGTATTTCGAGATGTTTGAAATGGTGAATCTTCTTCTTTCCGTTCTTTCTAATGTAGTTCTTTCTAAAGATTCCGTTCTTTCTAATGTAGATAAATAGCTATAAATAAATCAAAATACGTCATTAGTGAATATTCAATTTGCCCTTTGTGAGTTTTTGTGTTGTATTTTTTTATGTATTCTGTGAATACTTTTGAAAATTCTATATCTACTTCATCTGTTTGAATTAGATATCTAACATGAAATGTATTTGGTGAACTGATTTCTATGGCGTAAATTCCGTACTGTTGCGAGATGTTACATATTCGTTTAAGATAGTGGTCAAGGAGTTGTCTTTTGAATTTTACTTCGGGGAATACACGTTTACATGGGCTATCTTCTTTTTCAAATAAATTTGGTAGTAGATTTTGACAAATATGTACTTGTCCTCTATCTTCAGTTAGTGGGCTTACAAAACATGCGAGAATGGAGTTTTCTGCTTGGTTTTCTTTGCTTTGAATTCATGTATTTTATGATGACTGTTAGTGTGTAAGTTTCAATAAGTTTTATTGGTTGATTCCAATTGTATAGGCTCACTGGTTTATTTGTATATATCTTTTTTATTCTTCGTTTTCCTTTTATTGATGACTGTGATGTAGTTTCTGAGTCAACAGAATATAATTGATCGTTAACTTGGTGATTTTTCTTTATCGAATCCTTTAGCTTGTAAAGATATTGTATTTCACTGGTTTCCGATTCGGAGACTGCGTTTCTTCGCTTTGAAAATCACTTTCGAACAATTTGTTTTTGGTTGCTTATATTTTTTTGTGTTTGTCGTCTTGTTCTTATGTATTCTATTGTTTGTCTATGTGGTGTGACTACAAATTCGTATCTTTCGTCGTTAATTATACAGTTGTTGAGTATAATTGTTTGTTTCTTTCCTAAATCGTCTCTTGACATAAGGTTCAGGATGACGGATGCAAGATTGGGATTTGTGATTTTTGATGTTTTAAACTGTAAGGTCTTACAATTTTTTGTGGTTAGCTTAACTTGGGTCATGTAGGGTTGGAGAGAAGTGTATATATCGATGCATCAGAATGATTTTTACTTTCTCGTGGCTAATCTAAGTTAAGGTGTTAACTTACTGAATCTTACCTAGGGGTAGTGATTTGTGATCAAGGGTTGGAGAACATAGAATCGATTCACAAGGTTCAGGTATAATTAGAACGCAAGTAGTTCGTTAGGTACTATTTTAAACTTACTAAATTTAAATATTATCTCGGGTCAACTAAGAGGGGGAGTCAAGTGAAGGATGAATAACCGAATTTCGTCACTGTTTATCTTAATTAGAATGCTTAATTTTTTGAAAAATTTGTGTTAGTCCTGTGTCTTTAGTAAGGGTTGGATAGTGAATCGACGTTTGAGGTTGTTAGACATTTTGTAATTTTTGAAGGAGAGAAAAAATTAATCTATTTGATCCAAGGATAAGCCTTGATGATCAGGATATGAATTGAATTAATATAAATTTAATTTAAGTGAATTTTAATTAAAGATCGAAGGTAAGCCTTGATAATATGTTGCTTTAAATAAGTTAGTTAAGTGAAAACAAGGATAGGCCTTGACAATTTAAAAAATTAGTTTCAGTTTTTGGCGATGTTAGTAGTTTTATGATTTACTGTTATGTTTTAGGTGATAAAGCTGGGATTATGAAATGATTTATTTATACTAACGGTATGTTTTTTAAACTAACTAATTTTTATTTAAGTGTTTATTCAATAAATGTTTTTCCCAGATTTACTGTAAATTTACTGCAAATTTTTGAAGAGAACGGCTAGAGATGTTTTTATCAGTCGCTATTGTACAATTAATAAGTTTAGCGACTTCAATGATTGTTGAAGACTTTTCTTGAAAGATGTTATGTCAGTAAAAAAAAAATCTAATTTTACTGCTAATAAAATTTTAAATATAAAAATTTGAGTTGGCTTTTGCCGTACGACCATGAAATTATTGGTAAGTTTCGTTCTAGTCGTTTATCTTCTCTTGTCCGAGGTTGTCTTCCAATACCGGGTAATTCTCATATTTTTCGGAATATTGACTCTGGTCTTTTGAGTCGAAGAAACATTTCAATTAAATTTTTGTCATGTAACATTTTTTGCTAATCTAATGTTTTGGTTAGTTCCAATCCAAGTTGTTTAAGGTCTTGTTCGAGACTTTTGGTCGCACCAGATGAGTTAAGGCTGGGTTGTATAACTCATCGAGTAATTTCAGATAGGGTACACCGTCTGCTCGTCACGCTATCTCATTTTCGGCCGGATAGATTCGTGCAACTTCTTACTCTAATACCGATCTTAATCTTAATCTTATATCTCCTAGTCTCAATAGATCTAGAGTATACTGGTTTGTTACGAGTCGGTCTCTTGGAGAAAGCAACTAAGTTCTAAGTCAAGTTCAAATTTCTCTGATGCTGAAATTACAAGTAATTTCAGCACTTACAAATGAGTGGGTTGTTAGTTTGATGGAGTATGATTGGTTAGTATTCAATATTTTATAGGGATAAAATACATAAACAATGAGCAGTAATAAAATCTAGTTTCAATCTGGTTTCAAGTTGTTATGTTATACGTGTCATAAACTTTTACTTTCACATAATTTTTATTGAAGTTCTCGATTTTTTCAATTTGGAACTTGAACGTTTTGTTTAATAGTTTTTTTTTCCATTATCAAGGTAAAAAAGTGCTTCTCACATTTTTTTTCTTCACTATCGCCATTTGCTCACTGCATCAAGTCAGAAGGGTTCTATGCTTGAACGGGGGAGGGTATTTATTGGTTGAAGGGGGAATGGTTGAACCAAGGGATGAGCTTAGCCCCCCCCCCCCCAGCATCCAAATTACCCCCAACCCCAGTTCCCACTCCTCAGTTTATCGCCCCATTCTCCCTCGCCAGTTTGACTTAACCTCCGCACCCCAATTTCCACGTCTTAAGTTTGTTCCAAATCCCTAATCTTCTTCCCAGCTTTTGTCACAAAAATTTCATTATGCTCGACTATTATCCATGAAATTCCAGTGGGGGTTGCGTGGAAAAAGCCGTAAATTTCACACGCCGTAAAATGCTGAACGAATCCAAAATCAATTGAAAATTTCGATTAGACACCAGTTTTTTTTGGAAATTATAAGATCATATTTGCTAATATCACCATCAAAGCGCATTGTTCAAGCTTCGTCCTTCGAAATTGGTTGATCGCTTAGAGTTGATTCTTGTGGTATATTTTCGCAAGAAATAATTTTAAATGCCAAGTCAGATTTCTTCCTCAAAATACTCTTCCGTGGCTCCTTCCGGGGATCGAACGGTTTGATGTCTTTCAGATCTATAAAATGAAAACTCCTTGAGCATTGTACAATCACATAACAGCATCGATTTTTAAAAATAGCTGTACAGTTCAATTAACCTTTCATTATTTCAGGCACGGATATGCAATTTTTTTGATGTGATGTTTGCAACATTACACCAGCGGTTTTAGGGGGGGGGGGGGGGTGGCGGACGCTTCCTCCTCAAGCATTGGACCCCCTACCGACCCAAAAGGTCCCCCTTTGTAATATTTGAGATATTCATTTTCGCGTGTAGTTTTCAGTCAGACTTTTTTTACTACCACAACAAAAAAAATTTTAGTACCAGAGATGCTGTTGGAGAGTTGCTGTTGAATTCAGAGATGCCGTAAAAACTTTGTCTTTGAATCATAAAAAAATCTTTAGCTATGAACTTCAATCCGAAATTTTTTCATAAGGGAAATATGATCGATTTGAATACTTTTTTGAAGAATTTCTCAATTTCATGATCTTTCTTCAGTAGTTATTGGCGTTTTCATAGAACTTAAGCCTCCAAGTGATTTTAGGAAAGTTGAAAAATAAAACACGGCAGAAAGTAATTTTCTTGTTTTCTGATTTATGCATTTCAAAAACCGGCTGATATTATTAACGAATGCCAATCCTTAGGATTCATTGTCAAGAATAACGCTTCTTATGGGTTAAACTTGCCTAAATTTTTGAAAAACAATGTTTTACAGATGACAAAATAGTGATTTGAGGTGCTAAAAAAGTTTAAATTTCAATCTGAAGCCTCGTCAGCTTGTTGTCCTAGACCCATTCAATCCGTCTTAAAAATCGTTCCAAATTGGTTGATAGAAGCCTAATCGCCGGAGGAGGAGCAATAAGCAGAATTGTCGATATGCAGAACAGGTCGAAGTGCAGAAAAAACCGTGAAATGAGTCCCGTGAAATGTTTATATATTTTTTTTCAGCGTTTCGTTTTTTTAAGTTATTAAAAACTGATTGGCTGATTTTTATTTTTGCGCAGTCGGTTCTTCGAAGATGAGGGACTCCGCCCAGAAAAGACCCAAAAATTTCTATTTCTGAATGTTATACTTAAAATTGTGTTCACAGGTGGGATCGGAAAGTAGCGTGGCCTCGCGATTCGTATTTCCCCACCCATCGTCGTCCTTTTGGACCTCTCTGGGTCAATGCGCCCCGGGATCCAACAGGATATCTGCTGGCTCATTACAAAAATTTTCGCTGCAGAGGCCACACATACAATCACCAAAAGGCAAAGCGATAGATTTACTAACAGAATCTTAATACATACTTAAAGTTTTTCCTAGGGAACCCTGCTACGCTTTTTCTCTAGCTAATGGCATGAAGTAAACAAATAAAAACAAGCTTGAGACTTTGAAAAAAACGCTACCTATAGAAACCATTTTGCAACAGCACTTGAGCGATTCCGCTTACTGGCTCTGCATAAAAAATCAAATCTTGAAAGATTGTTGAATTTGCCTCAATTTTTTTAACATGCAATTCAGTAAAAAATTAATTGAGTAAATATTTAAAGTGCAGTCACAAAGCAGAAGTGTTCCCAGATCTCAGAAGTGTTCCCAGATTTTTGAAGGCGTTTCACTGGGAGTGAGACCTAATTTAAGCTACTAATTAATAAAACGACTGTATCGTATCAATTAGTACTTGTAAAAAAATTCAAGATTTTTTAAATAAAAATTGTAATAAGAACTTAATTGTTGATTAACTTCAAAGTTCACAGGTTAATCATCCTACAAAAAAGTACCCTTTAATAGATATTTTTACAATATTGTATCATTTTCTCGCAATTTTTTTTACGTCAAATTTTAAGATAGCAATTTCTTTCCACAAAAACTGGTGAAGTTTAGAAGAAAGCTGAAACTTTTTTGAGTCTTTTTCTTTATCAAAATAAGGAATAAATAATTTCAGAAAAATTTTCAGTTTTTGTTTTTCATTTAAATTCACGTAAATTTTCATATTATACGGATACTATTTGCATTTCGAAAATTAAAAATTTCCTGAAATGGTTTTCTTTTCAATGGTTCTTTTATTGATACAAATTTAAAGTTTATTGAAAGCGTATTGAAAGTTTTTGGAGTCATTTAAACATCAATTTTGTAGATTCTGTTCCAATCTTACACCTTTTTTGAGCGACGCGTTTTTAATCTCACAACTTTCTTATGAAGAAAAATCCTTTTCTTGTAACAATCTAAGAGCCAAATTTTGTTAGCAGTTGAAAATTGCTTATCATAAATTTACTAAGATAGCACATTTTTGTCAACCTAGGCCAGTATGGTTGTTTATGTTATGATTTGTGAATCAAAAATATTCTAAGGAGAATGGATGGGGGGGGGGGGGCGTTCTTTTTTGAAATTTGAAAATTTTGTCGATATTTTTACTTTCCTCTAAAATTACAAAGTTTTCATAAATTGAAAAAAAAAAAAAAAAAAAATAAATAAAAAGATAGTAAAGTCTATCGCAATAGGAAATGAGTACTGGCGGAAGGAAAGAGGTGGATTGTGAGATTCTTACTCCAACGTACCCATTTGCCAAGCGCACACCTTTTGCAAACATAACCAAGGAAACATTAATTCTGAACGGAACTGAACTGTACAGTATTTATATTGATGAGCCTTACAATCAAACAAAAACTAAATATGGATGGTAATATCAGGGTACAAAAGCTCACGTGCTATTAGCATTTTAGACCGCTGATTGGGTTGATGTCAATTTATAGTTTCTCATATTCCAGAAAAAAGCCGCATACAGTACACAATGGGAATCAGTCAATAGCTCAAAGAACTAAACCTTCGTTTTGAAACATCCTGTTTACATGTATAGGCAGGCGGTATTGCATTTCGGTCAAGTGAGTGCTTGATAATAGTTATAAAATGCTGCTAATTTTATAAAAAGGTGGTAAGAAAATCAAATAATCAGCATGCTAGAGTAGTCTGTGATGATTTGGCAACTTACCCCTGAGAATACCTCCTGTATCATTAGGTATGAGTACCACGTTTGGTACAAGTTTTAAACAACCACCCTTTTTCATCGTCCTACCACTAAATTCTCTGAAAGTGTCCATTGTTAGTTTCAAAGTTTCAAAACACAATTGTGTTTATGAAAATCGCTGCCAAATGTTCTCGTATAAGGAAGAATACTCTCAATATCTTGTCACATATCTAAGCCAGCTATTAATATCACAGTATTTTTTCAAACACGAAAGGAATTTTTACTATTTTTTCCACAAAACTGTTCAAAATCACCTCACCTCTAAGGTTATAAATCACCTAAGATTATAAATCCGCATACCCGCGATAAGTTTTCATGTATAAAATTCGATCATAATCGGTTTTCTTAGTCAAGAATGTTGCCATTGTAATCGACTATGACTACACTTCAGGGCTACAAAATCGATTTTACTCCATTATAATCCATTATTTTCCAAGATTTTGAATAAATTAAAGTTTATTTCAAATCACTAGCTCTCCCACCTCCCACTCGTCACGCCTAACTGCTTCCAAGTCCCCTGGTTCCCCACACCTGCAAATTACCCCATAGCATTGTTCAACAATTTTCGATAATTCTTAACGCTGAAAATTGAAAAAAACTTTACGCATTTTTCAAATTTAACACCCCTCTTTGAGCTTACATAACTGCCCTGACAAATACACCCCACCACCCGAACTCTCACTAATAGTGGGGCAACCGGGGGTAATAGTAGGGCAACCGGGGGTAATAGTGGGGCAATTGGAGGAAATAGGGTTGGTAGTTTTAATTGGTCATTTTAGATTTCTATAGAGACAGACCATTAAAATCCTATGTAATCGTTTATTATCAATGGAACCTTATTGCGACCGCTTCTTAAAAATTCGAGCCCTTACCAACCAAAAGGTATGCCTTTGGAACTATTGTAGGCCAGCTATGTTTCCCGGCTACACCTCATACTTTTCTTAACATCAATGAATTCTGGTATTATTATCCATGGAACCTTATTGTGACCGCTTCGTAAAGATTCGAGCCCTTACCAACCAAAAGGTATGGCTTTGAAACTAGTCTAGTACAGCTATGTTTCCCGTCTACACTTCATATTTTTCTTAACGTCAATGATTTCCGATATTATTATCAATAGAAATTTATTGCGATCGCTTCTTAAAGATTCGAGCGCTTCAACCAAAAGGTGTGACTTTCGAACTATTCTAGGACAGTTATGTTTCTCGGCTACACCTTATATTTTTCTTAACGTCAATGAATTCTGGTATTATTATCTATGGAACCTTATTGCGACCACTTCTTAAAGATTCGAGCCCTTACCAACCAAAAGGTATGCCTTTGGAACTATTCTAGGACAGATATGTTTCCCGGCTACACCTCAGATTTTTCTTAACGTCAATGAATTCTGATATTATTATCAAGGGAACCTTATTGCGACGGCTTTTTAAAGATTCGAGCCATTACGAACCAAAAGGTATGCCTTTGTAACTATTCTAGGACAGCTATGTTTCCCGGCTACGGCTCATTGTTTTTAACGTCAATGAATTCTGATAATTTTATCAATGGAATTTTTCTGCGAGCGCTTTTTAAAGATTCGAGCCCTTACTAACCAAAAGGTACGCCTTTGGAACTATTCTAGGACAGCTATGTTTGACGGCTACACCTCATAATTTTCTTAACGTCAATGAATTCTGATATTTTTGTCAATGGAACTTTTTACGACCGCTTCTTAAAAATTCGAGCCATTACTAACAATAAGGTATGCCTTTGGAACTATTCTAGGACAGCTATGTTTCCCGGCTACACCTCAGATTTTTTTTAACGTCACTGAATTCTGATAATATTATCAATAGAACCTTATTGCGACCGCTTCTTAAAGATTACAGCCCTTACCAACCAAAAGGCATGCCTTTGGAACTATTCTAGGACAGATATTTTTCCGGCTACACCTCAGATTTTTCTTAACGTCAATGAATTTTGATATTATTATCAATAAAACCTCATTGCGACGGCTTCTTAAAGATTCGAGCCATTACCAGCCAAAAGGTATGCCTTTGTAGCTACTCTAGGAGAGCTATGTTTTCCGGCTACAACTCAATTTTTTCTTAACGTCAATGAATTCTGATATTTTTATCAATAGAAATTTGTTGCAATCGCTTCTTAAAGATTCGAGCGCTTCAAACAAAAGGTATGACTTTCGAACTATTCTAGGACAGTTATTTTTCCCGGCTACACCTTATATTTTTCTTAACGTCAACGAATTTTGGTATTATTATCTATGAAACCTTATTGCGACCGCTTCTTAAAGATTCGAGCCCTTAACAACCAAAAGGTATGCCTTTGGAACTATTCTAGGACAGATATGTTTCCCGGCTACACCTCAGATTTTTCTTAACGTCAATGAATTCTGATATTATTATCAAGGGAACCTTATTGCGACGGCTTCTTAAAGATTTGAGCTATTACCAACCAAAATGTATGTCTTTGTAAATATTCTAGGACAGCTATGTTTCCCGGCTACACCTCATTTTTTTTAACGTCAATGAATTCTGGTATTTTTGTTACTAGAATTTTTTGCGACCGCTTCTTAAAGATTCGAGCCCTTAACAACCAAAAGGTATGCCTTTGGAACTATTCTAGGACAGATATGTTTCCCGGCTACACCTCAGATTTTTCTTAACGTCAATGAATTCTGATATTTGTATCAAGGGAACCTTATTGCGACGGCTTCTTAAAGATTCGAGCCATTACCAACCAAAATGTATGCCTTTGTAACTATTCTAGGACAGCTATGTTTCCCGACTACACCTCATTTTTTTTAACGTCAATGAATTCTGGTATTTTTGTCATTAGAATTTTTTGCGACCGCTTCTTAAAGATTCGAGCTATTACCAACCAAAATGTATGCCTTTGTAAATATTCTAGGACAGCTATGTTTCCCGGCTACACCTCATTTTTTTTAACGTCAATAAATTCTGGTATTTTTGTTAATAGAATTTTTTGCGACCGCTTCTTAAAGATTCGAGCCCTTAACAACCAAAAGGTATGCCTTTGGAACTATTCTAGGACAGATATGTTTCCCGGCTACACCTCAGATTTTTCTTAACGTCAATGAATTCTGATATTTTTATCAAGGGAACCTTATTGCGACGGCTTTTTAAAGATTCGAGCCATTACCAACCAAAATGTATGCCTTTGGAACTATTCTAGGACAGATATGTTTCCCGGCTACACCTCAGATTTTTCTTAACGTCAATGAATTCTGATATTTTTATCAAGGGAACCTTATTGCGACGGCTTCTTAAAGATTCGAGCCATTACCAACCAAAAGGTATGCCTTTGGAACTATTCTAGGACAGTTATGTTTCCCGGCTACACCTCAGATTTTTTTTAACGTCGTTGAATTCTGATATTATTATCAATGGAACCTTATTGTGACCGCTTCATAAAGATTTGAGCCCTTACGAACCAAAAGGTATGCCTTTGGAACTATTCTAGGACAGCTATGTTTGACGGCTACACCTCATAATTTTCTTAACGTCAAGGAATTCTGATATTTTTGTCAATGGAATTTTTTGCGACCGCTTCTTAAATATTCGAGACATTACTAACCAAAAAGTATGCCTTTGGAACTTTTCTAGGACAGCTATGTTTCCCGGCTACACCTCAGATTTTTTTTAACGTCGTTGGATTCTGATTTTTTTATCAATGGAAATTTATTGCGACCGCTTCTTAAAAGATTTGAGCCCTTACGAACCAAAAGAAATGACTTTGTAACTATTCTAGGACAGTTATGTTTCCCGGCTACACCTTATATTTTTCTTAACGTCAATGAAATCTGGTATTATTATCTATGGAACCATTTTGCGACCGCTTTTTAAAGATTCGAGCCCTTACCAACCAAAAGGCATGCCTTTGGAACTATTCTAGGACAGCTATGTTTCCCGGCTACACCTCAGATTTTTTTTAACGTCGTTGGATTCTGATTTTTTTATCAATGGAAATTTATTGCGACCGCTTCTTAAAAGATTTGAGCCCTTACGAACCAAAAGAAATGACTTTGTAACTATTCTAGGACAGTTATGTTTCCCGGCTACACCTCAGATTTTTCTTAACGTCAAAGAATTTTGATATTATTATCAATGGAACCGCATTGCGACGGCTTCTTAAAGATTCGAGCCATTACCAGCCAAAAGGTATGCCTTTGTAACTATTCTAGGACAGCTATTTTTCCCGGCTACACCTCATTTTTTTTAACGTCAATGAATTCTGATATTTTTATCAATGAAGTTTTTTTGCGACCGCTTTTTAAAAATTCCAGCCCTTACTAACCAAAAGGTATGCCTTTTGAACTATTCTAGGGCAGCTATGTTTCACGGCTACACCTAATATTTTCCTTAACGTCAATGAATTCCGATATCTTTATCAATGGAATTTTTTGCGACCGCTTCTTAAAGATTCGAGCCCTTACCAACCAAAAGGAATGCCTTTGGAACTATTCTAGGACAGATATGTTTCCCGGCTACACCTCAGATTTTTCTTAACGTCAATTAATTCTGATATTATTATCAATGAAATCTTATTGCGACGGCTTCTTAAAGATTCGAGCCAGTACCATCCAAAAGGTATGCCTTTGTAACTATGCTAGGTCAGCTATGTTTCCCGGCTACACCTCATTTTTTTTAACGTCAATGAACTCTGATATTTTTATCAATGGAATTTTTTTGCGACCGCTTCTTAGAGATCCGAGCCCTTACTAACCAAAAGGTATGCCTTTGGAACTTTTCTAGGACAGCTATGTTTGACGGCTACACCTCATATTTTTCTTAACGTCAATGATTTTTGATATTATTATCAATAGAAACTTATTGCGACCGCTTCTTAAATATTTGAGCCCTTATGAACCAAAAGAAATGACCCTGTAACTATTCTAGGACAGTTATGTTTCCCGGCTACACCTTATATTTTGCTTAACGTCAATGAATTCTGATATTATTATCAATGGAACCTTATTGCGACGACTTCTTTAAGATTCGAGCCCTTACCAACCAAAAGGTATGCCTTTGGAACTTTTCTAGGACAGATGTGTTTACCGGCTACACCTCAGATTTTTCTTAACGTCAATTAACTCTGATATTATTATCAATGAAACCTTATTGCGATGGCTTCTTAAAGATTCGAGCCAGTACCATCCAAAAGGTATGCCTTGGGAACTATTCTAGGACAGCTATGTTTCACGGCTACACCTCATATTTTTCTTAACGTCAATGATTTTTGATATTATTATCAATGGAAACTTATTGCGACCGCTTCTTAAAGTTTTGAGCCCTTATGAACCAAAAGAAATGACTTTGTAACTATTCTAGGACAGTTATGTTTCCCGGCTACACCTTATATTTTTCTTAACGTCAATGATTTCTGGTATTATTATCTATGGAACCTTATTGCGACCGCTTCTTAAAGATTCGAGCCCTTACCAACCAAAAGGTATGCCTTTGGAACTATTCTAGGACAGATATGTTTCCCGGCTACACCTCAGATTTTTCTTAACGTCAATTAATTCTGATATTATTATCAATGAAACCTTATTGCGACGGCTTCTTAAAGATTCGAGCCAGTAACATCCAAAAGGTATGCCTTTGTAACTATGCTAGGTCAGCTATGTTTCCCGGCTACACCTCATTTTTTTTAACGTCATTGAACTCTGATATTTTTATCAATGGAATTTTTTGCGACCGCTTCTTAGAGATCCGAGCCCTTACTAACCAAAAGGTATGCCTTTGGAACTATTCTAGGACAGCTATGTTTCACGGCTACACCTCATATTTTTCCTAACGTCAATGATTTTTGATATTAATATCAATAAAAACTTATTGCGACCGCTTCTTAAAGTTTTGAGCCCTTATAAACCAAAAGAAATGACTTTGTAACTATTCTAGGACAGTTATGTTTCCCGGCTACAGCTTAGATTTTGCTTAACGTCAATGAATTCTGATATTATAATCAATGGAACCTTATTAAGACGACTTCTTAAAGATTCGAGCCCTTACCAACCAAAAGGTATGCCTTTGGAACTTTTCTAGGACAGATGTGTTTACCGGCTACACCTCAGATTTTTCTTAACGTCAAGGAATTCTGATTTTATTATCAATGGAACCTTATTGCTACGGCTTCTTAAAGATTCGATCCCCTACCAACCAAAAAGTATGCCTTTGTAACTATTCTAGGACAGCTGTGTTTCACGGCTACACCTCATATTTTTCTTAACGTCAATGAATTCTGATATTTTATCAATGGAATTTTTGCGACCGCTTCTTAAAGATTCGAGCCCTTACTAAACAAAAGGTATGCCTTTGGAACTATTCTAGAACAGCTATGTTTCATGGCTACACCTCATATTTTCTTAACGTCAATGATTTTTGATATTATTATCAAAAGAAACCTATTGCGACCGCTTCTTAAAGATTTGAGTCCTTACCAACCAAAAGTTATGACTTTGTAACTATTCTAGGACAGTTATGTTTCCCGGCTACACCTCATATATTTCTTAGCGTCAATGAATTCTTTCATTATTATCTATGGAACCTTATTGCGACGGCTTCTTAAAGATTCGAGCCTTTACCAACCAAAAGGTATGCCTTTGGAACTATTCTAGGACAGCTATGTTTCCCGGCTACACCTTAGATTTTTCTTAACGTCATTGAATTCTAATATTATTATCAAGGGAACCTCATTGCGACCGCTTCTTAAAGATTTGAGCCCTTACGAAGCAAACGAAATGACTTTGTAACTATTTTAGGACAGTTGTGTTTCCCGGCTACACCTCATATTTTTCGTAACGTCAATGATTTTTGATATTATTATCAATAGAAACCTATTGCGACCGCTTCTTTAAGATTTGAGCCCTTACCAACCAAAAGTTATGACTTTGTAACTATTCTAGGACAGTTATGTTTCCCGGCTACACCTCATATATTTCTTAGCGTCAATGAATTCTTTTATTATTATCAATGGAACCTTATTGCGACCGCTTCTTAAAGATTCGAGCCAATACCAACCAAAAGGTATGCCTTTGTAACTATTCTAGGACAGCTATATTTCCCGGCTACACCTCATATTTTTCTGAACTTCAATGAATTCTGAAATTTTTATCAATGGAATTTTTTGCGACCGCTTCTTAAAGATTCGAGCCCTTACTAAACAAAAGGTATGCCTTTGGAACTATTCTAGTTCAGCTATGTTTCATGGCTACACCTCATATTTTTCTTAACGTCAATGAATTCTGATATTTTTATCAATGGAATGTATTGCGACCGCTTCTTAAAGATTTGAGCCCTTACCAACCAAAAGGTATGCCTTTGGAACTATTGTAGAACAGCTATGTTTCATGGCTACACCTCATATTTTTCTTAACATCAATGAATTTTGATATTATTATCAATGAAACCTTATTGCGACCACTTCTTAAAGATTCGAGCCATTACCAACCAAAAGGTATGCCTTTGTAACTATTCTAGGACAGATGTGTTTACCGGCTACACCTCAGATTTTTCTTAACGTCAATTAACTCTGATATTATTATCAATGAAACCTTATTGCGATGGCTTCTTAAAGATTCGAGCCAGTACCATCCAAAAGGTATGCCTTGGGAACTATTCTAGGACAGCTATGTTTCACGGCTACACCTCATTTTTTGTTAACGTCAATGAATTCTGATATTTTATCAATGGAAATTTTTTGCGACCGCTTTTTAAAGATTTGAGCCCTTACCAACCAAAGGTATGACATTGGAGCTTTTCTAGGACAGCTATGTTTCACGGCTACACCTCATATTTTTCTTAAGGTCAATGAATTCTGATATTTTTATCAATGGATTTTTTTGCGACCGCTTCTTAAAGATTTGAGCCCTTACCAACCAAAGGTATGACATTGGAGCTTTTCTAGGACAGCTATGTTTCACGGCTACACCTCATTTTTTGTTAACGTCAATGAATTCTGATATTTTATCAATGGAAATTTTTTGCGACCGCTTTTTAAAGATTTGAGCCCTTACCAACCAAAAGGTATGACTTTGGAACTTTTCTAGGACAGCTATGTTTCACGGCTACACCTCAGATTTTTCTTAACGTCCTTGAATTCTGATATTATTATAATGGAACCTTATTGCGACCGCTTCTTAGAAATTTGAGCCCTTACCATCCAAAAGGTATGACTTTGTAACTATTCTAGGACAGTTATGTTTCCCGGCTGCACCTCATATTTTTCTTAACGTCGATGAATTTTGGTCTTATTATCTATGGAACCTTATTGCGACCGCTTCTTAAAGATTCGAGCCATCACCAACCAAAAAGTATGACTTTTGAACTTTTCTAGAACAGCTATGTTTCCCGGCTACAACTCGGATTTTTCTTAACGTCAATGAATTCTGATAATTTTATCAATGGAATTTTTTGCGACCGCTTCTTAAATGGTCGAGCCCTTACTAAACAAAAGGTATGCCTTTGTAACTTTTCTAGGACAGCTATGTTTCCCGGCTACACCTCAGATTTTTTTTAACGTCCTTGAATTCTGATATTATTATAATGGAACCTTATTGCGACCGCTTCTTAGAGATTTGAGCCCTTACCATCCAAAAGGTATGACTTTGTAACTATTCTAGGACAGTTATGTTTGCCGGCTGCACCTCATATTTTTCTTAACGTCGATGAATTCTGGTCTTATTATCTATGGAACCTTATTGCGTCCGCTTCTTAAAGATTCGAGCCATCACCAACTAAAAAGTATGACTTTGGAACTTTTCTAGAACAGCTATGTTTCTTGGCTACACCTCATATTTTTCTTAACGTCAATGAATTTTGATATTTTTTTTCAATGGAATTTTTTGCGACCGCTTCTTAAAGATTTGAGCCCTTACCAACCAAAAGGTATGACTTTGTAACTATTCTAGGACAGCTATGTTTCATGGCTACACCTCATATTTTTCTTAACGTCAATGAATTCTGATATTTTATCACTGGAATTTTTTGCGACCGCTTCTTAAAGATTTGAGCCCTTACCAACCAAAAAGTATGACTTTGGAACTTTTCTAGGACTGCTATGTTTCATGGCTACACCTCATATTTTTCTTAACGTCAATGAATTCTGATATTTTTATCATTGGAATTTTTTGCGACCGCTTCTTAAAGATTCGAGCCCTCTCTAAACAAAAGGTATGCCTTTGTAACTAATCTAGGACAGCTATGTTTCCCGGCTACACCTCAGATTTTTCCTAACGTCAATGAATTCTGATATTTTTTTCAATGGAATTTTTTGCGACCGCTTCTTAAAGATTTGAGCCCTTACCAACCAAAAGGTATGACTTTGTAACTATTCTAGGACAGCTATGTTTCATGGCTACACCTCATATTTTTCTTAACGTCAATGAATTCTGATATTTTATCACTGGAATTTTTTGCGACCGCTTCTTAAAGATTTGAGCCCTTACCAACCAAAAAGTATGACTTTGGAACTTTTCTAGGACTGCTATGTTTCATGGCTACACCTCATATTTTTCTTAACGTCAATGAATTCTGATATTTTTATCATTGGAATTTTTTGCGACCGCTTCTTAAAGATTCGAGCCCTCTCTAAACAAAAGGTATGCCTTTGTAACTAATCTAGGACAGCTATGTTTCCCGGCTACACCTCAGATTTCTCCTAACGTCAATGAATTCTGATATTTTTTTCAATGGAATTTTTTGCGAACGCTTCTTAAAGATTTGAGCCCTTACCAACCAAAGGTATGTTTTTGGAACTTTTCTAGGACAACTAAGTTTCACGGCTACACCTCATAGTTTTCTTAACGTCACTGAATTCTGGTATTATTATCAATGGAACATTATTGCGACCCCTTCTTAAAGATTTGAGCCCTTACCAACCAAAAAGTATGACTTTGTAACTATTCTAGGACAGTTATATTTCCCAGCTACACCTCATATTTTACTTAGCGTCAATGAATTCTTTTATTATTATCTATGGAACCTTATTGCGACCGCTTCTTAAAGATTCGGCCCTCTCTAAACAAAAGGTATGCCTTTGTAACTATTCTAGGACAGCTATGTTTCCCGGCTACACCTCAGATTTTTCCTAACGTCAATGAATTCTAATATTTTTTTCAATGGAATTTTTTGCGACCGCTTCTTAAAGATTTGAGCCCTTACCAACCAAAGGTATGACTTTGGAACTTTTCTAGGACAGCTAAGTTCCACGGCTACACCTCATAGTTTTCTCAACGTCAATGAAATCTGATATTTTTTTCATTGGAATTTTTTGCGACCGCTTCTTAAAGATTTGAGCCCTTACTAAACAAAAGGTTTGCCTTTGTAACTATTCTAGGGCAGCTATGTTTCCCGGTTACACCTCAGATTTTTCTTAACGTCATTGAATTCTGATATTATTATCAATGGAACATTATTGCGACCCCTTCTTAAAGATTTGAGCCCTTACCAACCAAAAGGTATGACTTTGTAACTATTCTAGGACAGTTATATTTCCCAGCTACACCTCATATTTTACTTAGCGTCAATGAATTCTTTTATTATTATCTATGGAACCTTATTGCGACCGCTTCTTAAAGATTTGAGCCCTTACTAAACAAAAGGTATGCCTTTGTAACTATTCTAGGACAGCTATGTTTCCCGGTTACACCTCAGATTTTTCTTAACGTCATTGAATTCTGATATTATTATCAATGGAACATTATTGCGACCCCTTCTTAAAGATTTGAGCCCTTACCAACCAAAAGGTATGACTTTGTAACTATTCTAGGACAGTTATATTTCCCAGCTACACCTCATATTTTACTTAGCGTCAATGAATTCTTTTATTATTATCTATGGAACCTTATTGCGACCGCTTCTTAAAGATTCGAGCCATTACCAACCAAAAGGTATGCCTTTGTAACTATTCTAGGACAGCTATGTTTCCCGGCTACACCTCATATTTTTCTTAAGGTCGATGAATTCTGGTATTATTATCTATGGAACCTTATTGCGACCGCTTCTTAAAGATTCGAGCCATTAACAACCAAAAGGTATGCCTTTGTAACTAATCTAGGACAGCTATGTTTCCCGGCTACACCTCATAATTTTCTTAACGTCAATGAATTCTGTTATTTTTATCAATGGATTTTTTTGCGACCGCTTCTCAAAGGTTCGAGCCCTTAATAACCAAAAGGTATGCTTTTAGAACTATTCTAGGACAGCTATGTTTCCCGGCTACACCTCATAATTTTCTTAATGTCAATGAATTCTGATTATATTATCAATGGAACCTTATTGCGAGCGCGTCTTCAAGATTCGAGCCCTTACCACCAAAAGGTATGCCTTTGGAACTATTCTAGGACAGCTATGTTTCCCGGCTAAACTTCATGTTTTTCTTAACGTCAATGAAGTCTGATATTATTATCAATTAAACCTTATTGCGACCGCTTTTAAAGATTCGAGCCCATACCAACCGAAAAGAATGCCCTTGGAGTTTTTCATGGACAGCTATCTTCCCGGCTACAACTCATATTTAACTTAACGTCAAGGAATTCTGATATTTTTTTCAATGGAATTTTTTGCGACCGCTTCTTAAAGATTTGAGCCCTTACCAACCAAAGGTATGACTTTGGAACTTTTCTAGGACAGCTAAGTTTCACGGTTACACCTCATAGTTTTCTCAACGTCAATGAAATCTGATATTTTTTTCATTGGAATTTTTTGCGACCGCTTCTTAAAGATTTGAGCCCTTACTAAACAAAAGGTATGCCTTTGTAACTATTCTAGGACAGCTATGTTTCCCGGCTAAACTTCATGTTTTTCTTAACGTCAATGAAGTCTGATATTATTATCAATTAAACCTTATTGCGACCGCTTTTAAAGATTCGAGCCCATACCAACCGAAAAGAATGCCCTTGGAGTTTTTCATGGACAGCTATCTTCCCGGCTACAACTCATATTTAACTTAACGTCAAGGAATTCTGATATTTTTTTCAATGGAATTTTTTGCGACCGCTTCTTAAAGATTTGAGCCCTTACCAACCAAAGGTATGACTTTGGAACTTTTCTAGGACAGCTAAGTTTCACGGTTACACCTCATAGTTTTCTCAACGTCAATGAAATCTGATATTTTTTTCATTGGAATTTTTTGCGACCGCTTCTTAAAGATTTGAGCCCTTACTAAACAAAAGGTATGCCTTTGTAACTATTCTAGGACAGCTATGTTTCCCGGTTACACCTCAGATTTTTCTTAACGTCATTGAATTCTGATATTATTATCAATGGAACATTATTGCGACCCCTTCTTAAAGATTTGAGCCCTTACCAACCAAAAGGTATGACTTTGTAACTATTCTAGGACAGTTATATTTCCCAGCTACACCTCATATTTTACTTAGCGTCAATGAATTCTTTTATTATTATCTATGGAACCTTATTGCGACCGCTTCTTAAAGATTCGAGCCATTACCAACCAAAAGGTATGCCTTTGTAACTATTCTAGGACAGCTATGTTTCCCGGCTACACCTCATATTTTTCTTAAGGTCGATGAATTCTGGTATTATTATCTATGGAACCTTATTGCGACCGCTTCTTAAAGATTCGAGCCATTAACAACCAAAAGGTATGCCTTTGTAACTAATCTAGGACAGCTATGTTTCCCGGCTACACCTCATAATTTTCTTAACGTCAATGAAGTCTGTTATTTTTATCAATGGATTTTTTTGCGACCGCTTCTCAAAGGTTCGAGCCCTTACTAACCAAAAGGTATGCCTTTAGAACTATTCTAGGACAGTTATGTTTCCCGGCTACACCTCATAATTTTCTTAATGTCAATGAATTCTGATTATATTATCAATGGAACCTTATTGCGAGCGCTTCTTCAAGATTCGACCCCTTACCACCAGAAGGTATGCCTTTGGAACTATTCTAGGACAGCTATGTTTCCCGGCTAAACTTCATGTTTTTCTTAACGTCAATGAAGTCTGATATTATTATCAATTAAACCTTATTGCGACCGCTTTTAAAGATTCGAGCCCTTACCAACCGAAAAGAATGCTCTTGGAGTTTTTCATGGACAGCTATCTTCCCGGCTACAACTCATATTTTACTTAACGTCAAGGAATTCTGATATTTTCTTCAATGGAATTTTTTGCGACCGCTTCTTAAAGATTTGAGCCCTTACCAACCAAAGGTATGACTTTGGAACTTTTCTAGGACAGCTAAGTTTCACGGCTACACCTCATAGTTTTCTCAACGTCAATGAAATCTGATATTTTTTTCATTGGAGTTTTTTGCGACCGCTTCTTACAGATTCGAGCCCTTACTAAACAAAAGGTATGCCTTTGTAACTATTCTAGGACAGCTATGTTTCCCGGTTACACCTCAGATTTTTCTTAACGTCATTGAATTCTGATATTATTATCAATGGAACATTATTGCGACCCCTTCTTAAAGATTTGAGCCCTTACAAACCAAAAGGTATGACTTTGTAACTATTCTAGGACAGTTATATTTCCCAGCTACACCTCATATTTTACTTAGCGTCAATGAATTCTTTTATTATTATCTATGGAACCTTATTGCGACCGCTTTTTAAAGATTCGAGCCATTACCAACCAAAAGGTATGCCTGTGTAACTATTCTAGGACAGCTATGTTTCCCGGCTACACCTCATTTTTTTCTTAAGGTCGATGAATTCTGGTATTTTTATCTATGGAACCTTATTGCGACCGCTTCTTAAAGATTCGAGCCATTAACAACCAAAAAGTATGCCTTTGTAACTATTCTAGGACAGCTATGTTTCCCGGCTACACCTCATAATTTTCTTAACGTCAATGAAGTCTGTTATTTTTATCAATGGATTTTTTTGCGACCGCTTCTCAAAGGTTCGAGCCCTTACTAACCAAAAGGTATGCCTTTAGAACTATTCTAGGACAGCTATGTTTCCCGGCTACACCTCATAATTTTCTTAATGTCAATGAATTCTGATTATATTATCAATGGAACCTTATTGCGAGCGCTTCTTCAAGATTCGAGCCCTTACCACCAGAAGGTATGCCTTTGGAACTATTCTAGGACAGCTATGTTTCCCGGCTAAACTTCATGTTTTTCTTAACGTCAATGAAGTCTGATATTATTATCAATTAAACCTTATTGCGACCGCTTTTAAAGATTCGAGCCCTTACCAACCGAAAAGAATGCCCTTGGCGTTTTTCAAGGACAGCTATCTTCCCGGCTACAACTCATATTTTACTTAACGTCAATGAATTCTGATTATATTATCAAAGGAACTTTATTTCGACCGCTTCTTGAAGATTCGAGCCCTTACCAACCAAAAGGTATGCCTTTGGAACTAATCTAAGACAGCTATGTTTCCCGGCTAAACCTCATATTTTTCTTAACGTCAATAAATTCTGGTATTTTTATCTATGGAACCTTTGCGACCGCTTCTTAAAGATTCGAGCCATTAACAACCAAAAAGTATGCCTTTGTAACTATTCTAGGACAGCTATGTTTCCCGGCTACACCTCAAAATTTTCTTAACGTCAATGAAGTCTGTTATTTTTATCAAGGGATTTTTTTGCGATCGCTTCTCAAAGGTTCGAGCCCTTACTAACCAAAAGGTATGCCTTTAGAACTATTCTAGGAAGCTATGTTTCCCGGCTACACCTCATAATTTTCTTAATGTCAATGAATTCTGATTATATTATCAATGGAACCTTATTGCGACCGCTTTTAAAGATTCGAGCCCTTACCAACCGAAAAGAATGCCCTTGGAGTTTTTCAAGGACAGCTATCTTCCCGGCTACAATTCATATTTTACTTAACGTCAATGAATTCTGAAATTATTATCAAAGGAACCTTATTGCGACCGCTTCTTGAAGATTCGAGCCCTTACCAACAAAAAAGTATGCCTTTGTAACTATTCTAGGACAGCTATGTTTCCCGGCTACACCTCAAAATTTTCTTAACGTCAATGAAGTCTGTTATTTTTATCAATGGATTTTTTTGCGACCGCTTCTTCAAGATTCGAGCCCTTACCACCAGAAGGTATGCCTTTGGAACTATTCTAGGACAGCTATGTTTCCCGGCTAAACTTCATGTTTTTCTTAACGTCAATGAAGTCTGATATTATTATCAATTAGACCTTATTGCGACCGCTTTTAAAGATTCGAGCCCTTACCAACCGAAAAGAATGCCCTTGGAGTTTTTCAAGGACAGCTATCTTCCCGGCTACAACTCATATTTTACTTAACGTCAATGAATTCTGAAATTATTATCAAAGGAACTTTATTGCGACCGCTTCTTGAAGATTCGAGCCCTTACCAACAAACAACTATGCCTTTGGAACTATTCTGCGACAGCTATGTTTCACGGCTACACTTCATGTTTTTCTTAACCTCAATGATTTTTGATATTATTATCAATAGAAATTTTTTGCAATCGCTTCTTAAAGATTCGAGCGCTTCAACCAAAAGGTATGACTCTGGAACTATTCTAGGAGAGTTATGTTTCCCGGCTACACCTTATATTTTTATTAACGTCAATGAATTCTGGTATTATTATCTATGGAACCTTATTGCGACCGCTTCTTAAAGATTCGAGCCCTTACCCACCAAAAGGTATGCCTTTGGAACTATTCTAGGACAGATATGTTTCCCAGCTACACCTCAGATTTTTCTTAACCTCAATGAATTCTGATATTATTATCAATGGAACCCTATTGCGACCGCTTCTTAAAGATTCGAGCCATTACCAACCAAAAGGTATGTCTTTGTAATTATTCTAGGACAGCTATGTTTCCCGGCAACACCTCATTTTTCTAACGTCAATGAAATCTGATATTTTTTTAAAGGAATTTTTTTGCGACCGCTTCTTAAAGATTCGTGCCCTTACTAGCCAAAAGGTATGCCTTTGGAACTATTCTAGGACAGCAATGTTTCACGGCTACACCTCATAATTTTCTTAACGTCAATGAATTCAGATATTTTTATCAATGGAATTTTTTGGGACCGTATCTTAAAGATTCGAGCTCTTACTAAACTAAAGGTTTGCCTTTGGAACTATTCTGGAACAGCTATGTTGCATGGCTACACCTCATATTTTTCTTAACTTCAACGATTTTTGATATTATTATCAATAGAAACTTATTGCGACCGCTTCATAAAGATTTGAGCCCTTACCAACCAAAAGTTATGACTTTGTAACTATTCTAGAACAGTTATGTTTTGCGGCTACTCCTCATATTTTTCTTAGCGTCAATGAATTTTGGTAATATTATCTATGGAACTTTATTGCGACCGCTTCTTAAAGATTCGAGCCATTAACAACCCAAAAGTATGCCCTTGTAACTATTCTAGGTCAGCTATGTTTCCCGGCTACAACTCATTTCTTTTTAACGTCAATGAATTCTGATATTTTTATCAATGGAACTTTTTTGCGACCTCTTCTTAAAGACTCGAGTCCTTACTAACCAAAAGGTATGCCTTTGGAACTTTTCTAGGACAGCTGTGTTTCACGGCTACACCTCATATTTTTCTTAACGTCAATGAGTTCTGATATTTTTATCAATGGAATTTTTACTACCGCTTCTTAGAGATTCGAGCCCTTACTAAACAAAAGGTATGCCTTTGGAACTATTCTAGAACAGCTATGTTTCATGGCTACACCTCATATTTTTCTTAACGTCAATGAATTCTGGTATTATTATCTATGGAACCTTATTTTGACCGCTTCTTAAAGATTCGAGCCCTTACCAACCAAAAGGTATGCCTTTGGAACTATTCTAGGACAGCTATGTTTCCCGGCTACACCTCAGATTTTTCTTGACATCATTGAATTCCGAAATTATTATCATTGAAATCTTATTGCGACCGCTTCTTAAAGTTTTGAGCCCTTACCAACCAAAAGGTATGACTTTGAAACTATTCTAGGACAGTTATGTTTCCCGGCTACACCTCATATTTTTCTTAACGTCGATGAATTCTGGTTTTTTTATCTATGGAACCTTATTGCGACCGCTTCTTAAAGATTCAGGCCATTACCAACCAAAAAGTATGCCTTTGTAACTAATCTAGGACAACTATGTTTCCCGGCTACACCTCAATTTTTTTTAACGTCAATGAAGTCTAATAATTTTATCAATGGAACTTTTTTGCGACCGCTTCTCAAAGATTGGAGCCCTTACAAACCAAAAAGTATGCCTTTGGAACTATTCTAGGACAGCTATGTTTCACGGCTTTACTTCATTTTTTCCTTAACGACAATGAATTCTGATATTATTATCAATGGAACCTTATTGCGACCGCTTTTTCAAGATTCGAGCCCTTACTAACCAAAAGGTATGCCTTTGGAACTCTTCTAGGACAGCTATGCTTCACGGCTATACCTCATATTTTCCTTAACGTCAATGAATTCTGATATTATTATCAATGGAACCTCATTGCGACCGCTTCTTAAAGATTCGAGCCCTTACCAACCAAAAGAAATAACTTTGTAACTATTCTAGGACAGTTATGTTTCACGGCTACACCTCATATTTTTCTTAACGTCAATGAATTCTGATATTGGTATCAATGGAACCATTTTGCGACCGCTTACTAAAGATTCGAGCCATTAACAACCAAAAGGTATGCCTTTTTAACTATTCTAGGACAGTTATGTTTCCCGGCTACACCTCAGATTTTTCTTAATGTCATTGAATTCTGATATTATTATCAATGGAACTTTATTGCGACCGCTTTTTAAAGATTTGAGCCCTTGCGAACCAAAAGAAATGACTTTGTAACTATTCTAGGACAGTTATGTTTCACGGCTACACCTCATATTTTTCTTAACGTCAATGAATTCTGATATTATTATCAATGGAACCATTTTGCGACCGCTTACTAAAGATTCGAGCCATTAACAACCAGAAGGTATGCCTTTGGAACTATTCTAGGACAGCTATGTTTACCGGCTACACCTCAGATTTTTCTTAACGTCATTGAATTCTGATATTATTATCAATGGAACCATTTTGCGACCGCTTACTAAAGATTCGAGCCATTAACAACCAGAAGGTATGCCTTTGTAACTATTCTAGGACTGCTTTGTTTCCCGGCTACACCTCATTTCTTTTTAACGTCAATGAGTTCTGATATTTTTATCAATGGAATTTTTTTGCTACCGATTCTTAAAGATTAGAGCCCTTACTAAACAAAAGGTATGCCTTTGGAAGTATTCTAGAAGAGCTATGTTTCATGTCTACACCTCATATTTTTCTTAACGTCAATGAGTTCTGGTTTTTTTATCTACTTAACCTTATTGCGACCGCGTCTTAAAGATTCGAGCCCTTATCAACCAAAAGGTATGCCTTTGGAACTATTCTAGGACAGCTATGTTTACCGGCTACACCTCAGATTTTTCTTAACGTCATTGAATTCTGATATTATTATCAATGGAACCTTATTGCGACCGCTTCTTAAAGTTTTGAGCCCTTACCAACCAAAAGGTATGACTTTGTAACTATTCTAGGACAGTTATGTTTCCTGGCTACACCTCATATTTTTCTTAACGGCGTTGAATTCTGGTATTATTATCTATGGAACCTTATTGCGACCGCTTCTTAAAGATTCGAGCCATTAACAACCAAAAGGTATGCCTTTGTAACTATTCTAGGACTGCTTTGTTTCCCGGCTACACCTCATTTCTTTTTAACGTCAATGAGTTCTGATATTTTTATCAATGGAATTTTTTGCTACCGATTCTTAAAGATTAGAGCCCTTACTAAACAAAAGGTATGCCTTCGGAAGTATTCTAGAACAGCTATGTTTCATGTCTACACCTCATATTTTTCTTAACGTCAATGAGTTCTGGTATTATTATCTATTTAACCTTATTGCGACCGCTTCTTAAAGATTCGAGCCCTTATCAACCAAAAGGTATGCCTTTGGAACTATTCTAGGACAGCTATGTTTACCGGCTACACCTCAGATTTTTCTTAACGTCATTGAATTCTGATATTATTATCAATGGAACCTTATTGCGACCGCTTCTTAAAGTTTTGAGCCCTTACCAACCAAAAGGTATGACTTTGTAACTATTCTAGGACAGTTATGTTTCCCGGCTACACCTCATATTTTTCTTAACGTCGTTGAATTCTGGTATTATTATCTATGGAACCTTATTGCGACCGCTTCTCAAAGATTCAGACCATTACCAACCAAAAAGTATGCCTTTGTAACTAATCTAGGACAGCTATGTTTCCCGGCTACACCTCAATTTTTTTTAACGTCATTTAAGTCTGATATTTTCATCAATGGAATTTTTTTGCGACCGCTTCTGAAAGATTCGAGCCCTTACTAACCAAAAGGTTTGCCTTTGGAACTATTCTAGGACAGCTATATTTCCGGCTAAACCTCATAATTTTCTTAATGTCAATGAATTCTGATTATATTATCAATGGAATCTTATTGCGAGCGCTTCTTAAAGATTCGAGCCCTTACCAACCAAAAAGTATGCACTTGGAACTAATCTAGGGCAGCTATGTTTCCCGGCTACACCTCATATTTTTCTTAACGTCAATGAATTCTGATAATATTATCAATGGAACCTTTTTGCCATTGCTTCTTAAAGATTCGAGCCCTTACCAACCATAAGGCATGCCTTTGAAACTATTCTAGGATAGCTATGTTTCCCGGCTACAGCTCATGTTTTTCTTAACGTCAATGAATTCTGTATTATTTTCATTAGAACCTTATTGCGACCGCTTCTTAAAGATTCGAGCCCTTACCAACAAAAAGGTGTGCCTTTGGAACTATTCTAGGACAGCTATGTTTCCGGCTACACCCCATTTTTTTCTTAACGTCAATGAATTCTGTTTATATTATCAAAGGAACTTTATTTCGACCGCTTCTTAAAGATTCGAGCCCTTACCAACAAAAAGGTGTGCCTTTGGAACTATTCTAGGACAGCTATGTTTCCGGCTACACCCCATTTTTTTCTTAACGTCAATGAATTCTGTTTATATTATCAAGGGAACCTTATTGCTACCGCTTCTTGAAGATTCGAGCTCTTACCAACCAAAAGGTGTGCCTTTGGAACTATTCTAGGACAGCTATGTTTCCTGGCTACAGCTCATATTTTTCTTAACGTCATTGAATCTTGCTAATATTATCAATGGAACCTTATTGCGACCGCTTCTTAAAGATTCGAGCCCTTACCAACAAAAAGGTGTGCCTTTGGAACTATTCTAGGACAGCTATGTTTCCGGCTACACCCCATTTTTTTCTTAACGTCAATGAATTCTGTTTATATTATCAAAGGAACTTTATTTCGACCGCTTCTTAAAGATTCGAGCCCTTACCAACAAAAAGGTGTGCCTTTGGAACTATTCTAGGACAGCTATGTTTCCGGCTACACCCCATTTTTTTCTTAACGTCAATGAATTCTGTTTATATTATCAAGGGAACCTTATTGCTACCGCTTCTTGAAGATTCGAGCTCTTACCAACCAAAAGGTGTGCCTTTGGAACTATTCTAGGACAGCTATGTTTCCTGGCTACAGCTCATATTTTTCTTAACGTCATTGAATCTTGCTAATATTATCAATGGAACCTTATTGCGACCGCTTCTTAAAGATTCGAGCCCTTACCAACAAAAAGGTGTGCCTTTGGAACTATTCTAGGACAGCTATGTTTCCGGCTACACCCCATTTTTTTCTTAACGTCAATGAATTCTGTTTATATTATCAAAGGAACTTTATTTCGACCGCTTCTTAAAGATTCGAGCCCTTACCAACAAAAAGGTGTGCCTTTGGAACTATTCTAGGACAGCTATGTTTCCGGCTACACCCCATTTTTTTCTTAACGTCAATGAATTCTGTTTATATTATCAAGGGAACCTTATTGCTACCGCTTCTTGAAGATTCGAGCTCTTACCAACCAAAAGGTGTGCCTTTGGAACTATTCTAGGACAGCTATGTTTCCTGGCTACAGCTCATGTTTTTCTTAACGTCAATGAATTCTGTATTATTTTCATTAGAACCTTATTGCGACCGCTTCTTAAAGATTCGAGCCCTTACCAACAAAAAGGTGTGCCTTTGGAACTATTCTAGGACAGCTATGTTTCCGGCTACACCCCATTTTTTTCTTAACGTCAATGAATTCTGTTTATATTATCAAAGGAACTTTATTTCGACCGCTTCTTGAAGATTCGAGCCCTTACCAACCAAAAGGTATGCCTTTGGAACTAATCTAAGACAGCTATGTTTCCCGGCTAAACCTCATATTTTTCTTAACGTCAATGAATTCTGGTATTTTTATCTATGGAACCTTATTGCGACCGCTTCTTAAAGATTCGAGCCATTAACAACCAAACAGTATGCCTTTGTCACTATTCTAGGACAGCTATGTTTCCCGGCTACACCTCAAAATTTTCTTAACGTCAATGAAGTCTGTTATTTTTATCAATGGATTTTTTTGCGAGCGCTTCTCAAAGGTTCGAGCCCTTACTAACCAAAAGGTATGCCTTTAGAACTATTCTAGGAAGCTATGTTTCCCGGCTACACCTCATAATTTTCTTAATGTCAATGAATTCTGATTATGTTATCAATGGAACCTTATTGCGAGCGCTTCTTCAAGATTCGAGCCCTTACCACCAGAAGATATGCCTTTGGAACTATTCTAGGACAGCTATGTTTCCCGGCTAAACTTCATGTTTTTCTTAACGTCAATGAAGTCTGATATTATTATCAATTAAACCTTATTGCGACCGCTTTTAAAGATTCGAGCCCTTACCAACCGAAAAGAATGCCCTTGGAGTTTTTCAAGGACAGCTATCTTCCCGGCTACAACTCATATTTTACTTAACGTCAATGAATTCTGAAATTATTATCAAAGGAACCTTATTGCGACCGCTTCTTGAAGATTCGAGCCCTTACCAACAAAAAACTATGCCTTCGGAACTATTCTGCGACAGCTATGTTTCACGGCTACACTTCATGTTTTCCTTAACCTCAATGATTTTTGATATTATTATCAATAGAAATTTATTGCAATCGCTTCTTAAAGATTCGAGCGCTTCAACCAAAAAGTATGACTCTGGAACTATTCAAGGAGAGTTATGTTTCCCGGCTACACCTTATATTTTTATTAACGTCAATGAATTCTGGTATTATTATCTATGGAACCTTATTGCGACCGCTTCTTAAAGATTCGAGCCCTTACCCACCAAAAGGTATGCCTTTGGAACTATTCTAGGACAGATATGTTTCCCAGCTACACCTCAGATTTTTCTTAACCTCAATGAATTCTGATAATATTATCAATGGAACCCTATTGCGACCGCTTCTTAAAGATTCGAGCCATTACCAACCAAAAGGTATGTCTTTGTAATTATTCTAGGACAGCTATGTTTCCCGGCAACACCTCATTTTTCTAACGTCAATGAAATCTGATATTTTTTTAAAGGAATTTTTTTGCGACCGCTTCTTAAAGATTCGAGCCCTTACTAGCCAAAAGGTATGCCTTTGGAACTATTCTAGGACAGCAATGTTTCACGGCTACACCTCATAATTTTCTTAACGTCAATGAATTCAGATATTTTTATCAATGGAATTTTTTGCGACCGTATCTTAAAGATTCGAGCCCTTACTAAACTAAAGGTTTGCCTTTGGAACTATTCTGGAACAGCTATGTTTCATGGCTACACCTCATATTTTTCTTAAATTCAACGATTTTTGATATTATTATCAATAGAAACTTATTGCGACCGCTTCATAAAGATTTGAGCCCTTACCAACCAAAAGTTATGACTTTGTAACTATTCTAGAACAGTTATGTTTCGCGGCTACTCCTCATATTTTTCTTAGCGTCAATGAATTTTGGTAATATTATCTATGGAACTTTATTGCGACCGCTTCTTAAAGATTCGAGCCATTAACAACCCAAAAGTATGCCCTTGTAACTATTCTAGGTCAGCTATGTTTCCCGGCTACAACTCATTTCTTTTTAACGTCAATGAATTCTGATATTTTTATCAATGGAACTTTTTTGCGACCTCTTCTTAAAGACTCGAGTCCTTATTAACCAAAAGGTATGCCTTTGGAACTTTTCTAGGACAGCTATGTTTCACGGCTACACCTCATATTTTTCTTAACGTCAATGAGTTCTGACATTTCTATCAATGGAATTTTTACTACCGCTTCTTAGAGATTCGAGCCCTTACTAAACAAAAGGTATGCCTTTGGAACTATTCTAGAACAGCTATGTTTCATGGCTACACCTCATATTTTTCTTAACGTCAATGAATTCTGGTATTATTATCTATGGAACCTTATTTTGACCGCTTCTTAAAGATTCCAGCCCTTACCAACCAAAAGGTATGCCTTTGGAACTATTCTAGGACAGCTATGTTTCCCGGCTACACCTCAGATTTTTCTTGACATCATTGAATTCCGATATTATTATCATTGAAATCTTATTGCGACCGCTTCTTAAAGTTTTGAGCCCTTACCAACCAAAAGGTATGACTTTGAAACTATTCTAGGACAGTTATGTTTCCCGGCTACACCTCATGTTTTTCTTAACGTCGATGAATTCTGGTATTTTTATCTATGGAACCTTATTGCGACCGCTTCTTAAAGATTCAGGCCATTACCAACCAAAAGTATGCCTTTGTAACTAATCTAGGACAACTATGTTTCCCGGCTACACCTCAATTTTTTTTAACGTCAATGAAGTCTAATAATTTTATCAATGGAACTTTTTTGCGACCGCTTCTCAAAGATTGGAGCCCTTACAAACCAAAAGGTATGCCTTTGGAACTATTCTAGGACAGCTATGTTTCACGGCTATGATTCATTTTTTCCTTAACTACAATGAATTCTGATATTATTATCAATGGAACCTTATTGCGACCGCTTTTTCAAGATTCGAGCCCTTACCAACCAAAAGGTATGCCTTTGGAACTCTTCTAGGACAGCTATGCTTCACGGCTATACCTCATATTTTCCTTAACGTCAATGAATTCTGATATTATTATCAATGGAACCTCATTGCGACCGCTTCTTAAAGATTCGAGCCCTTACCAACCAAAAGAAATAACTTTGTAATTAATCTAGGACAGTTATGTTTCACGGCTACACCTCATATTTTTCTTAACGTCAATGAATTCTGATATTGTTATCAATGGAACCATTTTGCGACCACTTACTAAAGATTCGAGCCATTAACAACCAAAAGGTATGCCTTTGTAACTATTCTAGGACAGTTATGTTTCCCGGCTACACCTCAGATTTTTCTTAATGTCATTGAATTCTGATATTATTATCAATGGAACTTTATTGCGACCGCTTATTAAAGATTTGAGCCCTTACGAACCAAAAGAAATGACTTTGTAACTATTCTAGGACAGTTATGTTTCACGGCTACACCTCATATTTTTCTTAACATCAATGAATTCTGATATTATTATCAATGGAACTATTTTGCGACCGCTTACTAAAGATTCGAGCCATTAACAACCAGAAGGTATGCCTTTGTAACTATTCTAGGACTGCTTTGTTTCCCGGCTACACCTCATTTCTTTTTAACGTCAATGAGTTCTGATATTTTATCAATGGAATTTTTTTGCTACCGATTCTTAAAGATTAGAGCCCTTACTAAACAAAAGGTATGCCTTTGGAAGTATTCTAGAAGAGCTATGTTTCATGTCTACACGTCATATTTTTCTTAACGTCAATGAGTTCTGGTATTTTTATCTACTTAACCTTATTGCGACCGCTTCTTAAAGATTCGAGCCCTTATCAACCAAAAGGTATGCCTTTGGAACTATTCTAGGACAGCTATGTTTACCGGCTACACCTCAGATTTTTCTTAACGTCATTGAATTCTGATATTATTATCAATGGAACTTTATTGCGACCGCTTATTAAAGATTTGAGCCCTTACGAACCAAAAGAAATGACTTTGTAACTATTCTAGGACAGTTATGTTTCACGGCTACACCTCATATTTTTCTTAACGTCAATGAATTCTGATATTATTATCAATGGAACCATTTTGCGACCGCTTACTAAAGATTCGAGCCATTAACAACCAGAAGGTATGCCTTTGTAACTATTCTAGGACTGCTTTGTTTCCCGGCTACACCTCATTTCTTTTTAACGTCAATGAGTTCTGATATTTTTATCAATGGAATTTTTTGCTAGCGATTCTTAAAGATTAGAGCCCTTACTAAACAAAAGGTATGCCTTTGGAAGTATTCTAGAAGAGCTATGTTTCATGTCTACACCTCATATTTTTCTTAACGTCAATGAGTTCTGGTATTTTTATCTACTTAACCTTATTGCGACCGCTTCTTAAAGATTCGAGCCCTTATCAACCAAAAGGTATGCCTTTGGAACTATTCTAGGACAGCTATGTTTACCGGCTACACCTCAGATTTTTCTTAACGTCATTGAATTCTGGTATTATTATCTATGGAACCTTATTGCGACCGCTTCTTAAAGATTCGAGCCCTTATCAACCAAAAGGTATGCCTTTGGAACTATTCTAGGACAGCTATGTTTACCGGCTACACCTCAGATTTTTCTTAACGTCATTGAATTCTGATATTATTATCAATGGAACCTTATTGCGACCGCTTCTTAAAATTTTGAGCCCTTACCAACCAAAAGGTATGACTTTGTAACTATTCTAGGACAGTTATGTTTCCTGGCTACACCTCATATTTTTCTTAACGTCGTTGAATTCTGGTATTATTATCTATGGAACCTTATTGCGACCGCTTCTTAAAGATTCGAGCCATTAACAACCAAAAGGTATGCCTTTGTAACTATTCTAGGACTGCTTTGTTTCCCGGCTACACCTCATTTCTTTTTAACGTCAATGAGTTCTGATATTTTTATCAATGGAATTTTTTGCTACCGATTCTTAAAGATTAGAGCCCTTACTAAACAAAAGGTATGCCTTTGGAAGTATTCTAGAACAGCTATGTTTCATGTCTACACCTCATATTTTTCTTAACGTCAATGAGTTCTGGTATTATTATCTATTTAACCTTATTGCGACCGCTTCTTAAAGATTCGAGCCCTTATCAACCAAAAGGTATGCCTTTGGAACTATTCTAGGACAGCTATGTTTACCGGCTACACCTCAGATTTTTCTTAACGTCATTGAATTCTGGTATGATTATCTATGGAACCTTATTGCGACCGCTTCTTAAAGATTCAGACCATTACCAACCAAAAAGTATGCCTTTGTAACTAATCTAGGACAGCTATGTTTCCCGGCTACACCTCAATTTTTTTTAACGTCAATTAAGTCTGATATTTTCATCAATGGAATTTTTTTGCGACCGCTTCTCAAAGATTCGAGCCCTTACTAACCAAAAGGTATGCCTTTGGAACTATTCTAGGACAGCTATATTTCCGGCTAAACCTCATAATTTTCTTAATGTCAATGAATTCTGATTATATTATCAATGGAACGTTATTGCGAGCGCTTCTTAAAGATTCGAGCCCTTACCAACCAAAAAGTATGCACTTGGAACTAATCTAGGGCAGCTATGTTTCCCGGCTACACCTCATATTTTTCTTAACGTCAATGAATTCTGATAATATTATCAATGGAACCTTTTTGCCATTGCTTCTTAAAGATTCGAGCCCTTACCAACCATAAGGCATGCCTTTGGAACTATTCTAGGATATCTATGTTTCCCGGCTTTCAACTCATAATTTTCTTAACGTCTTTGAATCTTGCTAATATTATCAATGGAACCTTATTGCGACCGCTTCTTAAAGATTCGAGCCCTTACCAACAAAAAGGTGTGCCTTTGGAACTATTCTAGGACAGCTATGTTTCCGGCTACACCCCATTTTTTTTTCTTAACGTCAATGAATTCTGTTTATATTATCAAGGGAACCTTATTGCTACCGCTTCTTGAAGATTCGAGCTCTTACCAACCAAAAGGTGTGCCTTTGGAACTATTCTAGGACAGCAATGTTTCCTGGCTACAGCTCATGTTTTTCTTAACGTCAATGAATTCTGTATTTTTTTCAATAGAACCTTATTGCGACCGCTTCTTAAAAACTCGAGCCCTTACCAACCAAAAAGTAAGCACTTGGAACTAATCTAGGGCAGCTATGTTTCCCGGCTACACCTCATAATTTTCTTAACGTCAATGAATTCTGATAATATTATCAATGGAACCTTTTTGCCATTGCTTCCTAAAGTTTCGAGCCCTTACGAACCATAAGGTATGCCTTTGGAACTATTCTAGGACAGCTATGTTTCCCGGCTACACCCCATTTTTTTCTTAACGTCAATGAATTCTGTTTATATTATCAAGGGAACCTTATTGCTACCGCTTCTTAAAGATTCGAGCCCTTACCAACCAAAAGGTATGCCTTTGGAAAATTTCTAGGACAGCTATGTTTCCTGGCTACAGCTCATGTTTTTGTTAACGTCAAAAAACTCTGATATTAATATCAATGGAAGCTTATTGCGACCGCTTCTTGAAGATTCGAGCTCTTACCAACCAAAAGGTGTGCCTTTGGAACTCGTCTAGGACAGCTATGTTTCCCGGCTACAACCCATTTTTTTCTTAACGTCAATGAATTCTGTTATTATTATCAAGGGAAGCTTATTGCGACCGCTTCTTGAAGATTCGAGCTCTTACCAACCAGAAGGTGCTCCTTTGGAACTATTCTAGGTCAGATATGTTTCTTTGCTACACCTCATATTTTTCTTATTGTCAATGAATTCTGATATTTTTATCAATGTAACTTTATTGCGACCGCTTCTTAAAGAATCGAGCCCTTACCAACCACAAGGTATGCTTTTGGAACTATTCTAGGAAAGCTATGTATCCCGGCTTACCAACCGAAAGGTCTGCCTCTGGAACTAGTCTAGGACAGCTATGTTTCCCGGCTGCACCTCATATTTTTCTTAACGTCAATGATTTCTGATATTATTATCAATGGAACCTTATTGCGACCGCTTCTTAAAGATTCGAGCCCTTACCAACCAAAAGGTATGCCTCTGGAACTAGTCTAAGACATCTTTATTTCCCAGCTGCACCTCATATTTTTCTTAATATCAATGAATTCTGATATTTTTATCAATGGAACCTTATTGCGACCGCTTCCTAAAGATTCGAACCCTTACCAACCAAAGGGTATGGCATGGGAACTATTCTAGGACAGCTATGTTTCCCGGCTACTTCTCATAATTTGCTTAAAGTCAATGAAATCTGATGTAACTATGAATGGAACCTTATTGCCACCGCTTCTTAAAGATTCCAGCCCTTACCAACCAAAAGGTATGCCTCTGGAACTAGTCTAGGACATCTATGTTTCCCGGCTGCATCTCATATTTTTCTTAACGTCAATGATTTCTGATATTATTATCAATGGAACCTTATTGCGACCGCTTCATAAAGATTCGAGCCCTTACCAACCAAAAGGTGTGCCTTTGGAACTCGTCTAGGACAGCTATGTTTCCCGGCTACAACCCATTTTTTTCTTAACGTCAATGAATTCTGTTATTATTATCAAGGGAAGCTTATTGCGACCGCTTCTTGAAGATTCGAGCTCTTACCAACCAGAAGGTGCTCCTTTGGAACTATTCTAGGTCAGATATGTTTCTTTGCTACACCTCATATTTTTCTTAATGTCAATGAATTCTGATATTTTTATCAATGTAACTTTATTGCGACCGCTTCTTAAAGAATCGAGCCCTTACCAACCACAAGGTATGCTTTTGGAACTATTCTAGGAAAGCTATGTATCCCGGCTTACCAACCGAAAGGTCTGCCTCTGGAACTAGTCTAGGACAGCTATGTTTCCCGGCTGCACCTCATATTTTTCTTAACGTCAATGATTTCTGATATTATTATCAATGGAACCTTATTGCGACCGCTTCTTAAAGATTCGAGCCCTTACCAACCAAAAGGTATGCCTCTGGAACTAGTCTAAGACATCTTTATTTCCCAGCTGCACCTCATATTTTTCTTAATATCAATGAATTCTGATATTTTTATCAATGGAACCTTATTGCGACCGCTTCCTAAAGATTCGAACCCTTACCAACCAAAGGGTATGGCATGGGAACTATTCTAGGACAGCTATGTTTCCCGGCTACTTCTCATAATTTGCTTAAAGTCAATGAAATCTGATGTAACTATGAATGGAACCTTATTGCCACCGCTTCTTAAAGATTCCAGCCCTTACCAACCAAAAGGTATGCCTCTGGAACTAGTCTAGGACATCTATGTTTCCCGGCTGCATCTCATATTTTTCTTAACGTCAATGATTTCTGATATTATTATCAATGGAACCTTATTGCGACCGCTTCATAAAGATTCGAGCCCTTACCAACCAAAAGGTATGCCTCTGGAACTAGTCTAGGACATCTTTGTTTCCCAGCTGCACCTCATATTTTTCTTAATGTCATTGAATTCTGATATTTTTATCAATGGAACCTTATTGCGACCGCTTCCTAAAGATTCGAACCCTTACCAACCAAAGGATATGGCATGGGAACTATTCTAGGACAGCTATGTTTCCCGGCTACTTCTCATAATTTGCTTAACGTCAATGAAATCTGATGTAACTATGAATGGAACCTTATTGCGACCGCTTCTTAAAGATTCCAGCCCTTACCAACCAAAAGGTATGCCTTTGGAACTGTTCTAGGACAGCTATGTTTCCCGGCTACACCTCATATTTTTCTTAACATCAATGAGTTCTGATATTTTTATCAATGGAACCTTATTGCGACCGTTTCTTAAAGACTCGAGCCCTTACCAACGAAAAGGTATGATTTGGGAACTATTCTAGGACAGCTATGTTTCACGGCTACACCTCAGATTTTTCTTAACGTCAATGAATTCTGATGTTATCGTCAAATGAACCTTATTGCGACCGCTTCTAAAGATTCGAGCCCCTAACAACCAAAAATTATGCCTTTAGAACTATTCCAGGACAGCTATGTTATCCGGTTACACCTCATAATTTTCTGAACGTCAAGGATTTCTGATATTATTATCACTGGAACCTTATTGCGAACACTTTTTAAAGATTCCAGCCCTTACCAACCAAAAGGTATGCCTCTGGAACTAGTCTAGGACATCTATGTTTCCCGGCTGCATCTCATATTTTTCTTAACGTCAATGATTTCTGATATTATTATCAATGGAACCTTATTGCGACCGCTTCATAAAGATTCGAGCCCTTACCAACCAAAAGGTATGCCTCTGGAACTAGTCTAGGACATCTTTGTTTCCCAGCTGCACCTCATATTTTTCTTCACGTCATTGAATTCTGCAATTATTATCAATGGAACCTTATTGCGACCGTTTCTTAAAGATTCGAGCCCTTACCAACGAAAAGGTATGATTTGGGAACTATTATATGACAGCTATGTTTCCCGGCTACACTTCATATTTTTCTTAACGTCGATGAATTCAGATATTATTATCAATAGAACCTTATTTCGACCGCTTCTTAACGATTCGAGCTCTTACCAACCAAAAGGTATGCCTTTGGAAGTATTCTAGGGCAGCTATATTTCCCGGCTACACCTCATATTTTTCTTAACGTCAATGAATTCTGATATTATTATCAATGGAACTTTATTGCGACAGCTTCTTAAAGATTCGAGCCCTTACCAACCAAAATGTTTGCCTTCGAAACTATTCTAGGACAGCTATGTTACCCGGCTACACCTCATATTTTTCTTAACTCAAACGAATTCTGATATTATTATCATTGGAACCTTATTGCGACCGCTTCTTGAAGATTCGAGCTCTTACCAACCAAAAGGTGTGCCTTTGGAACTCGTCTAGGACAGCTATGTTTCCCGGCTACAACCCATTTTTTTCTTAACGTCAATGAATTCTGTTATTATTATCAAGGGAAGCTTATTGCGACCGCTTCTTGAAGATTCGAGCTCTTACCAACCAGAAGGTGCTCCTTTGGAACTATTCTAGGTCAGATATGTTTCTTTGCTACACCTCATATTTTTCTTAATGTCAATGAATTCTGATATTTTTATCAATGTAACTTTATTGCGACCGCTTCTTAAAGAATCGAGCCCTTACCAACCACAAGGTATGCCTTTGGAACTATTCTAGGAAAGCTATGTATCCCGGCTTACCAACCGAAAGGTCTGCCTCTGGAACTAGTCTAGGACAGCTATGTTTCCCGGCTGCACCTCATATTTTTCTTAACGTCAATGATTTCTGATATTATTATCAATGGAACCTTATTGCGACCGCTTCTTAAAGATTCGAGCCCTTACCAACCAAAAGATATGCCTCTGGAACTAGTCTAAGACATCTTTGTTTCCCAGCTGCACCTCATATTTTTCTTAATATCAATGAATTCTGATATTTTTATCAATGGAACCTTATTGCGACCGCTTCCTAAAGATTCGAACCCTTACCAACCAAAGGGTATGGCATGGGAACTATTCTAGGACAGCTATGTTTCCCGGCTACTTCTCATAATTTGCTTAAAGTCAATGAAATCTGATGTAACTATGAATGGAACCTTATTGCCACCGCTTCTTAAAGATTCCAGCCCTTACCAACCAAAAGGTATGCCTCTGGAACTAGTCTAGGACATCTATGTTTCCCGGCTGCATCTCATATTTTTCTTAACGTCAATGATTTCTGATATTATTATCAATGGAACCTTATTGCGACCGCTTCATAAAGATTCGAGCCCTTACCAACCAAAAGGTATGCCTCTGGAACTAGTCTAGGACATCTTTGTTTCCCAGCTGCACCTCATATTTTTCTTAATGTCAATGAATTCTGATATTTTTATCAATGGAACCTTATTGCGACCGCTTCCTAAAGATTCGAACCCTTACAAACCAAAGGGTATGGCATGGGAACTATTCTAGGACAGCTATGTTTCCCGGCTACTTCTCATAATTTGCTTAACGTCAATGAAATCTGATGTAACTATGAATGGAACCTTATTGCGACCGCTTCTTAAAGATTCCATCCCTTACCAACCAAAAGGTATGCCTTTGGAACTGTTCTAGGACAGCTATGTTTCCCGGCTACACCTCATATTTTTCTTAACATCAATGAGTTCTGATATTTTTATCAATGGAACCTTATTGCGACCGTTTCGTAAAGACTCGAGCCCTTACCAGCGAAAAGGTATGATTTGGGAACTATTCTAGGACAGCTATGTTTCACGGCTACACCTCAGATTTTTCTTAACGTCAATGAATTCTGATGTTATCGTCAAATGAACCTTATTGCGACCGCTTCTAAAGATTCGAGCCCCTAACAACCAAAAATTATGCCTTTAGAACTATTCCAGGACAGCTATGTTATCCGGTTACACCTCATAATTTTCTGAACGTCAAGGATTTCTGATATTATTATCACTGGAACCTTATTGCGAACACTTTTTAAAGATTCCAGCCCTTACCAACCAAAAGGTATGCATCTGGAACTAGTCTAGGACATCTATGTTTCCCGGCTGCATCTCATATTTTTCTTAACGTCAATGATTTCTGATATTATTATCAATGGAACCTTATTGCGACCGCTTCATAAAGATTCGAGCCCTTACCAACCAAAAGGTATGCCTCTGGAACTAGTCTAGGACATCTTTGTTTCCCAGCTGCACCTCATATTTTTCTTCACGTCATTGAATTCTGCAATTATTATCAATGGAACCTTATTGCGACCGTTTCTTAAAGATTCGAGCCCTTACCAACGAAAAGGTATGATTTGGGAACTATTATATGACAGCTATGTTTCCCGGCTACACCTCATATTTTTCTTAACGTCGATGAATTCAGATATTATTATCAATAGAACCTTATTTCGACCGCTTCTTAACGATTCGAGCTCTTACCAACCAAAAGGTATGCCTTTGGAAAATTTCTAGGACAGCTTTGTTTCCCGGCTACACCTCAGACTTTTTGTTACGTCATTGAAATCTGGTATTATTATCTATGGAACCTTATTGCGACCGCTTCGTGAAATTTTGAGCCTTTACCAACCAAAAGCAGTGCTTTTGGAACTAATCTAGGACAGCTATGTTTCCTGCTACATCTCGTTTTTTTCTTAGCGTCAATGACTTCTGTTTTTTTTTTCACTTGAACCCTTTTGCGAACGCTTCTTAAAGATTCGAGCCCTTACCAACCAAAAGGTATGCCATAGTAATTATTCTAGGATTCTAGCACAGCTATGTTTCCCGGCTGCACCTCATTTTTTTCTTTTCGTCAATAATTTCTGATATTATTGTCAATGAAACCTTATTGCGACCGCTTCCTAAAGATTCGAGCCCTTACCAACGAAAAAGTATGCCTCTGGAACTAGTCTAGGACAGCTATGGTTCCCGGCTACACTTCATATGCTTCTTAACTTCAATGAATTCTGATATTTTTATCAATGGAACCTTATTGCGACCGCTTCCTAAAGATTCGAACCTATACCAACCAAAGGGTATGGCATGGGAACTATTCTAGGACAGCTATGTTTCCCGGCTACTTCTCATAATTTTCTTAACGTCAATGAATTCTGATGTAACTTTGAATGGAACCTTATTGCGACCGCTTCTTAAAGATTCCAGCCCTTACCAACCAAAAGGTATGATTTGGGAACTATTCTAGGACAGCTATATTTCCCGGCTACACCTCATATTTTTCTTAACGTCGATGAATTCCGATATTATTATCAATAGAACCTTATTTCGACCGCTTCTTAACGATTCGAGCCCTTACCAACCAAAAGGTATGCCTTTGGAACTGTTCTAGGACAGCTATGTTTCCCGGCTACACTTCATATTTTTCTTAACGTCATTGAATTGTGAAATTATTATCAATGTAACCTTATTGCGACCGCTTCTTAAAAATTCAAGCCCTTAGCAACCAAAAGGTATGCCTTTGGAACTTTTTTAGGAAAGCAATGTTTCCCGAAACCACCTCATATTTTTCTTAACGTCAATGAATTCTGATATTTTTATCAATGGAACCTTATTGCGACCGCTTCCTAAAGATTCGAACCCATACCAACCAAAGGGTATGGCATGGGAACTATTCTAGGACAGCTATGTTTCCCGGCTACTTCTCATAATTTTCTTAACGTCAATGAATTCTGATGTAACTTTGAATGGAACCTTATTGCGACCGCTTCTTAAAGATTCCAGCCCTTACCAACCAAAAGGTATGATTTGGGAACTATTCTAGGACAGCTATGTTTCCCGGCTACACCTCATATTTTTCTTAACGTCGATGAATTCCGATATTATTATCAATAGTACCTTATTTCGACCGCTTCTTAACGATTCGAGCCCTTACCAACCAAAAGGTATGCCTTTGGAACTGTTCTAGGACAGCTATGTTTCCCGGCTACACTTCATATTTTTCTTAACGTCATTGAATTGTGAAATTATTATCAATGTAACCTTATTGCGAACACTTTTTAAAGATTCCAGCCCTTACCAACCAAAAGGTATGCATCTGGAACTAGTCTAGGACATCTATGTTTCCCGGCTGCATCTCATATTTTTCTTAACGTCAATGATTTCTGATATTATTATCAATGGAACCTTATTGCGACCGCTTCATAAAGATTCGAGCCCTTACCAATCAAAAGGTATGCCTCTGGAACTAGTCTAGGACATCTTTGTTTCCCAGCTGCACCTCATATTTTTCTTCACGTCATTGAATTCTGCAATTATTATCAATGGAACCTTATTGCGACCGTTTCTTAAAGATTCGAGCCCTTACCAACGAAAAGGTATGATTTGGGAACTATTATATGACAGCTATGTTTCCCGGCTACACCTCATATTTTTCTTAACGTCGATGAATTCAGATATTATTATCAATAGAACCTTATTTCGACCGCTTCTTAACGATTCGAGCTCTTACCAACCAAAAGGTATGCCTTTGGAAAATTTCTAGGACAGCTTTGTTTCCCGGCTACACCTCAGACTTTTTGTTACGTCATTGAAATCTGGTATTATTATCTATGGAACCTTATTGCGACCGCTTCGTGAAATTTTGAGCCTTTACCAACCAAAAGCAGTGCTTTTGGAACTAATCTAGGACAGCTATGTTTCCTGCTACATCTCGTTTTTTTCTTAGCGTCAATGACTTCTGTTTTTTTTTTCACTTGAACCCTTTTGCGAACGCTTCTTAAAGATTCGAGCCCTTACCAACCAAAAGGTATGCCATAGTAATTATTCTAGGATTCTAGCACAGCTATGTTTCCCGGCTGCACCTCATTTTTTTCTTTTCGTCAATAATTTCTGATATTATTGTCAATGAAACCTTATTGCGACCGCTTCCTAAAGATTCGAGCCCTTACCAACGAAAAAGTATGCCTCTGGAACTAGTCTAGGACAGCTATGGTTCCCGGCTACACTTCATATGCTTCTTAACTTCAATGAATTCTGATATTTTTATCAATGGAACCTTATTGCGACCGCTTCCTAAAGATTCGAACCCATACCAACCAAAGGGTATGGCATGGGAACTATTCTAGGACAGCTATGTTTCCCGGCTACTTCTCATAATTTTCTTAACGTCAATGAATTCTGATGTAACTTTGAATGGAACCTTATTGCGACCGCTTCTTAAAGATTCCAGCCCTTACCAACCAAAAGGTATGATTTGGGAACTATTCTAGGACAGCTATATTTCCCGGCTACACCTCATATTTTTCTTAACGTCGATGAATTCCGATATTATTATCAATAGAACCTTATTTCGACCGCTTCTTAACGATTCGAGCCCTTACCAACCAAAAGGTATGCCTTTGGAACTGTTCTAGGACAGCTATGTTTCCCGGCTACACTTCATATTTTTCTTAACGTCATTGAATTGTGAAATTATTATCAATGTAACCTTATTGCGACCGCTTCTTAAAAATTCAAGCCCTTAGCAACCAAAAGGTATGCCTTTGGAACTTTTTTAGGAAAGCAATGTTTCCCGAAACCACCTCATATTTTTCTTAACGTCAATGAATTCTGATATTTTTATCAATGGAACCTTATTGCGACCGCTTCCTAAAGATTCGAACCCATACCAACCAAAGGGTATGGCATGGGAACTATTCTAGGACAGCTATGTTTCCCGGCTACTTCTCATAATTTTCTTAACGTCAATGAATTCTGATGTAACTTTGAATGGAACCTTATTGCGACCGCTTCTTAAAGATTCCAGCCCTTACCAACCAAAAGGTATGATTTGGGAACTATTCTAGGACAGCTATATTTCCCGGCTACACCTCATATTTTTCTTAACGTCGATGAATTCCGATATTATTATCAATAGAACCTTATTTCGACCGCTTCTTAACGATTCGAGCCCTTACCAACCAAAAGGTATGCCTTTGGAACTGTTCTAGGACAGCTATGTTTCCCGGCTACACTTCATATTTTTCTTAACGTCATTGAATTGTGAAATTATTATCAATGTAACCTTATTGCGACCGCTTCTTAAAAATTCAAGCCCTTAGCAACCAAAAGGTATGCCTTTGGAACTTTTTTAGGAAAGCAATGTTTCCCGAAACCACCTCATATTTTTCTTAACGTCAATGAATTCTGATATTTTTATCAATGGAACCTTATTGCGACCGCTTCCTAAAGATTCGAACCCATACCAACCAAAGGGTATGGCATGGGAACTATTCTAGGACAGCTATGTTTCCCGGCTACTTCTCATAATTTTCTTAACGTCAATGAATTCTGATGTAACTTTGAATGGAACCTTATTGCGACCGCTTCTTAAAGATTCCAGCCCTTACCAACCAAAAGGTATGATTTGGGAACTATTATAGGACAGCTATGTTTCCCGGCTACACCTCATATTTTTCTTAACGTCGATGAATTCCGATATTATTATCAATAGTACCTTATTTCGACCGCTTCTTAACGATTCGAGCCCTTACCAACCAAAAGGTATGCCTTTGGAACTGTTCTAGGACAGCTATGTTTCCCGGCTACACTTCATATTTTTCTTAACGTCATTGAATTGTGAAATTATTATCAATGTAACCTTATTGCGACCGCTTCTTAAAAATTCGAGCCCTTAGCAACCAAAAGGTATGATTTGCGAACTATTCTAGGACAGCTATATTTCCCGGCTACATATTTTTCTTAACGTCGATGAATTCCGATATTATTATCAATGGAACCTTATTGCGACCGCTTCTTAACGATTCGAGCCCTTACCAACCAAAAGGTATGCCTTTGGAACTTTTTTAGGAAAGCGATGTTTCCCGAAACCACCTCATATTTTTCTTAACGTCAATGAATTCTGATATTTTTATCAATGGAACCTTATTGCGACCGCTTCCTAAAGATTCGAACCCATACCAACCAAAGGGTATGGCATGGGAACTATTCTAGGACAGCTATGTTTCCCGGCTACTTCTCATAATTTTCTTAACGTCAATGAATTCTGATGTAACTTTGAATGGAACCTTATTGCGACCGCTTCTTAAAGATTCCAGCCCTTACCAACCAAAAGGTATGATTTGGGAACTATTCTAGGACAGCTATGTTTCCCGGCTACACCTCATATTTTTCTTAACGTCGATGAATTCCGATATTATTATCAATAGTACCTTATTTCGACCGCTTCTTAACGATTCGAGCCCTTACCAACCAAAAGGTATGCCTTTGGAACTGTTCTAGGACAGCTATGTTTCCCGGCTACACTTCATATTTTTCTTAACGTCATTGAATTGTGAAATTATTATCAATGTAACCTTATTGCGACCGCTTCTTAAAAATTCGAGCCCTTAGCAACCAAAAGGTATGATTTGCGAACTATTCTAGGACAGCTATATTTCCCGGCTACATATTTTTCTTAACGTCGATGAATTCCGATATTATTATCAATGGAACCTTATTGCGACCGCTTCTTAACGATTCGAGCCCTTACCAACCAAAAGGTATGCCTTTGGAACTTTTTTAGGAAAGCGATGTTTCCCGAAACCACCTCATATTTTTCTTAACGTCAATGAATTCTGATATTTTTATCAATGGAACCTTATTGCGACCGCTTCCTAAAGATTCGAACCCATACCAACCAAAGGGTATGGCATGGGAACTATTCTAGGACAGCTATGTTTCCCGGCTACTTCTCATAATTTTCTTAACGTCAATGAATTCTGATGTAACTTTGAATGGAACCTTATTGCGACCGCTTCTTAAAGATTCCAGCCCTTACCAACCAAAAGGTATGATTTGGGAACTATTCTAGGACAGCTATGTTTCCCGGCTACACCTCATATTTTTCTTAACGTCGATGAATTCCGATATTATTATCAATAGTACCTTATTTCGACCGCTTCTTAACGATTCGAGCCCTTACCAACCAAAAGGTATGCCTTTGGAACTGTTCTAGGACAGCTATGTTTCCCGGCTACACTTCATATTTTTCTTAACGTCATTGAATTGTGAAATTATTATCAATGTAACCTTATTGCGACCGCTTCTTAAAAATTCGAGCCCTTAGCAATCAAAAGGTATGATTTGCGAACTATTCTAGGACAGCTATATTTCCCGGCTACATATTTTTCTTAACGTCGATGAATTCCGATATTATTATCAATGGAACCTTATTGCGACCGCTTCTTAACGATTCGAGCCCTTACCAACCAAAAGGTATGCCTTTGGAACTTTTTTAGGAAAGCGATGTTTCCCGAAAACACCTCATATTTTTCTTAACGTCAATGAATTCTGATATTTTTATCAATGGAACCTTATTGCGACCGCTTCCTAAAGATTCGAACCCATACCAACAAAAGGGTATGGCATGGGAACTATTCTAGGACAGCTATTTTTCCCGGCTACTTCTCATAATTTTCTTAACGTCAATGAATTCTGATGAAACTTTGAATGGAACCTTATTGCGACCGCTTCTTAAAGATTCCAGCCATTACCAACCAAAAGGTATGCCTTTGGAAAATTTCTAGGACAGCTTTGTTTCCCGGCTACACCTCAGACTTTTCTTAACGTCATTGAAATCTGGTATTATTATCTATGGAACCTTATTGCGACCACTTCTTAAAAATTTGAGCCTTTACCAACCAAAAGCAGTGCTTTTGGAACTAATCTAGGACAGCTATGTTTCCGGCTACATCTCATTTTTTTCTTAGCGTCAATGACTTCTGATTTTTTTTTCACTTGAACCCTGTTGCGAACGCTTCTTAAAGATTCGAGCCCTTACCAACCAAAAGGTATGCCATAGGAATTATTCTAGGATTCTAGCACAGCTATGTTTCCCGGCTGCACCTCATTTTTTTCTTTTCGTCAATGATTTCTGATATTATTGTCAATGAAACCTTTTTGCGACCGCTTCTTAAAGGTTTGAGCCCTTACCAACCAAAAGGTATGCCTTTGGAACTATTCTAGGATTCTAGCACAGCTATGTTTCCCGGCTACACCTCATTTTTTTCTTTTCGTCAATGATTTCTGATATTATTGTCAATGAAACCTTTTTGCGACCGCTTCTTAAAGGTTCGAGCCCTTATCAACCAAAAGGTATGCCTTTGGAACTATTCTAGGATTCTAGCACAGCTATGTTTCTCGGCTGCACCTCATTTTTTTCTTTTCGTCAATGATTTCTGATATTATTGTCAATGAAACCTTATTGCGACCGCTTCCTAAAGATTGGAGCCCTTACCAACGAAAAGGTATGCCTCTGGAACTAGTCTAGGACAGCTATGGTTCCCGGCTACACTTCATATGCTTCTTAACGTCAATGAATTCTGATGTAACTATGAATGGAACCTTATTGCGACCGCTTCTTAAAGATTCCAGCCCTTACCAACCAAAAGGTATGCCTTTGGAACTTTTTTAGGAAAGCAATGTTTCCCAAAAACACCTCATGTTTTTCTTAACGTCAATGAATTCTGATATTTTTATCAATGGAATTTTATTGCAACCGCTTCTTAAAGATTCGAGCACTTACCAATCAAAAGGTGTGCCTTTGGAACTATTCTAGGACATTTATGTTTCCCGGCCACACCTCATATTTTTCTTAACGTCAATGAAATCTGATATTATTATCAATGGAATCTTTTTGCAACCGCTTCTTAAAGATTCGAGCCCTTACCAACCAAAAGGCATGCCTTTGGAACTATTCTAGGACAGATATGTTTTCCGGCTACACCTCAGATTTTTCTTAACGTCAAGGAATTCTGATATTATTATCAACCGAACCTTATTGCGACCGCTTCTTAAAGATTCCAGCCCTTACCAACCAAAATGTATGCCTTTGGAACTATTCTAGGACATTTATGTTTCCCGGCCACACCTCATATTTTTCTTAACGTCAATGAGTTCTGATATTATTATCAATGGAATCTTATTGCGACCGCTTCTTAAAGATTCGAGCCCGTAGCAACCAAAAAGTATGCCTTTGGAACTATTCTAGGACAGCTATGTTCCCGGCTACACCTTATATTTTTCTTAACGTCAATGAATTCTGATGTTATTATCAATGGAACCTTCTTGCGACCGCTTCTTACAGATTCGAGCCCTTACGAACCAAAAGGTATGCCTTTGGAACTATTCTAGGACAGATACGTTTTTCCGGTTACACCTCATATTTTTCTAAACGTCAATGAATTCTGATATTATTATCAATGGAATCTTATTGCGACCGCTTCTTAAAGATTCGAGCCCTTACGAACCAAAAGGTATGCCTTTGGAACTATTCTAGGACAGCTATGTTCCCGGCTACAACTTATATTTTTCTTAACGTCAATGAATTCTGATGTTATTATCAATCGAGCTTTTTTGCGACCGCTTCTTAAAGATTCCAGCCCTTACCAACCAAAGTGTATGCCTTTGGAACTATTCTAGGACGTTTATGTTTCCCGGCCACACCTCATATTTTTCTTAACATCAATCAATTCTGATATTATCATCAATGGAATCTTATTGCGACCGCTTCTTAAAGATTCCAGCCCTTACCAACCAAAATGTATGCCTTTGGAACTATTCTAGGACGTTTATGTTTCCCGGCCACACCTTATATTTTTCTTAACGTCAATGAATTCTGATATTATTATCAATGGAACCTTATTGCGACCACTTCCTAAAGATTCGAGCCCTTACCAACCGAAAGCTATGCTTTTGGAACTAATTTAGGACAGCAATGTTTCCCGGCTACACCTAATTTTTTTCTGAACGTCAATGAATTCTGATACTGTTATCAATGGAACTTTATTACAATGGTATTATTATCAATGGATTCTTATTGCGACAGTTTCTTAAAGATTCGAGCGCTTGCCAACCAAAAGGTTTGCCTTTGGAACTGTTCTAGGACAGCAATGTTTCCCGACTACACCTCATATTTTTCTTAAAGTCAATGAATTCTGATATTATTATGAAAGGAATCTTATTGCGACCGCTTCTTAAAGATTCGAGCCCATACCAACCAAAATGTATGCCTCTGGAACTATTCTAGGACATTTATGTTTCCCGGCCACACCTCATATCATTTTACTTAACGTCAATGAGTTCTGATATTAATGTCAATGGAACCTTTTTGCGACCGCTTCCTAAAGATTCGAGCCCTTACCAACCGAAAGCAGTGCCTTGCGAACTATTCTAGGACAGCAATGTTTCCCGACTACACCTCATATTTTTCTTAACGTCAAGGAATTCTGATATTATTATCAATGGAATCTTATTGCGCCACTTCTTAAAGATTCCAGCCCTAACCAACCAAAAAGTCTGTCTTTGGAACTATTTTAGGACATTTATGTTTCCCGGCCACACCTCATAGTTTTTTTAACGTCAATGAATTCTGATATTTTTATCAATGAAATTTTATTGCGACCGCTTCTTAAAGATTCGAGCCCGTACCAACCAAAAGGTATGCCTTTGGAACTATTCTAGGGCAGCGATGTTTCCAGGTTACACTTCATTTTTTTTCACTTAACGTCAACGAATTCTGATATTATTATCAATGGAACCTTATTGCTAACGCTTCTTAAAGATTCGAGCCCTTACCAGCCAAAAGCTATGCCTTTGGAACTATTCTAGGACAGCTATGTTTCCCGACTACACCTCATTTTTTTCTTAACGTCAATGAATTCTGATATTATTTTCAATGGAACCTTATTGCGACCAATTCTTAAAGATTCGAGCCCTTACTAATCAAACGGTATGCCTTTGGAACTATTCTAGGACATTTATGTTTCCCGGCCACACCTCATATTTTTCTTAACGTCAATGAAATCTGATATTATTATCAATGGAATCTTTTTGCAACCGCTTCTTAAAGATTCGAGCCCTTACCAACCAAAAGGCATGCCTTTGGAACTATTCTAGGACAGATATGTTTTCCGGCTACACCTCAGATTTTTCTTAACGTCAAGGAATTCTGATATTATTATCAACCGAACCTTATTGCGACCGCTTCTTAAAGATTCCAGCCCTTACCAACCAAAATGTATGCCTTTGGAACTATTCTAGGACATTTATGTTTCCCGGCCACACCTCATATTTTTCTTAACGTCAATGAGTTCTGATATTATTATCAATGGAATCTTATTGCGACCGCTTCTTAAAGATTCGAGCCCGTAGCAACCAAAAAGTATGCCTTTGGAACTATTCTAGGACAGCTATGTTCCCGGCTACACCTTATATTTTTCTTAACGTCAATGAATTCTGATGTTATTATCAATGGAACCTTCTTGCGACCGCTTCTTACAGATTCGAGCCCTTACGAACCAAAAGGTATGCCTTTGGAACTATTCTAGGACAGATACGTTTTTCCGGTTACACCTCATATTTTTCTAAACGTCAATGAATTCTGATATTATTATCAATGGAATCTTATTGCGACCGCTTCTTAAAGATTCGAGCCCTTACGAACCAAAAGGTATGCCTTTGGAACTATTCTAGGACAGCTATGTTCCCGGCTACAATTTATATTTTTCTTAACGTCAATGAATTCTGATGTTATTATCAATCGAGCTTTTTTGCGACCGCTTCTTAAAGATTCCAGCCCTTACCAACCAAAGTGTATGCCTTTGGAACTATTCTAGGACGTTTATGTTTCCCGGCCACACCTCATATTTTTCTTAACATCAATCAATTCTGATATTATCATCAATGGAATCTTATTGCGACCGCTTCTTAAAGATTCCAGCCCTTACCAACCAAAATGTATGCCTTTGGAACTATTCTAGGACGTTTATGTTTCCCGGCCACACCTTATATTTTTCTTAACGTCAATGAATTCTGATATTATTATCAATGGAACCTTATTGCGACCACTTCCTAAAGATTCGAGCCCTTACCAACCGAAAGCTATGCTTTTGGAACTAATTTAGGACAGCAATGTTTCCCGGCTACACCTCATTTTTTTCTGAACGTCAATGAATTCTGATACTGTTATCAATGGAACTTTATTACAATGGTATTATTATCAATGGATTCTTATTGCGACAGTTTCTTAAAGATTCGAGCGCTTGCCAACCAAAAGGTTTGCCTTTGGAACTGTTCTAGGACAGCAATGTTTCCCGACTACACCTCATATTTTTCTTAAAGTCAATGAATTCTGATATTATTATGAAAGGAATCTTATTGCGACCGCTTCTTAAAGATTCGAGCCCATACCAACCAAAATGTATGCCTCTGGAACTATTCTAGGACATTTATGTTTCCCGGCCACACCTCATATCATTTTACTTAACGTCAATGAGTTCTGATATTAATGTCAATGGAACCTTTTTGCGACCGCTTCCTAAAGATTCGAGCCCTTACCAACCGAAAGCAGTGCCTTGCGAACTATTCTAGGACAGCAATGTTTCCCGACTACACCTCATATTTTTCTTAACGTCAAGGAATTCTGATATTATTATCAATGGAATCTTATTGCGCCACTTCTTAAAGATTCCAGCCCTAACCAACCAAAAAGTCTGTCTTTGGAACTATTTTAGGACATTTATGTTTCCCGGCCACACCTCATAGTTTTTTTAACGTCAATGAATTCTGATATTTTTATCAATGAAATTTTATTGCGACCGCTTCTTAAAGATTCGAGCCCGTACCAACCAAAAGGTATGCCTTTGGAACTATTCTAGGGCAGCGATGTTTCCAGGTTACACTTCATTTTTTTTCACTTAACGTCAACGAATTCTGATATTATTATCAATGGAACCTTATTGCTAACGCTTCTTAAAGATTCGAGCCCTTACCAGCCAAAAGCTATGCCTTTGGAACTATTCTAGGACAGCTATGTTTCCCGACTACACCTCATTTTTTTCTTAACGTCAATGAATTCTGATATTATTTTCAATGGAACCTTATTGCGACCAATTCTTAAAGATTCGAGCCCTTACTAATCAAACGGTATGCCTTTGGAACTGTTTTAGGACAGCTATGTTTCCAGGCTACACCTCATTTTTTTAACCTAACGTCAATGAATTCCGATGTTATTATCAATGGAACCTTATTGCGACCGCTTCCTAAAGATTCGAGCCCTTAACAACCGAAAACTATGCCTTTGGAACTATTCTAGAACAGCAATGTTTCTCGACAACACCTCATATTTTTCTTAACGTCAATGAATTCTGATATTATTATCAATGGAACCTTATTGCGACCGCTTCTTAAAGAGTCCAGCCCTTACCAACCAAAAGGTGTGCCTTTGGAACTATTCTAGGACATTTATGTTTCCCGGCCACACCTCATATTTTTCTTAAAGTCAATGAATTCTGATATTTTTATCGATGGAATCTTTTTGCGACCAATTCTTAAAGATTCGAGCCCTTATCAACCAAAAAGAATGCTTTAGGAACTATTCTAGTACAGCTATGTTTCCAGGCTACACCTTAATTTTTTTCTACTTAACGTCAATGAATTCTGATATTATTATCAATGGAACCTAATTGCGACCGCTTCTTAAAGATTCTAGCACTTACCAACGAAAAGGTACGCCTTTAGAACTATTCTAGGACAGCAATGTTCCCCGACTACACCTCAAATTTTTCTTAACGTCAAGGAATTCTGATATTATTATCAATGGAACTTTATTGCGACCGCTTCTTAAAGAGTCCTGCCCTTACCAACCATAAGGTGTGCCTTTGGAACTATTCTAGGACATTTATGTTCCCGGCCACACCTCATATTTTTCTTAACGTCAATGAATTCTGATATTATTATCAATCGAACCTTATTGCGACCGCTTCTTAAAAAATCGAGCCCTTACCAACCAAAAGGTATGCCTTTGAAACTATTCAAGGTCAGCTATGTTATCCGGCCACGCCTCATATTTTTCTTAACGTCAATGAATTCTGATATTATTTTCAATGGAACCCTATTGCGACCGATTCTTAAAGTTTCGAGCCCTTATCAACCAAAAAGTATGCCTTTGGAACTATTCTATAACAGCTATGTTTCCAGGCTACACTTTAATTTTTTTCTACTTATTGTCAATGAATTCTGATATTATTATCAATGGAACCTAATTGCGACCGCTTCTTAAAGATTCCAGCACTTACCAACGAAAAGGTATGCCTTTAGAACTATTCTAGGCCAGCAATGTTTCCCGACTACACCTCAAATTTTTCTTAACGTCAAGGAGTTCTGATATTATTATCAATGGAACCTTATTGCGACCGCTTCTTAAAAATTCGAGCCCTTACCAACCAAAAGCTATGCCTTTGGAACTATTCTAGGACAGCTATGTTTCCCGACTACCTCTCATACTTTTCTTAACGTCAATGAATTCTGATATTTTTATCGATGGAATCTTTTTGCGACCAATTCTTAAAGATTCGAGCCCTTATCAACCAAAAAGAATGCTTTAGGAACTATTCTAGTACAGCTATGTTTCCAGGCTACACCTTAATTTTTTTCTACTTAACGTCAATGAATTCTGATATTATTATCAATGGAACCTAATTGCGACCGCTTCTTAAAGATTCTAGCACTTACCAACGAAAAGGTACGCCTTTAGAACTATTCTAGGACAGCAATGTTCCCCGACTACACCTCAAATTTTTCTTAACGTCAAGGAATTCTGATATTATTATCAATGGAACTTTATTGCGACCGCTTCTTAAAGAGTCCAGCCCTTACCAACCAAAAGGTGTGCCTTTGGAACTATTCTAGGACATTTATGTTTCCCGACTGCACGTCATATTTTTCCTAACGTCAATGAATTCTGATATTATTACCAATAGAACTTTATTGCGACCGCTTCTTAAAAAATCGAGCCCTTACCAACCAAAAGGTATGCCTTTGAAACTATTCAAGGTCAGCTATGTTATCCGGCCACGCCTCATATTTTTCTTAACGTCAATGAATTCTGATATTATTTTCAATGGAACCCTATTGCGACCGATTCTTAAAGTTTCGAGCCCTTATCAACCAAAAAGTATGCCTTTGGAACTATTCTATAACAGCTATGTTTCCAGGCTACACTTTAATTTTTTTCTACTTATTGTCAATGAATTCTGATATTATTATCAATGGAACCTAATTGCGACCGCTTCTTAAAGATTCCAGCACTTACCAACGAAAAGGTATGCCTTTAGAACTATTCTAGGCCAGCAATGTTTCCCGACTACACCTCAAATTTTTCTTAACGTCAAGGAGTTCTGATATTATTATCAATGGAACCTTATTGCGACCGCTTCTTAAAAATTCGAGCCCTTACCAACCAAAAGCTATGCCTTTGGAACTATTCTAGGACAGATATGTTTCCCGACTACCTCTCATACTTTTCTTAACGTCAATGAATTCTGATATTATTTTCAATGGAACCTTATTGCGACCAATTCTTAAAGATTCGAGCCCTTACCAACCAAAAGGTATGCCTTTGGAACTATTCTAGGACAGCTATGTTTCCAGGCTACACCTCATTTTTTTTACTTAAAGTCAATGAATTCTGATATTAATGTCAATGGAACCTTATTGCGACCGCTTCCTAAAGATTCGAGCCCTTACCAACCGAAAGCAGTGCCTTGGGACCTATTCTAGGACAGCAATGTTTCCCGACTACACCTCTTATTTTTCTTAACGTCAAGGAATTCTGATATTATTATCAATGGAACCTTATTGCGACCGCTTCTTAAAGATTCCAGCCCTTACCAACCAAAAGGTGTGCCTTTGGAACTATTCTAGTACATTTATGTTTCCCGGCCACACCTCATATTTTCCTTAACGTCAATGAATTCTGATATTATTATCATTGGAATTTTTTTGCGACCGCTTCTTAAAGATTCGAGCCCTTACCAACCAAAAGGTATGCCTTTGGAACTATTCTAGGACAGCTATGTTTCCAGGCTACACCTCATTTTTGTTACTTAACGTCATTGAATTCTGATATTAATGTCAATGGAACCTTATTGCGACCGCTTCCTAAAGATTCGAGCACTTACCAACCGAAAGCAGTGCCTTGGTAACTATTCTAGGACAGCAATGTTTCCCGACTACACCTCATATTTTTCTTAACGTCAAGGAATTGTGATATTTTTATCAATGGAACCTTATTGCGACCGCTTCTTAAGTATTCCAGCCCTTACCAACAAAAAGGTGTGCCTTTGGAACTATTCTAGTACATTTATGTTTCCCGGCGACACCTCATATTTTTCTTAACGTCAATGAACTCTGATATTATTATCATTGGAGTCTTTTTGCGACCGCTTCTTAAAGATTCGAGCCCGTACCAACCAAAAAGTATGCCTTTGGAACTAATTAGGACATTTATGTTTCCCGGCCACACCTCATATTTTTCTTAACGTCAAGGAAATCTGATATTATTATCAATGGAACCTTTTTGCGACCGCTTCTTAAAGATTCCAGCCCTTACCAACCAAAAGATATGCCTTTGGAACTATTCTAGGACATTTAAGTTTCCCGGCCACACCTCATATTTTTCTTAACGTCAATGAATTCTGATATTATTATCAATGGAATCTTATTGCGACCGCTTCTTAAAAATTCGAGCCCTTACCAACCAAAAGTTATGCCTTTGGAACTATTCTAGGACAGCAATGTTTCCCGACTACACCTCATATTTTTCTTAACGTCAAGGAATTCTGATACTAATGTCAATGGAACCTCATTGCGACCGCTTCCTAAAGATTCGAGCCCTTACCAACCGAAAGCAATACCTTTGGAAAAATTCTAGGACAGCAATGTTTCCTGACTACACCTCATATTTTTCTTAAAGTCAATGAATTCTAATATTATTATCAATGGAATCTTATTGCGACCGCTTCTTAAAGATTCGAGCCCATACCAACCAAAAGGTATGCCTTTGGAACTATTCTAGGACATTTATGTTTCCCGGCCACACCTCATATTTTTTTTACTTAACATCAATGAATTCTGATATTAATGTCAATGGAACCTTATTGCGACCGCTTCCTAAAGATTCGAGCCCTTACCAACCGAAAGCAGTGCCTTGGGAACTATTCTAGGACAGCAATGTTTCCCGACTACACCTCATATTTTTCTTAACGTCAAGGAATTCTGATATTATTATCAATGGAACCTTATTGCGACCGCTTCTTGAAGATTCCAACCCTTACCAACAAAAAGGTGTGCCTTTGGAACTATTCTAGTACATTTATGTGTCCCGGCCACAACTCATATTTTTCTTAACGTCAATGAATTCTGATATTATTATCATTGGAATCTATTTGCGACCAATTCTTAAAGATTCGAGCCCTTACCAACCAAAAGGTACGCCTCTGGAACTATTCTAGGACAGCTATGTTTCCAGGCTACAACTCATTTTTTTCTACTTAACGTCAATGAATTCTGGTATTATTGTCAATGGAACCTTATTGCGACCGCTTCCTAAAGATTCGAGCCCTTACATACCGAAAGCAGTGCCTTGGGAACTATTCTAGGACAGCAATGTTTCCCGACTACACCTCATATTTTCTTAACGTCAAGGAATTCTGATATTATTATCAATGGAACCTTATTGCGACCGCTTCTTAAAGATTCCAGCCCTTACCAACCAAAAGGTGTGCCTTTGGAACTATTCTAGTACATTTATGATTCCCGGCCACACCTCATATTTTTCTTAACGTCAAGGAAATCTGATATTATTATCAATGGAACCTTATTGCGTTCGCTTCTTTAAGATTCCAGCCCTTACCAACCAAAAAATATGCCTTTGGAACTATCTAGGACATTTATGTTTCCCGGTCAAACCTCATATTTTTCTTAACGTCAATGAATTCTGATATTATTATCATTGGAATCTTTTTGCGACCGCTTCTCAAAGATTCGAACCCGTACCAACCAAAAGGTATGCCTTTGGAACTATTCTAGGACATTTATGTTTCCAGGCCACACCTCATATTTTTCCTAACGTCAATGAATTCTAATATTATTATCAATGGAATCTTATTGCGACCGCTTCTTAAAAATTCGAGCCCTTACCAACCAAAAGCTATGCCTTTGGAACTATTCTAGGACAGCAATGTTTCCCGACTACACATCATATTTTTCTTAACGTCAAGAAATTCTGATATTAATGTCAATGAAACCTTATTGCGACCGCTTCCTAAAGATTCGAGCCCTTACCAACCGAAAGCAATGCCTTTGGAACTATTCTAGGACAGCAATGTTCCCCGACTACACCTCATATTTTTCTTAACGTCAAGGAATTCCGATATTATTATCAATGGAACCTAATTGCGACCGCTTCTTAAAGATTCCAGCCCTTATCAACCAAAAGGTGTGCCTTTGGAACTATTCTAGTACATTTATGTTTCCCGGCCTCATCCTATTATTTTCCTAACGTCAATGAATTCTGATATTATTATCAATGGAATCTTTTTGCGACCGCTTCTTAAAGATTCGAGCCCGTACCAACCAAAAGGTATGCATTTGGAACTATTCTAGGACAGCTATGTTTCCAGGTTACACCTCCTTTTTTTCTCAACGTCAATGAATTCTGGTATTATTTTCAAAGGAACCTTATTGCGACCGCTTCTTAAAGATTCGAGCCCTTACCAACCAAAAGGTATGCCTTTGGAATTATTCTAAGACAATTATGTTTCCCGGCTCCAACTCATGCTTTTCTTAACGTCAATGGGTTCTTATATTGTTATCAATGGAGCCTTATTGCGACTGCTTTTTTTAAGATTCGAGCCCTTACCAACCAAAAGGTATGCCTTTTGAACTTTTCTAGGACAGCTATGTTTACCGGCTACATCACATATTTTTCTTAACTTCAATGAATTCTGCTATTTTTATCAATGGAACATTACTGCGACCGCTTCTTTTAAAATTCGAGACCTTACCAACCAAAAGGTATGCCTTTGGAACTATTCTAGGACAGCTATGTTTCCAGGTTACACCTCAATTTTTCACATAATGTCAAAGAATTCTGACTTTTTTATCAATGGAACCTTATTGCGACCGCTTCTTAAAGATTCGAGCGCTTACCAACCAAAAGGTTTGCCTTTGGAACTACTCTAGGACAGCTATGTTTCCCGGCTAAACATCATTTTTCTTACTTCACGTCAATGAATTCTGATATTATTATCAATGGAACCTTATTGCGACCGCTTCTTAAAGATTCCAGCCCTAACCAACCAAAAGGTATGCCTTTGGAACTATTCTAGGTCATTTATGTTTTCCCGGCCGCACCTCATATTTTCTTGACGCCAATGAATTCTGCTATTTTTATCAATGGAGTTTTATTGCGACCGCTTCTTAAAGATTCGAGCCCGTACCAATCAAAAGATATGCCTTTGGAATTATTCTAGGGCAGCTATGTTTCCAGGCTGCACCTCATTTTTTTTACCTAACGTCAATAAATTCTATTATTAATGTCATTGGAACCTTGTTGCGACCGCTTCCTAAAAATTTGAGCCCTTACCAACCGAAAGCAACGCCTTTGGAACTATTCTAGTACATTTATATTTCCCGGCCACACCTCATATTTTTCTTAACGTCAATGAATGCTGATATTATTATCAATGGAACCTTATTGCGACCGCTTCTTAAAGATTCCAGCCCTTATCAACCAAAAGGTGTGCCTTTGGAACTATCTAGTACATTTCTGTTTCCCGACTACACCTCATATTTTTCTTAACGTCAAGGAATTCTGATATTATTATCAATGGAACCTTATTGCGACCGCTTCTTAAAGATTCCAGTCCTTACCAACCAAAAGGTGTGCCTTTGGAACTATTCTAGTACATTTATGTTTCCCGGCGACACCTCATATTTTTCTTAACGTCAATGAATCTGATATTATTATCAATGGAATCTTTTTGCAACAGCGTCTTAAAGATTCGAGCCCGTACCAACCAAAAGGTACGCCTTTGGAACTATTCTAGGCCAGCTATGTTTCCAGGTTACACTTTTTTTTCTACTTAACGTCAATGAATTCTGATATTATTATCAATGAAACCCTATTGCGATCGCTTCTTAAAGAATCTAGCCCTTACCAACCAAAAGCTATGCTTTTGGAACTATTCTAGGACAGCTATGTTTCCCGACTACACTTCATACTTTTCTTAACGTCAATGAATTCTGATATTATTATCAATGGAACCTTATTGCGGCCGATTCTTAAAGATTCGAGCCCTTACCAACCAAAAGGTATGCCTTTGGAATTATTCTAAGACAATTATGTTTCCCGGCTCTAACTCATATTTTTCTTAACGTCAAGGGATTCTTATATTGTTATCAATGGAACCTTTTTGCGACCGCTTCTTTTAAGATTCGAGCCCTTACCAACCAAAAGGTATGCCTTTTGAACTTTTCTAGGACAGCTATCTTTCCCGGCTACACCTCATATTTTTCTTAACTTCAATGAATTCTGCTATTATTATCAAGGGAACCTTACTGCGACCGCTTCTTTTAAGATTCGAGCCCTTACCAACCAAAAGGTATGCCTTTGGAACTATTCTAGGACAGCTATGTTTCCAGGTTACACCTCATTTTTTTTAAATTCACGTCAATGAATTCTGATATTATTATCAATGGAACCTTATTGCGACCGCTTCTTAAAGATTCCAGCCCTTACCAACCAAAAGGTATGCCTTTGGAACTATTCTAGGACATTTATGTTTCCCCGGCCACACCTCATATTTTTCTTAACGTCAAAGAATTCTGGTATTTTTATCAATGGAACCTTATTGCGACCGCTTCTTAAAGATTCGAGCGCTTACCAATTGATAGCTATATTATTATCAATGGAACCTTATTGCGACCGCTTCTTAAAGATTCCAGCCCTTACCAACCAAAAGGTATGCCTTTGGAACTATTCTAGGACATTTATGTTTCCCCGGCCACACCTCATATTTTTCTGAACGTCAAAGAATTCTGGTATTTTTATCAATGGAACCTTATTGCGACCGCTTCTTAAAGATTCGAGCGCTTACCAACCAAAAGGTTTGCCTTTGGAACTACTCTAGGACAGCTAAGTTTCCCGGCTAAACATCATTTTTCTTACTTCACGTCAATGAATTCTGATATTATTATCAATGGAACCTTATTGCGACCGCTTCTTAAAGATTCGAGCGCTTACCAACCAAAATTTTTGCCTTTGGAACTACTCTAGGACAGCTATGTTTCCCGGCTAAACATCATTTTTCTTACTTCACGTCAATGAATTCTGATATTATTATCAATGGAACCTTATTGCGACCGCTTCTTAAAGATTCAAGCCCTTACCAACCAAAAGGTATGCCTTTGGAACTATTCTAGGACATCTCTGTTTCCCGGCTACACCTCATATTTTTCTTAACATCAATGAATGCTGATTTTATTATCAATGGAACCTTATTGCGACCGCTTCTTAAAGATTCGAGCGCTTACCAACCAAAAGGTTTGCCTTTGGAACTACTCTAGGACAGCTATGTTTCCCGGCTAAACATCATTTTTCTTACTTCACGTCAATGAATTCTGATATTATTATCAATGGAACCTTATTGCGACCGCTTCTTAAAGATTCCAGCCCTAACCAACCAAAAGGTATGCCTTTGGAACTATTCTAGGTCATTTATGTTTTCCCGGCCACACCTCATATTTTCTTGACGCCAATGAATTCTGCTATTTTTATCAATGGAGTTTTATTGCGACCGCTTCTTAAAGATTCGAGCCCGTACCAATCAAAAGATATGCCTTTGGAATTATTCTAGGGCAGCTATGTTTCCAGGCTGCACCTCATTTTTTTTACCTAACTTCAATAAATTCTATTATTAATGTCAATGGAACCTTGTTGCGACCGCTTCCTAAAAATTTGAGCCCTTACCAACCGAAAGCAACGCCTTTGGAACTATTCTAGTACATTTATATTTCCCGGCCACACCTCATATTTTTCTTAACGTCAATGAATGCTGATATTATTATCAATGGAACCTTATTGCGACCGCTTCTTAAAGATTCCAGCCCTTATCAACCAAAAGGTGTGCCTTTGGAACTATCTAGTACATTTCTGTTTCCCGACTACACCTCATATTTTTCTTAACGTCAAGGAATTCTGATATTATTATCAATGGAACCTTATTGCGACCGCTTCTTAAAGATTCCAGTCCTTACCAACCAAAAGGTGTGCCTTTGGAACTATTCTAGTACATTTATGTTTCCCGGCGACACCTCATATTTTTCTTAACGTCAATGAATCTGATATTATTATCAATGGAATCTTTTTGCAACAGCGTCTTAAAGATTCGAGCCCGTACCAACCAAAAGGTATGCCTTTGGAACTATTCTAGGCCAGCTATGTTTCCAGGTTACACTTTTTTTTTCTACTTAACGTCAATGAATTCTGATATTATTATCAATGAAACCTTATTGCGATCGCTTCTTAAAGAATCTAGCCCTTACCAACCAAAAGCTATGCTTTTGGAACTATTCTAGGACAGCTATGTTTCCCGACTACACTTCATACTTTTCTTAACGTCAATGAATTCTGATATTATTATCAATGGAACCTTATTGCGGCCGATTCTTAAAGATTCGAGCCCTTACCAACCAAAAGGTATGCCTTTGGAATTACTCTAAGACAATTATGTTTCCCGGCTCTAACTCATATTTTTCTTAACGTCAAGGGATTCTTATATTGTTATCAATGGAACCTTTTTGCGACCGCTTCTTTTAAGATTCGAGCCCTTACCAACCAAAAGGTATGCCTTTTGAACTTTTCTAGGACAGCTATCTTTCCCGGCTACACCTCATATTTTTCTTAACTTCAATGAATTCTGCTATTATTATCAAGGGAACCTTACTGCGACCGCTTCTTTTAAGATTCGAGCCCTTACCAACCAAAAGGTATGCCTTTGGAACTATTCTAGGACAGCTATGTTTCCAGGTTACACCTCATTTTTTTTAAATTCACGTCAATGAATTCTGATATTATTATCAATGGAACCTTATTGCGACCGCTTCTTAAAGATTCCAGCCCTTACCAACCAAAAGGTATGCCTTTGGAACTATTCTAGGACATTTATGTTTCCCCGGCCACACCTCATATTTTTCTTAACGTCAAAGAATTCTGGTATTTTTATCAATGGAACCTTATTGCGACCGCTTCTTAAAGATTCGAGCGCTTACCAATTGATAGCTATATTATTATCAATGGAACCTTATTGCGACCGCTTCTTAAAGATTCCAGCCCTTACCAACCAAAAGGTATGCCTTTGGAACTATTCTAGGACATTTATGTTTCCCCGGCCACACCTCATATTTTTCTGAACGTCAAAGAATTCTGGTATTTTTATCAATGGAACCTTATTGCGACCGCTTTTTATAGATTCGAGCGCTTACCAACCAAAAGGTATGCCTTTGGAACTATTCTAGGACAGCTATGTTTCCAGGTTACACTTTTTTTTCTACTTAACGTCAATGAATTCTGATATTATTATCAATGAAACCTTATTGCGATCGCTTCTTAAAGAATCTAGCCCTTACCAACCAAAAGCTATGCCTTTGGAACTATTCTAGGACAGCTATGTTTCCCGACTACACTTCATACTTTTCTTAACGTCAATGAATTCTGATATTATTATCAATGGAACCTTATTGCGGCCGATTCTTAAAGATTCGAGCCCTTACCAACCAAAAGGTATGCCTTTGGAATTATTCTAAGACAATTATGTTTCCCGGCTCTAACTCATATTTTTCTTAACGTCAAGGAAATCTGATATTATTATCAATGGAACCTTATTGCGTTCGCTTCTTTAAGATTCCAGCCCTTACCAACCAAAAGGTATGCCTTTGGAACTATTCTAGGACAGCTATGTTTCCAGGTTACACCTCATTTTTTTAAATTCACGTCAATGACTTCTGATATTATTATCAATGGAACCTTATTGCGACCGCTTCTTAAAGATTCCAGCCCTTACCAACCAAAAAGTATGCCTTTGGAAATATTCTAGGACATTTATGTTTCCCCGGCCACACCTCATATTTTTCTTAACGTCAAAGAATTCTGGTATTTTTATCAATGGAACCTTATTGCGACCGCTTCTTAAAGATTCGAGCGCTTACCAATTGATAGCTATATTATTATCAATGGAACCTTATTGCGACCGCTTCTTAAAGATTCCAGCCCTTAAACCCCAAAAGGTATGCCTTTGGAACTATTCTAGGACATTTATGTTTCCCCGGCCACACCTCAAATTTTTCTGAACGTCAAAGAATTCTGGTATTTTTATCAATGGAACCTTATTGCGACCGCTTCTTATAGATTCGAGCGCTTACCAACCAAAAGGTTTGCCTTTAGAACTACTCTAGGACAGCTATGTTTCCCGGCTACACCTCATTTTTTTAAATTCAAGTCAATGAATTCTGAATTATTATTATTATCAATGGAACCTTATTGCGACCGCTTCTTAAAGATTCCAGCCCTTACCAACCAAAAGGTATGCCTTTCGAACTATTCTAGGATAGCTATATTTCCCAGCTTTCAACTCATAACTTTCTTAACGTCATTGAATCTTGCTAATATTATCAATGGAACCTTATTGGACCGCTTCTTAAAAATTCGAGCCCTTACCAACCAAAGGATGTGCCTTTGGAACTATTCTAGGACAGCTATGTTTCCCGGCTACACCCCATTTTTTTCTTAACGTCAATGAATTCTGGTATTTTTATCAATGGAATTTTATTGCGACCGCTTCTTAAATATTCGAGCCCGAACCAACCAAAAGATATGCCTTTGGATCTATTCTAGGGCAGCTATGTTTCCAGGTTACACATCATTTTTTTTACTTAACTTCAATGAATTCTGATATTATTATCAATGGAACCTTATTGCGACCGCTTCTTGAAGATTCGAGCACTTACCAGCCAACAGCTATGCCTTTGGAACTATTCTAGGACAGCTATATTTCCCGACTACACCTTATACTTTTCTTAACGTCAATAAATTCTGATATTATTCTCATTGGAACCTTATTGCGACCGATTCTTAAAGATTCGAGCCCTTACCAACCAAAAGGTATGCCTTTGGAACTATTCTAGGACAGCTATGTTTCCAGGCTACACCTCATTTTTTTACTTAACGTCAATGAATTCTGATATTAATGTCAATGGAACCTTATTGCGACCGCTTTCTAAAGATTCGAGCCCTTACCAACCGAAAGCAATTCCTTTGAAACTTTTCTAGGACAGCAATATATTCCGACTACACCTCATATTTTTCCTAACGTCAAGGAATTCTGATATTATTATCAGTGGAACCTTATTGCGACCGCTTCTTAAAATTCCAGCCCTTACCAACCCAAAGGTGTGCCTTTGGAACTATTCTAGGACATTTATCTTTCCCGGCCACACCTCACATTTTTCTTAACGTCAATGAAATCTGATATTTTTATCAATGGAAACTTTTTGCGACCGCTTGTTAAAGATTCGAGCCCTTACCAACAAAAAGGTATGCCTTTGGAACTATTCTAGAACAGCTATGTTTCTAGGTTACACCTCATTTTTTTTACTTAACGTCAATGAATTCTGATAATATTATCAATGGAACCTTATTGCGATCACTTCTTAAAGATTCGAGCCCTTACCAACCAAAAGCTATGCCTTTGGAACTATTCTAGGACAGCTATATTTCCCGACTACACTTCATACTTTTCTTAACGTCAATGAATTTTGATATTATTATCAATGGAACCTTATTGCGACTGATTCTTAAAGATTCGAGCCATTACCAATCAAAAAGTATGCCTTTGGAATTATTCTAAGACAATTATGTTTCCCGGCTCCACCTCATAATTTTCCTAACGTCAATGGATTCTTATTTGTTATCAATGGAACCCTATTGCCACCGCTTCTTTTAAGATTGGAGCCCTTACCAACCAAAAGTTATGCCTTTTGAACTATTCTAGGACAGCTATGTTTCCCGGCTGCACCTCATATTTTTCTTAACTTCAATGAATACTGCTATTATTATCAATGGAACCTTACTGCGACCGCTCCTTAAATACTCGAGCCCTTACCTACCAAACTGTATGCCTTTAGAACTGTTCTAAGACAGCTATGTTTCCAGGCTACATCTCATATTTTTCTTAACGTCAATGAATTCTGATACTTTTATCGATGGAACCTTGTTGCGACCGCTTCCTAAAGATCCGAGCCCTTACCATCCAAAAGGTATGCCTTTGGAACTATTCTAGGACAACTATGTTTCCCGTCTACACCACATATTTTTCTTAACGTTAATGAATTCTGATATTAATATCAATAGAACCTCTTTGCGACCGATTCCTAAAGACTCGAGCCCATAGCAACCAAAAGGTATGCCTTTGGAACTATTCTAGGACAGCTATGTTTCCCTCCTACACCTCATATTTTTCTTAACGTCAATGAATTCTGATATATTTCTCAATGGAACCTTACTGCGACCGCTTCTTTTAAGATTCGAGCCCATATCAACCAAAAAATATGCCTTTGGAGCTATTCTAGGACAGCTATGTTTCCCGGCTACACATCATATTTTCTTAACGTCAATGATTCTGCTATTTTTATCAATGGAACCTTACTACGACTGCTTCTTAAAGACTCGAGTCATTACCAAACAAAAGGTATGCTATTGGAACTATTTCAGGACAGCTATGTTTCCCGGCTACATCTCAAATTTTTCTTGACGTCAATGAATTCTGATGTTATTATCAATGGAACCTTATTGCGATCACTTCTTAAAGACTCGAGCCCTTACCAACCAAAAGGTATGCCTTTGAAACTATTCTAGATCAGCTATATTATCCGGCTACACCTCATATTTTTCTTAACGTCAATGAATTCTGATTTAATTATCAAGGGAACCTTATTGCGACCGCTTCTTAAAGATTCAAGCCCTTACCAACCAAAAGGTATGCCTTTGGAACTATTCTAGGACATCTCTGTTTCCCGGCTACACCTCATATTTTTCTTAACATCAATGAATGCTGATTTTATTATCAATGGAACCTTATTGCGACCGCTTCTTAAACATTCGAGTCCTTATCAACTAAAAGGTATGCCTTTGGAACTAATCTAGGACAGCTATGTTTCCCGTCTACACCACATATTTTTCTTAACGTCAATGAATTCTTATATTGTTATCAATAAAACCTCTTTGCGACCGCTTCTTAGTAATTCGAGCCCTTACCCACCAAAGGTATGCTTTGGAACTATTCTAGGACAGCTATGTTTCCCGTCTACACATTATATTTTTCTTAACGTCAATGAATTCTGATATTATTATCAATAGATTTTCTTTGCGACCGCTTCATAGTAATTCGAGCCCTTACCCACCAAAGGTATGCCTTTGGAACTATTCTAGGACAGCTATGTTTCCCGGCAACACCTCGTATTTTTCTTAACCTCAATGAATTCTGATAATATTATCAATGGAACCTTATTGCGACCGCTTCTGAAAAATTCGAGCCATTACCAACCAAAAAGTATGCCTTTGGAACTATTTTAGGACAGCTATGTTTCCCGGCTACGCCTCATATTTTTCTTAACTTCAATGAATTCTGCTATGATTATCAATGGAACCTTACTGCCACCGCTTCTTTAATACTCGAGCCCTTACCTACCAAAACTATGCCTTTGGAACTGTTCTAAGACAGCTATGTTTCCCGGTTACATCTCATATTTTTCTTAACGTCAATGAATTCTGATATTTTATCAATAGAACCTTATTGCGACCGCTTCTGAAAAATTCGAGCCATTACCAACCAAAAAGTATGCCTTTGGAACTATTTTAGGACAGCTATGTTTCCCGGCTACGCCTCATATTTTTCTTAACTTCAATGAATTCTGCTATGATTATCAATGGAACCTTACTGCGACCGCTTCTTTAATACTCGAGCCCTTACCTACCAAAACTATGCCTTTGGAACTGTTCTAAGACAGCTATGTTTCCCGGTTACATCTCATATTTTTCTTAACGTCAATGAATTCTGATATTTTATCAATAGAACCTTATTGCGACCGCATCTTAAGGATTCGAGCCCTTACCATGCAAAAGGTATGCCTTTGGAGCTATTCTAGGACAGCTATGTTTCCCGTCTACACCACACATTTTTCTTAAAGTCAATGAATTCTGATATCATTCTCAATGCAACCTTATTGCGACCGCTTCTTTTAAGACTCGAGCCCATTCCAAACAAAAGGTTGCCTTTGGAACTATTCTAGGACAGCTATGTTTCCACGCTACACGTCATGTTTTCTTAACGTCAATGATTCTGCTATTTTTATCAATGGAACCTTATTGAGACCGCTTCTTAAAGACTCGAGCCATTGCCAAACAAAGGGTATGCCATGGGAACTATTCTAGGACAGCTATGTTTCCCGGTTACATCTCAAATTTTTCTTGACGTCAATGAACTCTGATGTTATTATCATGGATTCTTATTAAGATCACTTCTTAAAGACTCGAGCCCTTACCAAACAAAAATTATGCCTTTGCAACTATTTCAAGACAGATATGTTATCCGGCTACACTTCATTTTTTTCTTAACGTCAATGACTTCTGATTTGATTATCAAGGGAACCTTATTGTGACCGCTTCTTAAACATTCGAGTCCTGACCAACTAAAAAGTATGCCTTTGGAACTAATCTAGGACAGCTATGTTTCCCGTCTACACCACATATTTTTCTGAACGTCAATGAATTCTGATATTATTATCAATAGAACCTTATTGAGACCGCTTCTTAAACATTCGAGTCATGACCAACTAAAAGGTATGCCTTTGGAACTATTCTAGGACAGCTATGTTTCCCGTCTACACCACATATTTTTCTGAACGTCAATAAATTCTGATATTTTTATCAATAGAATCTCTTTGCGACCGCTTCTTGAAGATTCGAGCCCTTACCAACCAAAGGGTATGCCTTTGGAACTATTCTAGGACAGCTCTGTTTCCCGGCGACACCTCATATTTCTCTTAATGTCAAATTTTCTGATATTATTATCAATGGAACCTTATTGCGACCGCTTCTTAAACATTCGAGTCCTGACCAACTAAAAGGTATGCCTTTGGAATTATTCTAGGACAGCTATGTTTCCCGTCTACACCACATACTTTTCTGAACGTCAATGAATTCTGATATTATTATCAATAGAACCTCTTTGCGACCGCTTCTTAAAAATTCGAGCACTTACCAACCAAAAGGTATGCCTTTGGAACTATTCTAGGACAGCTATGTTTCCCGTCAACACCTCCTATTTTTCTTAACGTCAATGGATTCTAATAATATTATCAATGGAACCTTATTGCGACCGCTTCCTAAAGATTCGAGCCCTTACCAACCAAGAGGTATGACTTTAGAACTATTCTAGGCTAGCTATATTTCCCGGCTACACCTCATATTTTTCTTAACGTCAATGAATTCTGATATTATTATCAGTGGAATCTTATTGCGACCGCTTCTTGAAGATTCGAGCCCTTACCAACCAAATGGTATGCCTTTGGAATTATTCTAGGACAGCTATCAGCTATGTTTCCCGGCTACACCTCATATTTTTCTTAACGTCAATGAAGTCTGATATTATTATTAGGGAACCTTATTGCCACCGCTTTTTGAAGAGTCGAGTCCTGACCAACTATAAAGTATGCCTTAGGAACTAATCTAGGACAGCTATGTTTCCCGTCTACACTACATATTTTTCTGAACGTCAATGAATTCTGATATTATTATCAATAGAACCTTATTGCGACCGCTTCTTAAGCATTCGAGTCCTGACCAACTAAAAGGTATGCCTTTGGAACTATTCTAGGACAGCTATGTTTCCCGTCTACACCATATATTTTTCTGAACGTCAATGAATTCTGATATTATTATCAATAGAACCCCTTTGCGACCGCTTCTTAAAAATTCGAGCACTTACCAACCAAAAGTTATGCCTTTGGAACTATTCTAGGACAGCTATGTTTCCCGGCAACACCTCGTATTTTTCTTAACGTCAATGGATTCTGATAATAATATCAATGGAACCTTATTGCGACCGCTTCCTAAAGATTCGAGCCCTTACCAACCAAGAGGTATGACTTTAGAACTATTCTAGGCTAGCTATATTTCCCGGCTACACCTCATATTTTTCTTAACGTCAATGAATTCTGATATTATTATCAGTGGAATCTTATTGCGACCGCTTCCTGAAGATTCGAGTCCTGACCAACTAAAAGGTATGCCTTTGGAACTATTCTAGGACAGCTATGTTTCCCGTCTACACCACATATTTTTCTGAACGTCAATGAATTCTGATATTATTATCAATAGAATCCCTTTGCGACCGCTTCTTAAAAATTCGAGCACTTACCAACCAAAAGTTATGCCTTTGGAACTATTCTAGGACAGCTATGTTTCCCGGCAACTCCTCGTATTTTTCTTAACGTCTATGGATTCTGATAATATTATCAATGGAACCTTATTGCGACCGCTTCCTTAAGATTCGAGCCCTTACCAACCAAGAGGTATGACTTTAGAACTATTCTAGGCAAGCTATATTTCCCGGCTACACCTCATATTTTTCTTAACGTCAATGAATTCTGATTTTATTATCAGTGGAATCTTATTGCGAACGCTTCTTGAAGATTCGAGCCCTTACCAACCAAATGGTATGCCTTTGGAATTATTCTAGGACAGCTATATTTCCGGCTACACCTCATATTTTTCTTAACGTCAATGAATTCTGATATTTTTATTAAGGGAAATTATTGCCACCGCTTTTTGAAGAGTCGAGTCCTGACCAACTATAAACTATGCCTTTGGAACTAATCTAGGACAGCTATGTTTCCCGTCTACACTACATATTTTTCTGAACGTCAATGAATTCTGATATTATTATCAATAGAACCTTATTGCGACCGCTTCTTAAACATTCAAGTCCTGACCAACTAAAAGGTATGCCTTTGGAACTATTCTAGGACAGCTATGTTTCCCGTCTACACCACATATTTTTCTGAACGTCAATGAATTCTGATATTATTATCAGTAGAACCCCTTTGCGACCGCTTCTTGAAGATTCGAGCCCTTACCAACCAAAAGGTATGCCTTTGGAACTATTCTAGGACAGCTCTGTTTCCCGGCTACACCTCATATTTCTCTTAACGTCAATTTTTCTGATATTATTATCAATGGAACCTTATTGCGACCGCTTCTTAAACATTCGAGTCCTGACCAACTAAAAGGTATGACTTTAGAACTATTCTAGGCTAGCTATCTTTCCCGGCTACACCTCATATTTTTCTTAACAGCGATGAATTCTGATATTATTATCAATGGAAGCTTATTGCGACCGCTTCTTAAAAGTTCGAGCCCTTACCAACCAAAAGGTATGTCTTTGGAACTATTCTAGGACCAGCTATGTTTCTCGGCTACGCCTCATAACTTTCTTAACGTCAATGAATTCTGATATTAATGTCAAATGGAACCTTATTGCGACCGCTTCTTAAAGATTTGAGCCCTTACCAACCAAAAGTTATACCTTTGGAACTAATCTAGGACAGCTACGTTTCCCGGCTATATCGCATATTTTTCTTAACGTCAATGAATTCTGATATCATTATCAATGGAACCTTAATGCGACCGCTTCTTAAAAACTCGAGCCCTTACCAACCAAAAGGTATGCCTTTGAAACTAATCTAGGACAGCTATGTTATCCGGCTACACCTCATATTCTTCTTAACGTCAATGAATTCTGATATTATTATCAATAGAACCTTATTGCGACCGCTTCTTAAACATTCAAGTCCTGACCAACTAAAAGGTATGCCTTTGGAACTATTCTAGGACAGCTATGTTTCCCGTCTACACCACAGAATTTTCTGAACGTCAATGAATTCTGATATTATTATCAATAGAACCTCTTTGCAACCGCTTCTTAAAAATTTGAGCACTAACCAACCAAAAGGAATGCCTTTGGAACTATTCTAGGACAGCTATGTTTTCCGGCAACACCTCGTATTTTTCTTAACGTCATTGGATTCTGATAATATTATCAATGGAACCTTATTGCGACCGCTTCCTAAAGATTCGAGCCCTTACCAACCAAAAGGTATGACTTTAGAACTATTCTAGGCTAGCTATCTTTCCCGGCTACACCTCATATTTTTCTTAACAGCGATGAATTCTGATATTATTATCAATGGAAGCTTATTGCGACCGCTTCTTAAAAGTTCGAGCCCTTACCAACCAAAAGGTATGTCTTTGGAACTATTCTAGGACCAGCTATGTTTCTCGGCTACGCCTCATAACTTTCTTAACGTCAATGAATTCTGATATTAATGTCAAATGGAACCTTATTGCGACCGCTTCTTAAAGATTTGAGCCCTTACCAACCAAAAGTTATACCTTTGGAACTAATCTAGGACAGCTACGTTTCCCGGCTATATCGCATATTTTTCTTAACGTCAATGAATTCTGATATCATTATCAATGGAACCTTAATGCGACCGCTTCTTAAAAACTCGAGCCCTTACCAACCAAAAGGTATGCCTTTGAAACTAATCTAGGACAGCTATGTTATCCGGCTACACCTCATATTTTTCTTAACGTCAATGAATTCTGATGTTATTAACAATGAAACCTTATTGCGGCCGCTTCTTAATGATTCGAGCCATAACCAACCAGAAGGTATGCCTTTGAAACTATTTTAGGACAGCTATGTTTCCCGACTACACCTCATTTTTTTCTTAACGTCAAGGATATCTGATATCATTATCAGTGGAATCTTATTGCGACCGCTTCTTAAAAATTCGAGCCCTTACCAACCAAAAGGTATGTCTTTGGAACTATTCTAGGACAGCTATGTTTCTCGGCTACGCCTCATAACTTTCTTAGCGTCAATGAATTCTGATATTAATGTCAAATGGAATCTTATTGCGACCGCTTCTTAACGATTTGAGCCCTTACCAACCAAAAGTTATACCTTTGGAACTAATCTAGGACAGCTACGTTTCCCGGCTATATCGCATACTTTTCTTAACGTCAATGAATTCTGATATCATTATCAATGGAACCATAATGCGACCGCTTCTTAAAAACTCGAGCCCTTACCAACCAAAAGGTATGCCTTTGAAACTAATCTAGGACAGCTATGTTATCCGGCTACACCTCATATTTTTCTTAACGTCAACGAATTCTGATGTTATTAACAATGGAACCTTATTGCGGCCGCTTTTTAATGATTCGAGCCCTTACCAACCAAATGGTAAGCCTTTGGAATTATTCTAGGACAGCTATCAGCTATGTTTCCCAGCTACACCTCATATTTTTTTTAACGTCAATGAATTCTGATATTATTATTAAGGGAACCTTATTGCCACCGCTTTTTGAAGAGTCAAGTCCTTATCAACCAAAAGGTATGCCTTTGGAAATATTATAGGACAGCTATGTTTCCTGTCTACACCTCATATTTTTTTAAACGTCATTGAATTCTGATATTAATATCAGTAGAACGTCTTTGCGATCGCTTCTGAAAAAATCGAGCCCTTACCAAACAAAAGGTTTGCCTTTGGAAATATTCTAGGACAGCTATGTTTCCCGGCAACACCTCATATTTTTCTTAACGTCAATGTATTCTGTTTTATTATCAATGGAACTTTTTTGTGACCGCTTCTTTAAAATTCGAGCCCCTACCAACCAAAAATTATGACTTTAGAACTATTCTAGGACAGCTATGTTTGCCGGCTACACCTCATATTTTTCTTAACGTCAATGAATTCTGATATCATTATCAATGGAACCTTAATGCGACCGCTTCTTAAAAACTCGAGCCCTTACCAACCAAAAGGTATGCCTTTGAAACTAATCTAGGACAGCTATGTTATCCGGCTACACCTCATATTTTTCTTAACGTCAATGAATTCTGATGTTATTAACAATGGAACCTTATTGCGGCCGCTTTTTAATGATTCGAGCCCTTACCAACCAAATGGTAAGCCTTTGGAATTATTCTAGGACAGTTATCAGCTATGTTTCCCGGCTAAACCTCATATTTTTTTTAACGTCAATGAATTCTGATATTATTATTAAGGGAACCTTATTGCCACCGCTTTTTGAAGAGTCAAGTCCTTACCAACCAAAAGGTATGCCTTTGGAAATATTATAGGACAGCTATGTTTCCTGTCTACACCTCATATTTTTTTAAACGTCATTGAATTCTGATATTAATATCAGTAGAACGTCTTTGCGATCGCTTCTGAAAAAATCGAGCCCTTACCAACCAAAAGGTTTGCCTTTGGAACTATTCTAGGACAGCTATGTTTCCCGGCAACACCTCATATTTTTCTTAACGTCAATGTATTCTGTTTTATTATCAATGGAACCTTATTGCGACCGCATCTTAAGAATTCGAGCCCTTACCAACCAAAAGGTGTGCCTTTGGAACTGTTCTAGGACGACTATTTTTCCCGGCTACGCCTCATATTTTTCTTAACGTCAATGAATTCTGATATTATTATTAAGGGAACCTTATTGCCACCGCTTTTTGAAGAGTCAAGTCCTTACCAACCAAAAGGTATGCCTTTGGAAATATTATAGGACAGCTATGTTTCCTGTCTACACCTCATATTTTTTTAAACGTCATTGAATTCTGATATTAATATCAGTAGAACGTCTTTGCGATCGCTTCTGAAAAAATCGAGCCCTTACCAACCAAAAGGTTTGCCTTTGGAACTATTCTAGGACAGCTATGTTTCCCGGCAACACCTCATATTTTTCTTAACGTCAATGTATTCTGTTTTATTATCAATGGAACCTTATTGCGACCGCATCTTAAGAATTCGAGCCCTTACCAACCAAAAGGTGTGCCTTTGGAACTGTTCTAGGACGACTATTTTTCCCGGCTACGCCTCATATTTTTCTTAACGTCAATGAATTCTGATATTATTATCAATGGAACCTTATTGCGACCGCTTTTTAAAGACTCGAGCCCTTACCAACCAAAAGATATGCCTTTGAAACTATTCTAGGACAGCTATGTGATCCGGCTACACCTCATGTTTTTCTTAACGTCAATGAATTCGGATAATATTATCAATGAAATCTTATTGCCAACGCTTCTCAAAGATTCGAGCCCTTAACAACCAAATGGTATGCCTTTGGAATTTTTCTAGGGCAGCTATGTTTCCCTGCTACACTTCATATTTTTCTTAACGTCAATGAATTCTGATATTATTATCAATGGAACCGTATTGCGACCGCTTCTTAAAGATTCGAGCCCTTAACAACCAAAAGGTATGCCTCAAGAACTATTCTAGGACAACTTTTGTTCCCATCTACACCTCATATTTTTCTTAACGTAATTGAATTCTGATATTATTATCAATGGACCTTATTGCGAGCGCATCTTAAGAATTCGAGCCCTTACGAACCAAAAGGTATGCCTTTGGAACTGTTCTAGGACAACTATTTTTCCCGGCTACGCCTCCTATTTTCCTTAACGTCAATGAATTCTGATATTATTATCAATGGAACCTTAATGCGACCACTTCTTAAAGACTGGAGCCCTTACCAACCAAAAGATATGCCTTTGAAACTATTCTAGGACAGCTATGTGATCCGGCTAGACCTCATGTTTTTCTTAACGTCAATGAATTCGGAGATTATTATCAGTGGAACCTTATTGCCAACGCTTCTTAAAGATTCGAGCCCTTAACAACCAAATGGTATGCCTTTGGAATTATTCTAGGGCAGCTATGTTTCCCAGCTACACTTCATATTTTTCTTAACGTCAATGAATTCTGATATTATTATCAATGGAACCGTATTGCGACCTCTTCTTAAAGATCCGAGCCCTTAACAACCAAAAGGTATGCCTTTGAAACTATTCTAGGATAGGTATGTTATCCGGCTAAACCTCATGTTTTTCTTAACGTCAATGAATTCGGATATTATTATCAATGCAACTTTATTGCCAACGCTTCTTAAGGATTCGAGCCCTTAACAACCACAAGGTATGCCTTTGAAACTATTGTAGGATAGCTATGTTATCCGGCTACACCTCATGTTTTTCTGAACGTCAATGATTTCGGATATTATTATCAATGGAACTTTATTACCAACGCTTCTTAAAGATTCGAGCCCTTAACAACCAAAAGGTATGCCTTTGGAATTATTCTAGGACAGCTATGTTTCCCAGCTACACTTCATATTTTTCTTAACGTCAATGAATTCTGATATTATTATAAATGGAACCTTATTGCGACCGCTTCTTAAAAGTTCGAGCCCGTAACAACCAAAAAGTATGCCTTTGGAATTATTCTAGGACAGCTATTTTTCCCAGCTACCTTCATATTTTTCTTAACGTCAGGGAATTCTGATAGTATTATCAATGGAACCTTATTGTGACCGCTTCTTAAAGATTCAAGCATTTAACAACCAAAAGGTATGCCTTTAGAAATATTCTAAGACAGGTATGTCTCCCGGCTACACCTCATTTTTTTTCTTAACGTCAATGATTTCTGATATTATTATCAAAGGAATCTTTTTGCGACCGCTTCTTAAGGATTTCAGCCCTTACCAACCAAAAGGTATGCCTTTGAAACTATTCTAGGACAGCTATATTACCCGACAACACCTCATATTTTTCTTAACGTCAATGAATTCTGATAATATTATCAACGGAAACTTATTGCGACCGCTTCTTAAAGATTCGAGCCCTTACCAACCAAAAGGTATGCCTTTAGAACTATTCTAGGACAGCTATGTTTCCCAGCTACAACTCATATTTTTCTTAACGTCAATGAATTTCCTATATTATTATCAATGGAAACTTATTGCGACCGCTTCTTAAGGATTTCAGCCCTTACCAACCAAAAGGTATGCCTTTGAAACTGTTCTAGGACAGCTATGTTTCCGGCTACACCTCATTTTTTTCTTAACGTCAATGAATTCTGATATCATTATCTTTGTAATCTTATTGCGACCGCTTCTTGAAGATTCGAGCCCTTACCAACCAAAAGGTATGCCTTTGGAACTTTTCTAGGACAGCTATGTTTCCCAGCTACAACTCATATTTTTCTTAACGTCAATGAATTTCCTATATTATTATCAATGGAAACTTATTGCGACCGCTTCTTAAGGATTTCAGCCCTTACCAACCAAAAGGTATGCCTTTGAAACTGTTCTAGGATAGCTATGTTTCCCGGCTCCACCTCATTTTTATCTTAACGTCAATGAATTCTGATATCATTATCTTTGTAATCTTATTGCGACCGCTTCTTGAAGATTCGAGACATTAACAACCAAAGGTATGCCTTTAGAACTATTCTAGGACAGCTATGTCTCCCGGCTACACCTCATTTTTTTCATAACGTCAATGAATTCTGATATTATTATCAAAGGAACCTTTTTACGACCGCTTTTTAAAGATTCGAGCCCATACCAACCAAAAGGTATGCCTTTGGAACTATTCTAGGACAGCTATGTTTCCTGGCTACACCTCAGATTTTTCTTAACGTCATTGAATTCTGATATTATTATCAATGGAACCTTATTGTGACCGCTTCTTAAAGATTTGAGCCCTTACGAACCAAAAGAAATGTCTTTGGAACTATTCCAGGACAGCTATGTTTCCCGGCTACGCCTCTTTTTTTTCTTAACGTCAATGAATTCTGATATTATTATCAATGGAACTTTATTGCGACCGCTTCTGAAAAATTCGAGCCCATACCAACCAAAAGGTATGCCTTTGGAACTATTCTAGGACAGCTAAGTTTCCCGGCTACACCTCAGATTTGTCTTAACGTCAATGATTTCTGATATTATTATCAATTGAACCTTATTGCGACAGCTTCTTAAAGATTCGAGCCCTACCAACCAAAATGTTTGCCTTCGAAACTATTCTAGGACAACTATGTTTCCCGGCTACACCTCATTTTTATCTTAACGTCAATGAATTCCGATATCATTATCTTTGTAATCTTATTGCGACCGCTTCTTGAAGATTCGAGACATTAACAACCAAAGGTATGCCTTTAGAACTATTCTAGCACAGCTATGTCTCCCGGCTACACCTCATTTTTTTCATAACGTCAATGAATTCTGATATTATTATCAAAGGAACTTTTTTACGACCGCTTCTTAAATATTCGAGCCCATACCAACCAAAAGGTATGCCTTTGGAACTATTCTAGGACAGCTATGTTTCCTGGCTACACCTCAGATTTGTCTTAACGTCAATGATTTCTGATATTATTATCAATTGAACCTTATTGCGACCGCTTCTTAAGGATTCCAGCCCTTACCAACCAAAAGGTATGCCTTTGAAACTGTTCTAGGACAGCTATGTTTCCCGGCTACACCTCAGTTTTATCTTAACGTCAATGAATTCTGATATCATTATCTTTGTAATCTTATTGCGACCGCTTCTTGAAGATTCGAGACATTAACAACCAAAGGTATGCCTTTAGAACTATTCTAGGACAGCTATGTCTCCCGGCTACACCTCATTTTTTTCATAACGTCAATGAATTCTGATATTATTATCAATGGAACCTTTTTACCTCCGCTTCTTAAAGATTCGAGCCCATACCAACCAAAATGTATGCCTTTGGAAGTATTCTAGGACAGCTATGTTTCCTTGGCTACACCTCAGATTTTTCTTAACGTCATTGAATTCTGATATTATTATCAATGGAACCTTATTGTGACCGCTTCTTAAAGATTTGAGCCCTTACGAACCAAAAGAAATGTCTTTGGAACTATTCCAGGACAGCTATGTTTCCCGGCTACGCCTCTTATTTTTCTTAGCGTCAATGAATTCTGATATTATTATCAATTGAACCTTATTGCGACAGCTTCTGAAAAATTCGAGCCTTACCAACCAAAAGGTACGCCTTTGGAACTATTCTAGGACAGCTAAGTTTCCCGGCTACACCTCAGATTTGTCTTAACGTCAATGATTTCTGATATTATTATCAATTGAACCTTATTGCGACAGCTTCTTAAAGATTCGAGCCCTTACCAACCAAAATGTTTGTCTTCGAAACTATTCTAGGACAGCTATGTTACCCGGCTACACCTCATATTTTTCTTAACTCAAACGAATTCTGATATTATTATCATTGGAACCTTATTTCGACCGCTTCTTAAAGATTCGAGCCCTTACCAACCAAAAGGTATGCCTTTGGAACTATTCTAGGACAGCTATGTTTCCTGGCTACACCTCCGATTTTTCTTAACGTCATTGAATTCTGATATTATTATCAATGGAACCTTTTTGTGACCGCTTCTTAAAGATTTGAGCCCTTACGAACCAAAAAAAATGTCTTTGGAACTATTCCAGGACAGCTATGTTTCCCGGCTACACCTCATTTTTTTCATAACGTCAATGAATTCTGATATTATTATCAAAGGAACCTTTTTAAGACCGCTTCTTAAAGATTCGAGCCCATACCAACCAAAATGTATGCCTTTGGAACTATTCTAGGACAGCTATGTTTCCTTGGCTACACCTCAGATTTTTCTTAACGTCATTGAATTCTGATATTATTATCAATGGAACCTTATTGTGACCGCTTCTTAAAGATTTGAGCCCTTACGAACCAAAAGAAATGTCTTTGGAACTATTCCAGGACAGCTATGTTTCCCGGCTACGCCTCTTATTTTTCTTAACGTCAATGAATTCTGATATTATTATCAATTGAACCTTATTGCGACAGCTTCTTAAAAATTCGAGCCCATACCAACCAAAAGGTACGCCTTTGGAACTATTCTAGGACAGCTAAGTTTCCCGGCTACACCTCAGATTTGTCTTAACGTCAATGATTTCTGATATTATTATCAATTGAACCTTATTGCGACAGCTTCTTAAAGATTCGAGCCCTTACCAACCAAAATGTTTGCCTTCGAAACTATTCTAGGACAGCTATGTTACCCGGCTACACCTCATATTTTTCTTAACTCAAACGAATTCTGATATTATTATCATTGGAACCTTATTGCGACCGCTTCTTAAAGATTCGAGCCCTTACCAACCAAAAGGTATGCCTTTGGAACTATTCTAGGACAGCTATGTTTCCTGGCTACACCTCCGCCGATTTTTCTTAACGTCATTGAATTCTGATATTATTATCAATGGAACCTTTTTGTGACCGCTTCTTAAAGATTTGAGCCCTTACGAACCAAAAAAAATGTCTTTGGAACTATTCCAGGACAGCTATGTTTCCCGGCTACGCCTCTTATTTTTCTTAACGTCAATGAATTATTCTGATATTATTATCAATGGAACTTTATTGCGACCGCTTCTTAAAGATTCGAGCCCTTACCAACCAAAAGGTAGGCCTTTGGAACTATTCTAGGACAGCTATGTTTCCTGGCTACACCTCAGATTTTTCTTAACGTCATTGAATTCTGATATTATTATCAATGGAACCTTATTGTGACCGCTTCTTAAAGATTTGAGCCCTTACGAACCAAAAGAAATGTCTTTGGAACTATTCCAGGACAGCTATGTTTCCCGGCTACGCCTCTTATTTTTCTTAGCGTCAATGAATTCTGATATTATTATCAATTGAACCTTATTGCGACAGCTTCTGAAAAATTCGAGCCCTTACCAACCAAAAGGTACGCCTTTGGAACTATTCTAGGACAGCTAAGTTTCCCGGCTACACCTCAGATTTGTCTTAACGTCAATGATTTCTGATATTATTATCAATTGAACCTTATTGCGACAGCTTCTTAAAGATTCGAGCCCTTACCAACCAAAATGTTTGCCTTCGAAACTATTCTAGGACAGCTATGTTACCCGGCTACACCTCATATTTTTCTTAACTCAAACGAATTCTGATATTATTATCATTGGAACCTTATTGCGACAGCTTCTTAAAGATTCGAGCCCTTACCAACCAAAATGTTTGCCTTCGAAACTATTCTAGGACAGCTATGTTTCCCGGCTACGCCTCTTATTTTTCTTAACGTCAATGAATTCTGATATTATTATCAATGGAACTTTATTGCGACCGCTTCTTAAAGATTCGAGCCCTTACCAACCAAAAGGTAGGCCTTTGGAACTATTCTAGGACAGCTATGTTTCCTGGCTACACCTCAGATTTTTCTTAACGTCATTGAATTCTGATATTATTATCAATGGAACCTTATTGTGACCGCTTCTTAAAGATTTGAGCCCTTACGAACCAAAAGAAATGTCTTTGGAACTATTACAGGACAGCTATGTTTCCCGGCTACGCCTCTTATTTTTCTTAACGTCAATGAATTCTGATATTATTATCAATGGAACTTTATTGCGACCGCTTCTGAAAAATTCGAGCCCATACCAACCAAAAGGTATGCCTTTGGAACTATTCTAGGACAGCCAAGTTTCCCGGCTACACCTCAGATTTGTCTTAACGTCAATGAGTTCTGATATTATTATCAATTGAACCTTATTGCGACAGCTTCTTAAAGATTCGAGCCCTTACCAACCAAAATGTTTGCCTTCGAAACTATTCAAGGACAGCTATGTTACCCGGCTACACCTCATATTTTTCTTAACTCAAACGATTTCTGATATTATTATCATTGGAACCTTATTGCTACCGGTTCTTAAAGATTCGAGCCCTTACCAACCAAAAGGTATGCCTTTGGAACTGTTCTAGGACAGCTATGTTTCCCAGCTACACCTCATTTTTTTCTTAACTTCAATGAATTCTGATATAATTATCAATGGAACCTTATTGTGACCGCTTCTTGAAGATTTGAGCCCTTACGAACCAAAAGAAATGTCTTTGGAACTATTCCAGGACAGCTATGTTTCCCGGCTACGCCTCTTATTTTTCTTAACGTCAATGAATTCTGATATTATTATCAATGGAACTTTATTGCGACCGCTTCTTAAAGATTCGAGCACTTACCAACCAAAAGGTAGGCCTTTGGAACTATTCTAGGACAGCTATGTTTCCTGGCTACACCTCAGATTTTTCTTAACGTCATTGAATTCTGATATTATTATCAATGGAACCTTATTGTGACCGCTTCCTAAAGATTTGAGCCCTTACGAACCAAAAGAAATGTCTTTGGAACTATTCCAGGACAGCTATGTTTCCCGGCTACGCCTCTTGTTTTTCTTAACGTCAATGAATTCTGATATTATTATCAATGGAACTTTATTGCGACCGCTTCTGAAAAATTCGAGCCCATACCAACCAAAAGGTATGCCTTTGGAACTATTCTAGGACAGCTAAGTTTCCCGGCTACACCTCAGATTTGTCTTAACGTCAATGAATTCGGATATTATTATCAATGGAACTTTATTGCGACCGCTTCTTAAAGATTCGAGCCCTTACCAACCAAAAGGTAGGCCTTTGGAACTATTCTAGGGCAGCTATGTTTCCTGGCTACACCTCAGATTTTTCTTAACGTCATTGAATTCTGATATTATTATCAATGGAACCTTATTGTGACCGCTTCTTAAAGATTTGAGCCCTTACGAACCAAAAGAAATGTCTTTGGAACTATTCCAGGACAGCTATGTTTCCCGGCTACGCCTCTTATTTTTCTTAACGTCAATGAATTCTGATATTATTATCAATGGAACTTTATTGCGACCGCTTCTGAAAAATTCGAGCCCATACCAACCAAAAGGTATGCCTTTGGAACTATTCTAGGACAGCCAAGTTTCCCGGCTACACCTCAGATTTGTCTTAACGTCAATGAGTTCTGATATTATTATCAATTGAACCTTATTGCTACAGCTTCTTAAAGATTCGAGCCCTTACCAACCAAAATGTTTGCCTTCGAAACTATTCAAGGACAGCTATTTTACCCGGCTACACCTCATATTTTTCTTAACTCAAACGATTTCTGATATTATTATCATTGGAACCTTATTGCGACCGGTTCTTAAAGATTCGAGCCCTTACCAACCAAAAGGTATGCCTTTGGAACTATTCTAGGACAGCTATGTTTCCCAGCTACACCTCATTTTTTTCTTAACTTCAATGAATTCTGATATAATTATCAATGGAACCTTATTGTGACCGCTTCTTAAAGATTTGAGCCCTTACGAACCAAAAGAAATGTCTTTGGAACTATTCCAGGACAGCTATGTTTCCCGGCTACGCCTCTTATTTTTCTTAACGTCAATGAATTCTGATATTATTATCAATGGAACTTTATTGCGACCGCTTCTTAAAGATTCGAGCACTTACCAACCAAAAGGTAGGCCTTTGGAACTATTCTAGGACAGCTATGTTTCCTGGCTACACCTCAGATTTTTCTTAACGTCATTGAATTCTGATATTATTATCAATGGAACCTTATTGTGACCGCTTCCTAAAGATTTGAGCCCTTACGAACCAAAAGAAATGTCTTTGGAACTATTCCAGGACAGCTATGTTTCCCGGCTACGCCTCTTGTTTTTCTTAACGTCAATGAATTCTGATATTATTATCAATGGAACTTTATTGCGACCGCTTCTGAAAAATTCGAGCCCATACCAACCAAAAGGTATGCCTTTGGAACTATTCTAGGACAGCTAAGTTTCCCGGCTACACCTCAGATTTGTCTTAACGTCAATGAGTTCTGATATTATTATCAATTGAACCCTATTGCGACAGCTTCTTAGAGATTCGAGCCCTTACCAACCAAAATGTTTGCTTTCGAAACTATTCTAGGACAGCTATGTTACCCGGCTACACCTCATATTTTTCTTAACTCAAACGAATTCTGATATTATTATCATTGGAACCTTATTGCGACCGCTTCTTAAAGATTCGAGCCCTTACCAACCAAAAGGTATGCCTTTGGAACTATTCTAGGACAGCTATGTTTCCCAGCTACACCTCATTTTTTTCTTAACTTCAATGAATTCTGATATAATTATCAATGGAACCTTATTGCGACCGCTTCTTAAAGGTTCGAGCCCTTACCAACCAAAAGGTACGCCTTTGGAACTATTCTAGGAGAGCTATGTTTCCCGGCTACACCTCATATTTTTCTTAACGTCAATGAACCTTATTGCGGCCTTTGGAACTATTCTAGGACAGCTATGTTTCCCAGCTACACCTCATATTTTCATAACGTCACTGAATTCTGATATTATTATCAATGGAACTTTATTGCGACCGCTTCTTAAAGATTCGAGACCTTACCAACCAAAAGATATGCCTTTGGAACTATTATATGACAGCTAAGTTTCCCGGCTACACCACAGATTTGTCTTAACGTCAATGAATTCTGATATTATCATCAATTGAACCTTATTGCGACAGCTTCTTAGAGATTCGAGCCCTTACCAACCAAAATGTTTGCCTTCGAAACTATTCTAGGACAGCTATGTTACCCGGCTACACCTCATATTTTTCTTAACTCAAACGAATTCTGATATTATTATCATTGGAACCTTATTGCGACCGCTTCTTAAAGATTCGAGCCCTTACCAACCAAAAGGTATGCCTTTGGAACTATTCTAGGACAGCTATGTTTCCCAGCTACACCTCATTTTTTTCTTAACTTCAATGAATTCTGATATAATTATCAATGGAACCTTATTGCGACCGCTTCTTAAAGGTTCGAGCCCTTACCAACCAAAAGGTACGCCTTTGGAACTATTCTAGGACAGCTATGTTTCCCAGCTACACCTCATATTTTCATAACGTCACTGAATTCTGATATTATTATCAATGGAACTTTATTGCGACCGCTTCTTAAAGATTCGAGACCTTACCAACCAAAAGATATGCTTTTGGAACTATTATATGACAGCTAAGTTTCCCGGCTACACCACAGATTTGTCTTAACGTCAATGAATTCTGATATTATCATCAATTGAACCTTATTGCGACAGCTTCTTAAAGATTCGAGCCCTTACCAACTAAAAGGTATGCCTTTGCAACTATTCTAGGACAGCTATGTTATCCGGTTACACCTCATATTTTTCTTAAGGTCAATGAATTCTGATAATATTATCACTGGAATCTTATTGCGAGCACTTCTTAAAGATTCGAGCCCTTTACCAACCAAAAGTCACGCCTTTGGAACTATTCTAGGACAGCTATGTTTCCCGGCTACACCTCATATTTTTCTTAACGTCAATGAACCTTATTGCGGCCTTTGGAACTATTCTAGGACAGCTATGTTTCCCAGCTACACCTCACTTTTTTCTTAACTTCAATGAATTCTGATATAATTATCAATGGAACCTTATTGCGACCGCTTCTTAAAGGTTCGAGCCCTTAACAACCCAAGTAAACGCCTTTAGAACTATTCTAGGACAGCTATGTCTCCCGGCTACACCTCATATTTTCATAACGTCACTGAATTCTGATATTATTATCAAAGGAACTTTATTGCGACCACTTCTTAAAGATTCGAGCATTTACCAACCAAAAGATATTCCTTTGGAACTATTATAGGACAGCTAAGTTTCCCGGCTATACCTCAGATTTGTCTTAACGTCAATGAATTCTGATATTATCATCAATTGAACCTTATTGCGACAGCCTCTTAAAGATTCGAGCCCTTACCAACCAAAAGGTATGCCTTTGGAACTATTCTAGGACAGCTATGTTTCCCGGCTACACCTCATATTTTTCTTAACGTCAATGAACCTTATTGCGGCCTTTGGAACTATTCTAGGACAGCTATGTTTCCCAGCTACACCTCGTATTTTCATAACGTCACTGAACTCTGATATTATTATCAATGGAACTTTATTGCGACTGCTTCTTAAAGATTCGAGACCTTACCAACCAAAAGATATGCCTTTGGAACTATTATAGGACAGCTAAATTTCCCGGCTACACCACAGATTTGTCTTAACGTCAACGAATTCTGATATTATCATCAATTGAACCTTTTTGCGACAGCTTCTTAAAGATTCGAGCCCTTACCAACTAAAAGGTATGCCTTTGCAACTATTCTAGGACAGCTATGTTATCCGGTTACACCTCATATTTTTCTTAAGGTCAATGAATTCTGATAATATTATCACTGCAATCTTATTGCGAGCACTTCTTTAAGATTCGAGCCCTTACCAACCAAAAGGTACGCGTTTGGAACTATTCTAGGACAGCTATGTTTCCCGGCTACACCTCATACTTTTCTTAACGTCAATGAACCTTATTGCGGCCTTTGGAACTATTCTAGGACGGCTATGTTTCCCAGCTACACCTCATTTTTTTCTTAACTTCAATGAATTCTGATATAATTATCAATAGAACCTTATTGCGACCGCTTCTTAAAGGTTCGAGCCCTTAACAACCAAAATAAATGCCTTTAGAACTATTCTAGGACAGCTATGTCTCCCAGCTACACCTCATATTTTCATAACATCACTGAATTCTGATATTATTATCAAAGGAACCTTATTGCGACAGCTTCTTAAAGATTCGAGCCCTTACCAACCAAAATGTTTGCCTTCGAAACTATTCTAGGACAGCTATGTTACCCGGCTACACCTCATATTTTTCTTAACTCAAACGAATTCTGATAATATTATCATTGGAACCTTATTGCGACCGCTTCTTAAAGATTCGAGCATTTACCAACCAAAAGATATGCCTTTGGAACTATTATAGGACAGTTAAGTTTCCCGGCTATACCTCATATTTTTCTTAACGTCAATGAGTTTTGATATTTTTATCAATGGGACCTTATCGCGACAACTTCTTAAAGATTCGAGACCTTAACAACCAAAGGTATGCCTTTAGCACTATTCTAGGACAGCTATGTCTCCCGGCTACACCTCATTTTTTTCATAACGTCAATGTATTCTGATATTATTATCAAAGGAACCTTTTTACGACCGCTTCTTAAAGATTCGAGCCCTTACCAACCAAAAGGTATGCCTTTAGAACTATTCTAGGACAGCTATGTTTCCCGGCTACACCTCATAGTTTTCTTAGAGTCACTGAATTCTGATATTTTTTTCAATAGAACCTTATTGCGACCGTTTCTTTAAGATTCGAGCCCTTACCAACCAAAGTATGTGCCTTTGGAACTATTCTAGGACAGCTATGTTTCCCGGCTACTCCTCAGATTTTTCTTAACATCAACGAATCCTGATATTATCATTGTTGGAACCTTATTGTGACCGCCTCCTAAAGATTCGAGCCCTTACCAACCAAAAGGTATGCCTTTGAAACTATTTGAGGACAGCTATGTTACCCGGCTACACATATTTCTCTTAACGTAAATGAATTCTGATATTATTAACAATGGAACCGTATTGCGATCGCTTCTTAAAGATTCGAGCCTTTACCAAACAAAAAGTATGCCTTTAGAACTATTCTAGGACAGTTATGTTTCCCGACTTCACCTCATTTTTTTCCTGACGTCAATGAATTCTGATATTTTTATCAATACAACCCTATTGCGACCGCTTCTTAAAGATTCGAGCCCTTACCAACCAAAAAGTATGCCTTTGAAACTATTCTAGGACAGCTATGTTTCCCGGCTACTCCTCAGATTTTTCTTAACGTCAACGAATCCTGATATTATCATCGTTGGAACCTTATTGCGACCGCTTCCTAAAGATTCGAGCCCTTACCAACCAAAAAGTATGCCTTTGAAACTATTCGAGGACAGCTATGTTACCCGGCTACACATATTTTTCTTAACCTAAATCAATTCTGATATTACTATCAATGGAACCGTATTGCGACCGCTTCTTAAAGATTCGAACCCTTAACAACCAAAAGGTATGCCTTTAGAACTATTCTAGGACAGCTATGTTACCCGGCTACACATATTTTTCTTAACGTCAATGACTTCTGATATTTTTTTAATGGAACCTTACTGCGACCGCTTCTTAAAGATTCGAGCCCTTACCACTCAAAAGGTATGCCTTTGGAACTATTCTAGGACAGTTATGTTTCCCGACTTCACCTCATATTTTTCCTGACGTCAATGAATTCTGATATTTTTATCAATACAACCCTATTGCGACCGCTTCTTAAAGATTCGAGCCCTTACCAACCAAACGGTAAGCCTTTGAAACTATTCTAGGACAGCTATGTTTCCCGGCTACTCCTCAGATTTTTCTTAACGTCAACGAATCCTGATATTATCATCGATGGAACCTTATTGCGACCGCTTCCTAGAGATTCGAGCCCTTACCAACCAAAAGGTATGCCTTTGAAACTATTCGAGGACAGCTATGTTACCAGACTACACATATTTTTCTTAACGTAAATGAATTCTGATATTATTATCAATAGAACCGTATTGCGACCGCTTCTTAAAGATTCGAGCCCTTAACAACCAAAAGGTATGCCTTTAGAACTATTCTAGGACAGCTATGTCTCCCGGCTACACCTCATTTTTTTATAACGTCAATGAATTCTGATATTTTTTATCAAAGGAACCTTTTTACGACCGCTTCTTAAAGATTCGAAACCTTATCAACCAAAAGGAAGGCCTTTGGAACTATTCTAGGACAGCTATGTTTCCCGGCTACACCACATATTTTTCTTAGCGTCACTGAATTCTGATATTTTTTTCAATGGAACTTTATTGCGACCGCTTCTTAAACGTTCGAGCCCTTACCAACCAAAAGGAAGGCCTTTGGAACTATTCTAGGACAGCTATGTTTCCCGACTACTCCTCAGATTTTTCTTAACGTCAATGAATCCTGATATTATCATCGTTGGAACCTTATTGCGACCGCTTCCTAAAGATTCGAGCCCCCACCAACCAAAAGGTATGCCTTTGAAACTATTCGAGGACAGCTATGTTACCCGGCTACACATATTTTTCTTAATGTAAATTAATTCTGATATTATTATCAATGGAACCGTATTGCGACCGCTTCTTAAAGATTCGAGCCCTTAACAACCAAAAGGTATGCCCTTAGAACTATTCTAGGACAGCTGTGTTACCCGGCTACACATATTTTTCCTAACGTCAATGACTTCCGATATTATTATCAAAGGAACCTTTTTGCGACCCCTTCTTAAAGATTCGAGCCCTTACCAACCAAAAAGTATGCCTCTGGAACTATTCTAGGACCAGAGGCATACTTCTATGTTTCCCGGCCTCACCTCAAGTTTTTCTTAACGTCACTGATTTCTGATATTATTATCAATGAAACCTTATTGCGACCGCTTCTTAAATATTCGAGCCCTTACCAACAAAAAGATATGCCTTCGGAACTATTCTAGGACAGTTATGATTTCCGGCTACATCTCGGATTTTTCTTAACGTGAATGAATTCTGATGTTATCATCAATTGAACCTTATTGCGACCGCTTCTACAGATTAAAGCCCTTAACATCCAAAAAGAGTGCCTTTAGAACTATTCCAGGACAGCTATGTTATCCGGCTACACCTAATATTTTTCTTAACGTCAATGAATTATGATATTATTATTGCTGGAACCTTATTGCGAACGCTTTTTAAAGATTCGAGCCCTTACCAACCAAAAGGTATGCCTTTGGAACTATTGTAGAACAGTTATGTTTCACGACTTCACCTCATATTTTTCCTGACGTCAATGAATTCTGATATATTTATCAATACAACCCTATTGCGACCGCTTCTTAAAGATTCGAGCCCTTACCAACCAAAAGGTATGCCTTTGAAACTATTCTAGGACAGCTATGTTATCAGGCTACACCTCATATTTTTCTTCACGTCAATGAATGCTGATATTATTATCCCTGGAACCTTATTAAGACCCCTTCTTAAAGATTCGAGCCTTTACCAACCAAAAGGTATGCCTTTGGAACTTTTCAAGGCAGCGGTGTTTCCCGGCTACACCTCATATTTTTCTTAAAGTCAAGGAATTCTGATATTATTATCAATGGAACCTTATTGCAACCACTTCTTAATGATTCCAGCCCTTAACAACCAAAAGATCTGCCTTTAGAAATACTCAACGACAGCTATGTCTCCCGGCTACACCTCATTTTGTTCTTAACGTCAATGAATTCTGATATTTTAAACCTTTTTGCGACTGCTTCTTAAAGATTCGAGCACCTACCATTCAAAAGGTATGCCTTTGGAACTTTTCTAGGACAGCTATGTTTCCCGGCTACACCTCATATTTTTCTTAAGGTCAATGAATTCTGAAATTATTATCAATGAAACCTTATTGCGACCGCTTCTTAAAGATTCGAGCCCTTAACAACCAAAAGGTATGCCTTTAGAACTAATCTAGGACAGCTATGTCTCCCGGCTACACCTCATTTTGTTCTTAACGTCAATTATTTCTGATATTATTAACCTTTTTGCGACCGCTTCTTAAAGATTCGAGCCCTTACCAACCAAAAAGTATGCCTTTGGAACTATTCTAGGACAGCTATGTTTCCCGGCTACACCTCATATTTTTCTTAAGGTCAATGAACTCTATGAACTCTGATATTATTATCAACGGAACCTTATTGCGACCTCTTCTTAAAGATTCGAGCCCTTAACAACCAAAAGGTATGCCTTTAGAACTACTCAACGACAGCTATGTCTCCCGGCTACACCTCATTTTGTTCTTAACGTCAATGAATTCTGATATTTTAAACCGTTTTGCGACTGCTTCTTAAAGATTCGAGCACTCACCATTCAAAAGGTATGCCTTTGGAACTTTTCTAGGACAGCTATATTTCCCGGCTACACCTCATATTTTTCTTAAGGTCAATGAATTCTGATATTATTATCAATGGAACCTTATTGCGACCGCTTCTTAAAGATTCCAGCCCTTAACAACCAAAAGGTATGCCTTTAGAACTATTCTAGGACAGCTATGTCTCCCGGCTACACCTCATTTTGTTCTTAACGTCAGTTAATTCTGATATTATTAACCTTTTTGCGACCGCTTCTTAAAGATTCGAGCCCTTACCAACCAAAAGGTATGCCTTTGGAACTATTCTAGGACAGCTATGTTTCCCGGCTACGCCTCATATTTTTCGTAACGTCAATGAATTTTGATATTATTACCAATAGCACCTTATTGTGACCGCTTCTTAAAAATTCGAGTTCTTACCAACCAAAAGGTATGCCTTTGCAACTTTTGTAGGACAGCTATGTTTCCCGGCTACACCTCATATTTTTCTTAAGGTCAATGAACTCTGATATTTTTATCAACGGAACCTTATTGCGACCGCTTCTTAAAGATTCGAGCCCTTAACAACCAAAAAGTATGCCTTTGGAACTATTCTAGAACAGTTATGTTGCCCTACTACACCTCATATTTTTCGTAACGTCAATGAATTTTGATATTATTACCAATAGCACCTTTTTGTGACCGCTTCTTAAAAATTCGAGTTCTTACCAACCAAAAGGTATGCCTTTGCAACTTTTGTAGGACAGCTATGTTTCCCGGCTACACCTCATATTTTTCTTAAGGTCAATGAATTCTGATATTATTATCAATGGAACCTTATTGCGACCGCTTCTTAAAGATTCGAGCCCTTAACAACCAAAAGGTATGCCTTTGGAACTATTCTGGGACAGCTATGTTTCCTGGCCACACCTCATATTTTTCATAACGTCACTGATTGTGTTATTATTATCAATGGAACCTTATTGCGACCGCTTCTTAAAGATTCGAGCCGTTACCAACCGAAAGATATGCCTTTGGAACTATTCTAGGACAGCTATGTTATCCGGCTATACCTCATATTTTTCCTAACGTCAATGAGTTCTGATATTATTATCAATGAAACCTTATTGCGACCGCTTCTTAAAGATTCGAGCCCTTAACAACCAAAAGGTATGCCTTTGGAACTATTCTAGGACAGCTATGTTTCCCGGCTACACCTCATATTTTTCATAACGTCACTGATTGTGTTATTATTATCAATGGAACCTTATTGCGACCGCTTCTTAAAGATTCGAGCCGTTACCAACCGAAAGATATGCCTTTGGAACTATTCTAGGACAGCTATGTTATCCGGCTATACCTCATATTTTTCCTAACGTCAATGAATTCTGATATTATTATCAATGAAACCTTATTGCGACCGCTTCTTAAAGATTCGAGCCCTTACCAACCAAAAGGTATGCCTTTGGAACTATTCTAGGACAGCTATGTTTCCCGGCTACACCTCATATTTTTCTTAAGGTCAATGAACTCTGATAATATTATCAACGGAACCTTATTGCGACCGCTTCTTAAAGATTCGAGCCCTTAACAACCAAAAATTATGCCTTTGGAACTATTCTAGAACAGTTATGTTGCCCGACTACACCTCATATTTTTTGTAACGTCAGTGAATTCTGATATTATTACCAATAGCACCTTATTGTGACCGCTTCTTAAAAATTCGAGTTCTTACCAACCAAAGGGTATGCCTTTGGAACTTTTGAAGGACAGCTATGTTTCCCGGCTACACCTCATATTTTTCTTAAGGTCAATGAATTCTGATATTATTATCAATGGAACCTTATTGCGACCGCTTCTTAAAGATTCGAGCCCTTAACAACCAAAAGGTAAGCCTTTGGAACTATTCTGGGACAGCTATGTTTCCTGGCCACACCTCATTTTTTTCATAACGTCACTGATTGTGTTATTATTATCAATGGAACCTTATTGCGACCGCTTCTTAAAGAATCGAGCCGTTACCAACCGAAAGATATGCCTTTGGAACTATTCTAGGACAGCTATGTTTCCCGGCTACACCTCAGATTTTTCTTAACGTCAATGACTTCTGATGTTATCATCAATTGAACCTTATTGCGACCGCTTCTAAAGATTCGAGCCCTTAGCAACCAAAAGTATGCCTTTAGAACTATTCCAGGACAGCTATGTTTCCCGACTACACCTCATATTTTTCCTGACGTCAATGAATTCTGATATTATTATCAATACAACCTTATTGCGACCGCTTCTTAAAGGTTCGAGCCCTTAACAACCAAAAGGTATGCCTTTGGAACTATTCTAGGACAGCTATGTTTCCTGGCCACACCTCATATTTTTCATAACGTCACTGATTGTGTTATTATTATCAATGGAACCTTATTGCGACCGCTTCTTAAAGATTCGAGCCGTTACCAACCGAAAGATATGCCTTTGGAACTATTCTAGGACAGCTATGTTATCCGGCTATACCTCATATTTTTCCTAACGTCAATGAGTTCTGATATTATTATCAATCAAACCTTATTGCGACCGCTTCTTAAAGATTCGAGCCCTTAACAACCAAAAGGTATGCCTTTGGAACTATTCTAGGACAGCTATGTTTCCCGGCTACACCTCATATTTTTCATAACGTCACTGATTGTGTTATTATTATCAATGGAACCTTATTGCGACCGCTTCTTAAAGATTCGAGCCGTTACCAACCAAAAGATATGCCTTTGGAACTATTCTAGGACAGCTATGTTATCCGGCTATACCTCATATTTTTCCTAACGTCAATGAATTCTGATATTATTATCAATGAAACCTTATTGCGACCGCTTCTTAAAGATTCGAGCCCTTACCAACCAAAAGGTATGCCTTTGGAACTATTCTAGGACAGCTATGTTTCCCGGCTACACCTCATATTTTTCTTAAGGTCAATGAACTCTGATAATATTATCAACGGAACCTTATTGCGACCGCTTCTTAAAGATTCGAGCCCTTAACAACCAAAAATTATGCCTTTGGAACTATTCTAGAACAGTTATGTTGCCCGACTACACCTCATATTTTTTGTAACGTCAATGAATTCTGATATTATTACCAATAGCACCTTATTGTGACCGCTTCTTAAAAATTCGAGTTCTTACCAACCAAAAGGTATGCCTTTGGAACTTTTGTAGGACAGCTATGTTTCCCGGCTACACCTCATATTTTTCTTAAGGTCAATGAATTCTGATATTATTATCAATGGAACCTTATTGCGACCGCTTCTTAAAGATTCGAGCCCTTAACAACCAAAAGGTAAGCCTTTGGAACTATTCTGGGACAGCTATGTTTCCTGGCCACACCTCATTTTTTTCATAACGTCACTGATTGTGTTATTATTATCAATGGAACCTTATTGCGACCGCTTCTTAAAGAATCGAGCCGTTACCAACCGAAAGATATGCCTTTGGAACTATTCTAGGACAGCTATGTTTCCCGGCTACACCTCAGATTTTTCTTAACGTCAATGACTTCTGATGTTATCATCAATTGAACCTTATTGCGACCGCTTCTAAAGATTCGAGCCCTTAGCAACCAAAAGTATGCCTTTAGAACTATTCCAGGACAGCTATGTTTCCCGACTACACCTCATATTTTTCCTGACGTCAATGAATTCTGATATTATTATCAATACAACCTTATTGCGACCGCTTCTTAAAGGTTCGAGCCCTTACCAAACAAAAGGTATGCATTTGAAACTATTCTAGTACAGCTATGTTTCCCGGCTACACCTCATATTTTTCTTAAGGTCAATGAATTCTGATATTATTATCACTGGAACCTTATTAAGGCCGCTTCTTAAAGATTCGAGCCCTTACCAACCAAAAGGTATGCCTTTGGAACTTTTATAGGACAGCTATGTTTCCCGGCTACACCTCATTTTGTTCTTAATGTCAATGAATTCTGATATTATTATCAATGGAACCTTATTGCGACCGCTTCTTAAAGATTCGAGCCCTTACCAACCAAAAGGTATGTCTGTGGAAGTATTCACAGACAGCTATATTTCCCGGCTGCACCTCATATTTTTCTTAGCGTCACTGAATTCTGATATTATTATCAATGGAATCTTTTTGCGACCGCTTCTTAAAGATTCGAGCCCTTACCAAAAGATATGCCTTTGGAACTATTCTAGGACAGCTATGTTTCACGGCTACACCTCAGATTTTTCTTAACGTCAATGAATTCTGATGTTATCGTCAAATGAACCTTATTGCGACCGCTTCTAAAGATTCGAGCCCCTAACAACCAAAAATTATGCCTTTAGAACTATTCCAGGACAGCTATGTTATCCGGCTACACCTCATAATTTTCTGAACGTCTAGGATTTCTGATATTATTATCACTGGAACCTTATTGCGAACACTTTTTAAAGATTCGAGCCCTCACCAACCAAAAGACATGCCTTTGGAACTTTTCAAGGACAGTTATGTTTCCCGACTACACCTCATATTTTTCCTGACGTCAATGATTTCTGATATTATTATCAATACAACCTTATTGCGACTGCTTCTTAAAGATTCGAGCCCTTACCAACCAAAAGGTATGCCTTTGAAACTATTCTAGGACAGCTATGTTTCCCGGCTACACCTCATATTTTTCTTAAGGTCAATGAATCCTGATATTTTTATCAATGGAAACTTATTGCGACCGCTTCTTAAAGATTCGAGCCCTTAACAACCAAAAGGTATGCCTTTAGAACTAGTCTAGGAAAGCTATGTCTCCCGGCTACACCTCATTTTGTTCTTAACGTCAATAAATTCTGATATTTTTAACGTTTTTGCGATCGCTTCTTAAAGATTCGAGACCTTACCAACCAAAAGGTATGCCTTTGGAAGTATTCTAGGACAGCTATATTTCCCGGCTACACATCATAGTTTTCTTAACGTCAATGAATTCTGATATTATTACACTGGAACCTTTTTGCGACCACTTCTTAAAGATTCGAGCCCTTACCAACCAAAAGGTAAGCCTTTGGGTCTATTCTAGGACAGCTATGTTTCCCGGCTACACCTCCTTTTTTTCTCAACGTCAATGAATTTGGGTATTATTTTCAAAGGAACCTTATTGCGACCGCTTCTTAAAGATTCGAGCCTTACCAACTAAAAAAGATTTGCCTTTGGAAATTTTCTAGGACAACTATATTTCCCGGCTACACCTCATACTTTTCTTAACGTCAATGAATTCTGATATTATTATCAATGGAACCTTATTCCGACCGCTTCTTAAACATTTGAGCCCTTACCAACCAAAAGGTAAGCCTTTGGGTCTATTCTAGGACAGCTATGACTCCCGGCTACACCTCCTTTTTTTCTTAACGTCAATGAATTCTGATATTACTATCAGTGGAACCTTATTGCGACCGCTTCTTAAAGACTCGAGCCCTTACCAACCAAAAGGTATGCTTTTGAAATTATTCTAGGACAGCTATGTTATCCGGCTACACCTCATAGTTTTCTTAACGTCAATGAATTCTGATATTATTACACTGGAACTTTTTTGCGACCGCTGCTTAAAGATTCGAGCCCTTACCAACCAAAAGTTAAGCCTTTGGGTCTATTCTAAGACAGCTATGTTTACCGGCTACACCTCCTTTTTTTCTCAACGTCAATGAATTCTGGAACCTTTTTTTCAAAGGAACCTTATTGCGACCGCTTCTTAAAGATTCGAGCCTTACCAACCAAACGATTTGCCTTTGGAAGTATTCTAGGACAACTATATTTCCCGGCTACACCTCATACTATTCTTAACGTCAATGAATTCTGATATTATTATCAATGGAACCTTATTCCGACCGCTTCTTAAAGATTTGAGCCCTTACCAACCAAAAGGTAAGCCTTTGGGTCTATTCTAGGACAGCTATGACTCCCTGCTACACCTCCTTTTTTTCTTAACGTCAATGAATTCTGATATTACTATCAGTGGAACCTTATTGCGACCGCTTCTGAAAGATTCGAGCCCTTACCAACCAAAAGGTATGCCTTTGGAAGTATTCTAGGGCAGCTATATTTCCCGGCTACACCTCATATTTTTCTTAACGTCAATGAATTCTGATATTATTATCAATGGAACTTTATTGCGACCGCTTCTTAAAGATTCGAGCCCTTACCAACCAAAAGGTATGCCTTTGAAAATGTTCTAGGACAGCTATGTTATCCGGCTACACCTCATATTTTTCTTAACGTCAATGAATTCTGATATTATTATCAATGGAACCATATTGCGACCGCTTCTTAAAGATTCGAGCCCTTACCAACCAAAAGGTATGCCTTTGGAAGTATTCTAGGGCAGCTATATTTCCCGGCTACACCTCATATTTTTTTTAACGTCAATGAATTCTGATATTATTATCAATGGAACTTTATTGCGACCGCTTCTTAAAGATTCGAGCCCTTACCAACCAAAAGGTATGCCTTTGAAAATGTTCTAGGACAGCTATGTTATCCGGCTACACCTCGTATTTTTCTTAGCGTCAATGAATTCTGATATTCCTATCACTGGAAAAATTTTTTCGACTGCTTCTTAAAGATTTGAGCCCTTACCAACCAAAAGGTAAGCCTTTGGGTCTAATCTAGGACAGCTATGTTTCCCGGCTACACCTCCTTTTTTTTCTCAACGTCAATGAATTTTGGCATTATTTTCAAAGGAACCTTATTGCGACCGCTTCTTAAAGATTCGAGCCCTTACCAACCAAAAGGTATGCCTTTGCAACTTTTCTAGGACAGCTATGTCTTCCGGCTACACCTCATTTTTTTCTTAACGTCAATGAATTCTGATTTTATTATCAAAAGAACCTTTTTGCGACCGCTTCTTAAAGATTCGAGCCCTTACCAACCGAAAGGTATGCCTTTGGAAATGTTCTAGGACAGCGATGTTTCCCAGCTACACTTCATTTTTTTCTTAGCGTCACTGAATTCTGATATTATTATCAAAGGAACCTTTTTGCGACCGCTTCTTAAAGATTCGAGCCCTTACCAACCGAAAGGTATGCCTCTGGGTCTATTCTAGGACAGCGATGTTTCCCAGCTACACTTCATTTTTTTCTTAGCGTCACTGAATTCTGATATTATTATCAAAGGAACCTTTTTGCGACCGCTTCTTAAATATTCGAGCCCTTACCAACCAAAAGATATTCCTTTAAAACTATTCTAGAACAGTTATTTTTCCCGACTACACCTCATTTTTTTCCTAACGTCAATCAAGTCTGATATTATTACCAATAGAACCTTATTGCGACCGCTTCTTAAAGATTCGAGCTCTTATCAACCAAAAGGTATGCCTTTGAAACTGTTCTAGGACAGCTATGTTTTCCGACTACACCTCATTTTTTTCCTAACGTCTATGAAGTCTGATATTATTACCAATAGAACCTTATTGCGACCGCTTCTTAAAGATTCGAGCTCTTACCAACCAAAAGGTATGCCTTTGAAACTATTCTAGGACAGCTATGTTATCCGGCTATACCTCATATTTTTCCTAACGTCAATGAAGTCTGATATTATTACCAATAGAACCTTATTGCGACCGCTTCTTAAAGATTCGAGCTCTTACCAACCAAAAGGAAAAGGTATGCCTTTGGAACTATTTTAGGACAGCTATGTTTCGCGGATACACCTCAGATTTTTCTTATCGTCAACGAATTCTGATATTATCATCAATGGAACCTTATTGCGACCGCTTCTTAATGATTTGAGCCCTTACCAACCAAAAGGTATGCCTTTAAAACTATTCTAGAACAGTTATGTTTCCCGACTACACCTCATTTTTTTCTTAACGTCAAGGAATTCTGATATTGTTATCAATGGAACCTTATTGCGACCGCTTCTTAAAGATTCGAGCGCTTACCAACCAAAAGGTTTGCCTTTGGAACTACTCTAGGACAGCTATGTTTCCCGGCTACACCTCATACTTTTCTTAACGTCAATGAATTCTGTTATTATTACCAATGGAACCTTATTGTGACCGCTTCCTAAATATTCGAGCCGTTAACAATTAAAAGGTATGCCTTTAAAACTATTCTAGAACAGTTATGTTTCCCGACTACACCTCATTTTTTTCTTAACGTCAATGAATTCTGATATTGTTATCACTTGAAATTTATTGCGAATTCTTCTTAAAGATTCGAGCTTTAACCAACCAAAAGGTATGCCTTTGGAACTATTCTTGGACAGCTATGTTTCGCGGATACACCTCAAATTTTTCTTAACGTCAACGAATTCTGATATTATCATCAATGGAACCTTATTGCGACCGCTTCTTAATGATTTGAGCCCTTACCAACCAAAAGGTATGCCTTTAAAACTATTCTAGAACAGTTATGTTTCCCGACTACACCTCATTTTTTTCTTAACGTCAATGAATTCTGAAATTGTTATCACTTGAAATTTAATGCGAACGCTTCTTAAAGATTCGAGCCCTTACCAACCAAAAGGTATGCCTTTGGAACTATTCTTGGACAGCTATGTTTCGCGGATACACCTCAGATTTTTCTTAACGTCAACGAATTCTGATATTATCATCAGTGGAACCTTATTGCGACCGCTTCTTAATGATTTGAGCCCTTACCAACCAAAAGGTATGCCTTTAAAACTATTCTAGAACAGTTATGTTTCCCGACTACACCTCATTTTTTCTTAACGTCAATGAATTCTGATATTGTTATCACTTGAAATTTATTGCGACCGCTTCTTAAAGATTCGAGCCCTTACCAACCGAAAGGTATGCCTTTGGAAATGTTCTAGGACAGCGATGTTTCCCGGCTACACTTCAATTTTTTCTTAGCGTCACTGAATTCTGATATTATTATCAATGGAACATTATTGCAACCGCTTCTTAAAGATTCGAGCCCTTACCAACCAAAGGATATGCCTTTAAAACTATTCTAGAACAGTTATGTTTCCCGACTACACCTCATTTTTTTCCTAACGTCAATGAAGTCTGATATTATTACCAATAGAACCTTATTGCGACCGCTTCTTAAAGATTCGAGCTCTTACCAACCAAAAGGTATGCCTTTGAAACTATTCTAGGACAGCTATGTTTCCCGACTACCCCTCATTTTTTTCCTAACGTCAATGAAGTCTGATATGATTACCTATAGAACCTTATTGCGACCGCTTCTTAAAAATTCGAGCTCTTACCAACCAAAAGGTATGCCTTTGAAACTATTCTAGGACAGCTATGTTATCCGGCTATACCTCATATTTTTCCTAACGTCAATGAAGTCTGATATTATTACCAATAGAACCTTATTGCGACCGCTTCTTACAGATTCGAGCTCTTACAAACCAAAAGGTATGCCTTTGGAACTATTCTTGGACAGCTATGTTTCGCGGATACACCTCAGATTTTTCTTAACGTCAACGAATTCTGGTATTATCATCAATGGAACCTTATTGCGACCGCTTCTTAATGATTTGAGCCCTTACCAACCAAAAGGTATGCCTTTAAAACTATTCTAGAACAGTTATGTTTCCCGACTACACCTCATTTTTTTTCTTAACGTCAATGAATTCTGATATTGTTATCACTTGAAATTTATTGCGAACGCTTTTTAAAGATTCGAGCCCTTACCAACCAAAAGGTATGCCTTTGGAACTATTCTTAGACAGCTATGTTTCCCGGCTACACCTCATACTTTTCTTAACGTCAATGAATTCTGTTATTATTATCAATGGAACCTTATTGTGACCGCTTCCTAAATATTCGAGCCGTTAACAACCAAAAGGTATGCCTTTAAAACTATTCTAGAACAGTTATGTTTCCCGACTACACCTCATTTTTTTCTTAACGTCGATGAATTCTGATATTGTTATCACTTGAAATTTATTGTGAACGCTTCTTAAAGATTCGAGCTCTTACCAACCAAAAGGTATGCCTTTGGAACTATTCTTGGACAGCTATGTTTCGCGGATACACCTCAGATTTTTCTTAACGTCAACGAATTCTGATATTATCATCAATGGAACCTTATTGCGACCGCTTCTTAATGATTTGAGCCCTTAAAAACCAAAAGGTATGCCTTTAAAACTATTCTAGAACAGTTATGTTTCCCGACTACACCTCATTTTTTTCTTAATGTCAAGGAATTCTGATATTGTTATCACTTGAAATTTATTGCGAACGCTTTTTAAAGATTCGAGCTCTTACCAACCAAAAGGTATGTCTTCGGAACTATTCTTGGACAGCTATGTTTCCCGGCTACACCTCATACTTTTCTTAACGTCGATGAATTCTGTTATTATTATCAATGGAACCTTATTGTGACCGCTTCCTAAATATTCGAGCCGTTAACATCCAAAAAGTATGCCTTTAAAACTATTCTAGAACAGTTATGTTTCCCGACTACACCTCATTTTTTTCTTAAGTCAATGAATTCTGATATTTTTATCACTTGAAATTTATTGTGAACGCTTCTTAAAGGTTCGAGCTCTTACCAACCAAAAGGTATGCCTTTGGAACATTCTTGGACAGCTATGTTTTGCGGATACATCTCAGATTTTTCTTAACGTCAACGAATTCTGATATTATCATCAATGGAACCTTATTGCGACCGCTTCTTAATAATTTGAGCCCTTACCAACCAAAAGGTATGCCTTTAAAACTATTCTAGAACAGTTATGTTTCCCGACTACACCTCATTTTTTTCTTAATGTCAAGGAATTCTGATATTGTTATCACTTGAAATTTATTGCGAACGCTTCTTAAAGATTCGAGCCCTTACCAACCAAAAGGTATGCCTTTGGAACTATTCTTCGACAGCTATGTTTCGCGGATACATCTCAGATTTTTCTTAACGTCAACGAATTCTGATATTATCATCAATGGAACCTTATTGCGACCGCTTCTTAATGATTTGAGCCCTTACCAACCAAAAGGTATGCCTTTGAAACTATTCTAGAACAGTTATGTTTCCCGACTACACCTCATTTTTTTCTTAACGTCAATGAAATCTGATATTGTTATCACTTGAAATTTATTGCGACCGCTTCTTAAAGATTCGTGCCCTTACCAACCGAAAGGTATGCCTTTGGAAATGTTCTAGGACAGCGATGTTTCCCGGCTACACTCCATTTTTTTCTTAGTGTCACTGAATTCTGATATTATTATCAATGGAACCTTATTGCAACCGCTTCTTAAAGATTCGAGCCCTTACCAACCAAAAGATATGCCTTTAAAACTATTCTAGAACAGTTATGTTTCCCGACTACACCTCATTTTTTTACTAACGTCAATGAAGTCTGATACTATTACCAATAGAACCTTATTGCGACCGCTTCTTAAAGATTCGAGCTCTTACCAACCGAAAGGTATGCCTTTGAAACTATTCTAGGACAGCTACGTTTCCCGACTACACCTCATTTTTTTCCTAACGTCAATGAAGTCTGATATTATTACCAATAGAACCTTATTGCGACCGCTTCTTAAAGATTCGTGCTCTTACCAACCAAAAGGTACGCCTTTGAAACTATTCTAGGACAGCTACGTTTCCCGACTACACCTCATTTTTTTCCTAACGTCAATGAAGTCTGATATTATTACCAATCGAACCTTATTGCGACCGCTTCTTAAAGATTTGAGTTCTTACCAACCAAAAGGTATGCCTTTGGAACTATTCTTGGACAGCTATGTTTCGCGGATACACCTCAGATTTTTCTTAACTTCAACGAATTCTGATATTATCATCAATGGAACCTTATTGCGACCGCTTCTTAATGATTTGAGAACTTACCAACCAAAAGGTATGCCTTTAAAACTATTCTAGAACAGTTATGTTTCCCGACTACACCTCATTTTTTTCTTAACGTCAATGAATTCTGATATTGTTATCATTTGAAATTTATTGCGAACGCTCTTTAAAGATTCGAGCCCTTTCCAACCAAAAGGTATGCCTTTGGAACTATTCTTGGACAGCTATGTTTCGTGGATACACCTCAGATTTTTCTTAACTTCAACGAATTCTGATATTATCATCAATGGAACCTTATTGCGACCGCTTCTTAATGATTTGAGCCCTTACCAACCAAAAGGTATGCCTTTAAAACTATTCTAGAACAGTTATGTTTCCCGACTACACCTCATTTTTTCCTAACGTCAATGAATTCTGATATTGTTATCACTTGAAATTTATTGCGAACGCTTCTTAAAGATTCGAGCTCTTACCAACCAAAAGGTATGCCTTTGGAACTATTCTTGGACAGCTATGTTTCGCGGATACACCTCAGATTTTTCTTAACGTCAACGAATTCTGATATTATCATCAATGGAACCTTATTGCGACCGCTTCTTAATGATTTGAGCCCTTACCAACCAAAAGGTATGCCTTTAAAACTATTCTAGAACAGTTATGTTTCCCGACTACACCTCATTTTTTTCTTAACGTCAATCAATTCTGATATTGTTATCACTTGAAATTTATTGCGAACGCTTTTTAAAGATTCGAGCCCTTACCAACCAAAAGGTATGCCTTTGGAACTATTCTAGAACAGTTATGTTTCGCGGATACTACTCAGATTTTTCTTAACGTCAACGAGTTCTGATATTATCATCAATGGAACCTTATTGCGACCGCTTCTTAATGTTTCGAGCCCTTACCAACCAAAAGGTATGCCTTTAAAACTATTCTAGAACAGTTATGTTTCCCGACTACACCTCATTTTTTTCTTAACGTCAATGAATTCTGATATTGTTATCACTTGAAATTTATTGCGAACGCTTTTTAAAGATTCGAGCCCTAATCAACCAAAATGTATGCCTTTGGAACTATTCTTGGACAGCTATGTTTCGTGGATACACCTCAGATTTTTCTTAACTTCAACGAATTCTGATATTATCATCAATGGAACCTTATTACGACCGCTTCTTAATGATTTGAGCCCTTACCAACCAAAAGGTATGCCTTTAAAACTATTCTAGAACAGTTATGTTTCCCGACTACACCTCATTTTTCCTAACGTCAATGAATTCTGATATTGTTATCACTTGAAATTTATTGCGAACGCTTCTTAAAGATTCGAGCTCTTACCAACTAAAAGGTATGCCTTTGGAACTATTCTTGGACAGCTATGTTTCGCGGATACACCTCAGTTTTTTCTTAACGTCAACGAATTCTGATATTATCATCAATGGAACCTTATTGCGACCGCTTCTTAATGATTTGAGCCCTTACCAACCAAAAGGTATGCCTTTAAAACTATTCTAGAACAGTTATGTTTCCCGACTACACCTCATTTTTTTCTTAACGTCAATGAATTCTGATATTGTTATCACTTGAAATTTATTGCGAACGCTTTTTAAAGATTTGAGCCCTTACCAACCAAAAGGTATGCCTTTGAAACTATTCTAGGACAGCTATGTTATCCGGCTATACCTCATATTTTTCCTAACGTCAATGAAGTCTGATATTATTACCAATAGAGCCTTATTGCGACCGCTTCTTAATGATTTGAGCTCTTACCAACCAAAAGGTATGCCTTTGAAACTATTCTAGGACAGCTATGTTATCCGGCTATACCTCATATTTTTCTTAACGTCAATGAATTCTGATATTGTTATCACTTGAAATTTATTGCGAACGCTTTTTAAAGATTCGAGCCCTTACCAACCAAAAGGTAATGGCTTTGGAACTATTCTTGGACAGCTATGTTTCCCGGCTACACCTCATACTTTTCTTAACGTCAATGAATTCTGTTATTATTATCAATGGAACCTTATTGTGACCGCTTTCTAAATATTCGAGCCGTTAACAACCAAAGGTACGCCTTTAGAACTGTTCTAGGACAGCTATGTCTCCCGGCTACACCTCTTTTTTTCTTAATGTCATTTAATTCTGATATTATTATCAAAGGAACCTTATTGCAACCGCTTCTTAAGGATTCGAGCCCTTACCAACCAAAAGGTATGCCTTTGGAACTATTCTAGAACAGTTATGTTTCCCGACTGCACCTCATATTTTTCCTAACGTCAATGAGTTCTGATATTATTACCAATAGAACTTTATTGCGACCGCTTCTTAAAAAATCGAGCCCTTACCAACCAAAAGGTATGCCTTTGAAATTATTCTAGGCCAGCTATGTTATCCGGCTATACCTCATATTTTTCTTAACGTCAATGAATTTTGATATTGTTATCACCTGAGCCTTATTGCGAACGCTTTTTTTTTAAGATTCGAGCCCTTACCAACCAAAAGGTATGCCTTTGGAACTATTCTTGGACAGCTATGTTTCCCGGCTACACCTCATACTTTTCTTAACGTCAATGATTTCTGTTATTATTATCAATGGAACCTTATTGTGACCACTTCTTAAAGATTCGAGCCCTTAAAAACCAAAGGTATGCCTTTAGAGCTATTCTAGGACAGCTATGTCTCCCGGCTACAACTCATTTTTTCTTAACGTCAATGAATTCTGATATTATTACCAATAGAACCTTAGTGCGACCGCTTCTTAAAGATTCGAGCTCTTAGCAACCAAAAGGTATGCCTTTGAAACTATTCTAGGACAGCTATGTTATCCGGCTATACCTCATATTTTTCTTAACGTCAATGAATTCTGATATTATTATCACTTAAACCTTTTTGCGAACGCTTTTTAAAGATGCAAGTCCTTACCAACCAAAAGGTATGCCTTTGGAACTATTCTTGGACAGCTATGTTTCGCGGATACACCTCAGATTTTTCTTAACGTCAACGAATTCTGATATTATCATCAATGGAACCTTATTGCGACCGCTTCTAAATGATTTGAGCCCTTACCAACCAAAAGTTATGCCTTTAAAACTATTCTAGAACAGTTATGTTTCCCGACTACACCTCATTTTTTTCTTAACGTCAATGAATTCTGATATTGTTATCACTTGAAATTTATTGCGAACGCTTTTTAAAGATTTGAGCCCTTACCAACCAAAAGGTATGCCTTTGAAACTATTCTAGGACAGCTATGTTATCCGGCTATACCTCATATTTTTCCTAACGTCAATGAAGTCTGATATTATTACCAATAGAGCCTTATTGCGACCGCTTCTTAATGATTTGAGCTCTTACCAACCAAAAGGTATGCCTTTGAAACTATTCTTGGACAGCTATGTTTCCCGGCTACGCCTCATTTTTTCTTAACGTCAATGAATTCTGATATTTTTATCAAAGGAACCTTTTTGCGACCGCTTCTTAAAGATTCGAGCCCTTACCAACCAAACGGTATGCCTTTGGAACTATTCTAGAACAGTTATGTTATCCGGCTATACCTCATATTTTCTTAACGTCAAGGAATTCTGATATTATTACCAATAGAACCTTATTGCGACCGCTTCTTAAAGATTTGAGCTCTTACCAACCAAAAGGTATGCCTCTGAAACTATTCTAGGACAGCTATATTATCCTGCTATACCTCATATTTTTCTGAACGTCAATGAATTCTGATATTATTATCAATTGAACTTTATTGCGAACGCTTTTTAAAGATTTGAGCCCTTACCAACCAAAAGGTATGCCTTTGGAACTATTCTTGGACAGCTATGTTTCGCGGATACACCTCAGATTTTTCTTAACGTCAACGAATTCTGATATTATCATCAATGGAACCTTATTGCGACCGCTTCTAAATGATTTGAGCCCTTACCAACCAAAAGTTATGCCTTTAAAACTATTCTAGAACAGTTATGTTTCCCGACTACACCTCATTTTTTTCTTAACGTCAATGAATTCTGAAATTGTTATCATTTGAAATTTATTGCGAACGCTTCTTAAAGATTCGAGCTCTTACCAACCAAAAGGTATGCCTTTGGAACTATTCTTGGACAGCTATGTTTCGCGGATACACCTCAGATTTTTCTTAACGTCAACGAATTCTGATATTATCATCAATGGAACCTTATTGCGACCGCTTCTTAATGATTTGAGCCCTTACCAACCAAAAGGTATGCCTTTAAAACTATTCTAGAACAGTTATGTTTCCCGACTACACCTCATTTTTTTCTTAACGTCAATGAATTCTGATATTGTTATCACTTGAAATTTATTGCGAAAGCTTTTAAAGATTTGAGCCCTTACCAACCAAAATTTATGCCTTTGAAACTATTCTAGGACAGCTATGTTATCCGGCTATACCTCATATTTTTCCTAACGTCAATGAAGTCTGATATTATTACCAATAGAGCCTTATTGCGACCGCTTCTTAAAGATTCGAGCTTTTACCAACCAAAAGGTATGCCTTTGGAACTATTCTTGGACAGCTATGTTTCGCGGATACACCTCAGATTTTTCTTAACGTCAACGAATTCTGATATTATCATCAATGGAACCTTATTGCGACCGCTTCTTAATGATTTGAGCTCTTACCAACCAAAAGGTATGCCTTTTAAACTATTCTAGGACAGCTATGTTATCCGGCTATACCTCATATTTTTCTTAACGTCAATGAATTCTGATATTGTTATCACTTGAAATTTATTGCGAACGCTTTTTAAAGATTCGAGCCCTTACCAACCAAAAGGTATGCCTTTGGAACTATTCTTGGACAGCTATGTTTCCCGGCTACACCTCATACTTTTCTTAACGTCAATGAATTCTGTTATTATTATCAATGGAACCTTATTGTGACCGCTTCCTAAATATTCGAGCCGTTAACAACCAAAGGTACGCCTTTAGAACTGTTCTAGGACAGCTATGTCTCCCGGCTACACCTCTTTTTTTCTTAATGTCAATTAATTCTGATATTATTATCAAAGGAACCTTATTGCGACCGCTTCATAAAGTTTCGAGCCCTTACCAACCAAAAGTTATGCCTTTGGAACTATTCTAGAACAGTTATGTTTCCCGACTGCACCTCATATTTTTCCTAACGTCAATGAATTCTGATATTATTACCAATAGAACTTTATTGCGACCGCTTCTGAAAAAATCGAGCCCTTACCAACCAAAAGGTATGCCTTTGAAACTATTCTAGGTCAGCTATGTTATCCGGCTATACCTCATATTTTTCTTAACGTCAATGAATTTTGATATTGTTATCACTTGAGCCTTATTGCGAACGCTTTTTAAAGATTCGAGCCCTTACCAACCAAAAGGTATGCCTTTGGAACTATTCTTGGACAGCTATGTTTCCCGGCTACACCTCATACTTTTCTTAACGTCAATGAATTCTGTTATTATTATCTATGGAACCTTATTGTGACCACTTCTTAAAGATTCGAGCCCTTAAAAACCAAAGGTATGCCTTTAGAGCTATTCTAGGACAGCTATGTTTCCCGGCTACACCTCATACTTTTCTTAACGTCAATGAATTCTGTTATTATTATCTATGGAACGTTATTGTGACCACTTCTTAAAGATTCGAGCCCTTAAAAACCAAAGGTATGCCTTTGGAACTATTCTAGGACAACTATGTTTCCCGGCTACACCTCATACTTTTCTTAACGTCAATGAATTCTGTTATTATTATCTATGGAACCTTATTGTGACCACTTCTTAAAGATTCGAGCCCTTAAAAACCAAAGGTATGCCTTTAGAGCTATTCTAGGGCAGCTATGTCTCCCGGCTACAACTCATTTTTTCTTAACGTCAAAGAATTCTGATATTATTATCAAAGGAACCTTTTTGCGACCGCTTCTTAAAGGTTCGAGCCCTTACCAACCAAAAGTTATGCCTTTGGAACTATTCTAGAACAGTTATATTATCCGGCTACACCTCATATTTTTCTTAACGTCAATGAATTCTGATATTATTACCAATAGAACCTTAGTGCGACCGCTTCTTAAAGATTCGAGCTCTTAGCAACCAAAAGGTATGCCTTTGAAACTATTCTAGGACAGCTATGTTATCCGGCTATACCTCATATTTTTCTTAATGTCAATGAATTCTGATATTATTATCACTTAAACCTTATTGCGAACGCTTTTTAAAGATTCAAGTCCTTACCAAGCAAAAGGTATGCTTTGGAACTATTCTTGGACAGCTATGTTTCCCGCCTACGCCTCATTTTTTCTTAACGTCAATGAATTCTGATATTTTTATCAAAGGAACCTTTTTGCGACCGCTTCTTAAAGATTCGAGCCCTTACCAACCAAACGGTATGCCTTTGGAACTATTCTAGAACAGTTATGTTATCCGGCTATACCTCATATTTTCTTAACGTCAAGGAATTCTGATATTATTACCAATAGAACCTTATTGCGACCGCTTCTTAAAGATTTGAGCTTTTACCAACCAAAAGGTATGCCTCTGAAACTATTCTAGGACAGCTATGTTAACCGGCTATACCTCATATTTTTCTTAACGTCAATGAATTCTGATTTTATTATCAATTGAACTTTATTGCGAACGCTTTTTAAAGATTCGAGCCCTTACCAACCAAAAGTTATGCCTTTGGAACTATTCTTGGGCAGCTATGTTTCCCGGCTACACCTCATATTTTTCTTAACGTCAATGAATTCTGATATTATTATCAATGGAACCTTATTGTAACCGCTTCTTAAGGATTCGAGCCCTTAACAATCAAAAGGTATTACTTTAGAAGTATTCTAGGACAGCTATGTCTCGCGGCTACACCTCATTTTTTCTTAACGTCAATGAATTCTGATATTGTTATCAAAGGAACCTTTTTGCGACCGCTTCTTAAAGGTTCGAGCCCTTACCAACCAAAAGATATGCCTTTGGAACTATTCTAGAACAGTTAATTTCCCGACTACACCTCATATTTTCCTAACGTCAAAGAATTTTGATAATATTACCAATAGAACCTTATTGCGACCGCTTCTTAAAAATTCGAGCCCTTGCCAACCAAAAGGTATGCCTTTGAAACTATTCTAGGACAGCTATGTTATCCGGCTACACCTCATATTTTTCTTAACGTCAAGGAATTCTGATATTAATATCACTGGAACCTTATTGCGAATGGTTTGTAAAGATTCGAGCCCTTACCAACCAAAAGGTATGACTTTGGAACTATTCTAGGACAGCTAAGTTTCCCGGCTACAACACATATTTTTAATAACGTCAAAGAATTCTGATATTATTATCAATGGAACTTTATTGCGACCGCTTCTTAAAGATCGAGCCGTTAACAACCAAAAGGGGTGCCTTTAGAACTATTATAGGACAGCTATGTCTCCCGGCTACACCTCATTTTTCTTAACGTCAAGGGATTCTGATATGATTATTAAAGGAACATTTTTGCGACCGCTTCTTAAAGATTCGAGCCCTTACCAGCCAAAATGTATGCCTTTGGAACTATTCTAGGACAGCTATGCTTCCCGCTACACCTCATATTTTTCTTAACGTCACTGAATTCTAATATTATTATCAATGGATCATTATTGCGACCGCTTCCTAAAAGTTCGAGCACTTACCAAGCAAAAAGTATACCTTTGGAACTATTCTAGGACAGCTATGTCTCGCGGCTACACCTCATTTTTTCTTAACGTCAATGAATTCTGATATTGTTATCAAAGGAACTTTTTTGCGACCGCTTCTTAAAGGTTTGAACCCTTACCAACCAAAAGGTATGCCTTTGGAACTATTCTAGAACAGTTATGTTTCCCGACTACACCTCATTTTTTCCTAACGTCAATGAATTCTGATATTATTACCAATAGAACCGTTTGCGACCGCTTCGTAAAGATTCGAGCTCTTACCAGCCAAAAGGTATGCCTTTGGAACTATTCTAGGACAGCCTATTTTTCCCGGCTACACCTCATATTTTTCTTAACGTCACTGAATTCTGATATTATCATCAATGGATCATTATTGCGACCGCTTCTTAAATATTCGAGCCCTTAACAACCAAAAGGTACGCCTTTAGAACTATTCTAGGACAGCTATGTCTCGCGGGTACACCTCATTTTTTCTTAACGTCAATGAATTCTGATATTGTTATCAAAGGAACCTTTTTGCGACCGCTTCTTAAAGATTCGAGCCCTTTTCAACCAAAAGGTATGCCTTTGGAATTTTTCTAGAACAGTTATGTTTCCAGACTACACCTCATATTTTTCCTAACTTCAATGAATTCTGATATTATAACCAATAGAACCTTATTGCGACCGCTTCTTAAAAATTCGAGCCCTTACCAACCAAAAAGTATGCCTTTGAAACTATTCTAGGACAGCTATGTTATCCGGCTACACCTCATATTTTTCTTAACGTCGATAAATTCTGATATTATTATCACTGGAACCTTATTGCGAATGCTTTTTGAAGATTCGAGCCCTTACCAACCAAAAGGTATGCCTTTAGAACTATTCTAGGACAGCTATGTTTCCCGGCTACACCGCATATTTTTCTTAACGTCAAAGAATTCCTATTTTATTATCAATGGAACTGTATTGCGACCGCTTCTTAATGATCGAGTCATTAACAACCAAAGGTATGCTTTTAGAACTATTATAGGACAGCTATGTCTCCCGGCTACACCTCATTTTTTCTTAACGTCAAGGAATTCTGATATTATTATCAACGGATCATTATTGCGACCGCTTCTTAAATAATCGAGCCCTTACCAAACAAAAGGTATACATTTGAAACTATTCTAGGACAGCAATTTTTCCCGGCTACGCCCCATATTTTTCTTAACATCAACGAATTCTGATATTAATATCAAATGGAACCTTATTGCAACCGCTTCTTAAAAATTCGAGCCCTTAACAACCAAAATGTTTGCGTTTGGAACTATTCTAGGGCAGCTATGTTCCGCGCTACACCTTATATTTTTCTTAACGTCATTGAACTCTGATATTAATATCAAATAGAACCTTATTGCAACCGCTTCTTAAAAATTCGAGCCCTTGCCAACCAAAAGGTATGCCATTGGAACTATTCTAGGACAGCTATGTCTCCCGGCTACACCTCATATTTTTCTTAACGTCAATGAAATCTGATATTATTATCAATGGAACCTTATTGCGACCGCTTCTTAAAAATTCGAGCCCTTGCCAATCAAAAGGTATGCCTTTGAAACTATTCTAGGACAGCTATGTTATCCGGCTACACCTCATTTTTTTCTTAACGTCAATGAATTCTGATATTAATATCACTGGAACCTTATTGCGAATGGTTTGTAAAGATTCGAGCCCTTACCAACCAAAATGTATGACTTTGGAACTATTCTAGGACAGCTAAGTTTCCCGGCTACAACACATATTTTTCTTAACGTCAAAGAATTCTGATATTATTATCAATGGAACTTTATTGCGACCGCTTCTTAAAGATCGAGCCATTAACAACCAAAAGGGGTGCCTTTAGAACTATTATAGGACAACTATCTCTTCCGGCTACACCTCATTTTTCTTAACGTCAAGGGATTCTGATACTATTATTAAAGGAACATTTTTGCGACCGCTTCTTAAAGATTCGAGCCCTTACCAACCAAAATGTATGCCTTTAGAACTATTCTAGGACAGCTATGCTTCCCGCTACACCTCATATTTTTCTTAACGTCACTGAATTCTAATATTATTATCAATAGAACCGTTTGCGACCGCTTCGTAAAGATTCGAGCTCTTACCAGCCAAAAGGTATGCCTTTGGAACTATTCTAGGACAGCCTATTTTTCCCGGCTACACCTCATATTTTTCTTAACGTCACTGAATTCTGATATTATCATCAATGGATCATTATTGCGACCGCTTCTTAAATATTCGAGCCCTTAACAACCAAAAAGTATACCTTTGGAACTATTCTAGGACAGCTATGTCTCGCGGCTACATCTCATTTTTTCTTAACGTCAATGAATTCTGATATTGTTATCAAAGGAACCTTTTTGCGACCGCTTCTTAAAGGTTTGAGCCCTTACCAACCAAAAGGTATGCCTTTGGAACTATTCTAGAACAGTTACGTTTCCCGACTACACCTCATTTTTTTTTCTAACGTCAATGAATTCTGATATTATTATCAATAGAACCGGTTGCGACCGCTTCGTAAACATTCGAGCTCTTACCAGCCAAAAGGTATGCCTTTGGAACTATTCTAGGACAGCCTATTTTTCCCGGCTACACCTCATATTTTTCTTAACGTCACTGAATTCTGATATTATCATCAATGGATCATTATTGCGACCGCTTCTTAAATATTCGAGCCCTTAACAACCAAAAGGTACGCCTTTAGAACTATTCTAGGACAGCTATGTTTCCAGACTACACCTCATTTTTTCTTAACGTCAATGAATTCTGATATTGTTATCAAAGGAACCTTTTTGCGACCGCTTCTTAAAGATTCGAGCCCTTTTAAACCAAAAGGTATGCCTTTGGAATTATTCTAGAACAGTTATGTTTCCAGACTACACCTCATATTTTTCCTAACGTCAATGAATTCTGATATTATTACCAATAGAACCTTATTGCGACCGCTTCTTAAAAATTCGAGCCCTTACCAACCAAAAAGTATGCCTTTGAAACTATTCTAGGACAGCTATGTTATCCGGCTACACCTCATATTTTTCTTAACGTCGATAAATTCTGATATTATTATCACTGGAACCTTATTGCGAATGCTTTTTGAAGATTCGAGCCCTTACCAACCAAAAGGTATGCCTTTGGAACTATTCTAGGACAGCTATGTTTCCCGGCTACACCGCATATTTTTCTTAACGTCGAAGAATTCCTATTTTATTATCAATGGAACTGTATTGCGACCGCTTCTTAATGATCGAGTCATTAACAACCAAAGGTATGCCTTTAGAACTATTATAGGACAGCTATGTCTCCCGGCTACACCTCATTTTTTCTTAACGTCAAGGAATTCTGATATTATTATCAACGGATCATTATTGCGACCGCTTCTTAAATAATCGAGCCCTTACCAAACAAAAGGTATACATTTGAAACTATTCTAGGACAGCAATTTTTCCCGGCTACGCCCCATATTTTTCTTAACATCAACGAATTCTGATATTAATATCAAATGGAACCTTATTGCAACCGCTTCTTAAAAATTCGAGCCCTTACCAACCAAAAGGTTTGCCTTTGGAACTATTCTAGGGCAGCTATGTTCCGGGCTACACCTTATATTTTTCTTAACGTCATTGAACTCTGATATTATTATCAATGAAACCTTATTGCGACCGCTACTTAAAAATTCGAGCCCTTGCCAACCAAAAGGTATGCCATTGGAACTATTCTAGGACAGCTATGTCTCCCGGCTACACCTCATATTTTTCTTAACGTCAATGAAATCTGATATTATTATCAATGGAACCTTTTTGCGACCACTTCTTAAAAATTCGAGCCCTTGCCAATCAAAAGGTATGCCTTTGGAACTATTCTAGGACAGCTACTATGTTCCCGGCTACACCTTATATTTTTCTTAACGTCATTTAACTCTGATATTATTATCAATGAAACCTTATTGCGACCGCTACTTAAAAATTCGAGCCCTTGCCAACCAAAAGGTATGCCTTTGGAACTATTCTAGGACAACTATGTTTTCCGGCTACACCTCATATTTTTCTTAACGTCAATGAAATCTGATATTATTATCAATGGAACCTTATTGCGACCGCTTCTTAAAAGTTTGAGCCCTTGCCAATCAAAAGGTATGCCTTTGGAACTATTCTAGGACAGCTATGTTCCCGGCTACACCTTATAATTTTCTTAACGTCATTGAACTCTGATATTATTATCAATGAAACCTTATTGCGACCGCTTCTTAAAAATTCGAGCTCTTGCCAACCAAAAGGTATGCCTTTGGAACTATTCTAGGACAACTATGTTTCCCGGCTACACCTCATATTTTTCTTAACGTCAATGAAATCTGATATTATTATCAATGGAACCTTATTGCGACCGCTTCTTAAAGATTCGTGCCCTTACGAACCAAAGTATGCCTTTGGAATTACTCTAGGACAACTATGTTCCGCGGCTACACCTCATATGTTTCTTAACGTTAATGAATTCTTTTATTAATATCAATGGAATCTTATTGCGACCGCTTCTTAAATATTCGAGCCCTTACCAACCAAAAGGTATGCCTTTGGAAGATTTCTAGGACAGCTATGTTTCCCGGCTACACGTCATATTTTTCTTACGTCAATGAATTCTGATATTATTATCAATAGAACCTTATTGCGACCACTTCTTAAAGATTTGAGCCCTTACCAACCAAACGGTATGCCTTTGGAGCTATTCTAGGACAGCTATGTTTCCCGGTTACACCTCAAATTTTTCTTACGTCAATGAATTCTGATAATATTATCAATGAAACCTTATTGCGACCGCTTCTTAAAGATTCGAGCCCTCACCAACCAAAAGTTATGCATTTGGAAGTTTTCTAGGACAGCTATGTTTCCAGGCTACACCTAATATTTTTCTTACGTCAATGAATTCTGATATTATTATCAATAGAACCTTATTGCAATCGCTTCTTAAAGACTCGAGCCTTTACCAACCAAAAGGTATGCCTTTGGAGCTTTTCTAGGACAGCTATTTTTCCCAGCTACACCTCATATTTTTCTCAACGTCAATGATTTCTAGCATTATTTTCACAGGAACCTTATTGCGACCGCTTCTTATATGATTCGATACCTTACCAACCAAAAGGTATGCCTTTGGAACTTTTCCAGGACAGCTATGTTTCCCGGCTACACCTCATATTTTTCTTAACGTCATTGAATTCTGATATTAATATCAGTGGAACTTTCTTGCGACCGCTTCTTAAAAACTCGAGCCCTTACCAACCAAAGGGTATACTTTCGGAAGTATTCTAGGACAGTTATGTTTCCCGGCTACACCTCATATTTTTCTTAACGTCAATAAATTATGATATTATTAGCAATGGAACTTTATTGCGACCACTTCCTAAAAATTTGAGCCATTACCAACCAAAAGGTATGCCTTTGGAACTTTTCTAGGACTGCTATGTTTCACGGCTACACCTCATGTTTTTCTTAACGTCATTGAATTCTGATAATATTATCAATGGAACATTTTTGCGACCGCTTCTTAAAGCTTCGGGCCCTTACCAACCAAAAGGTATACCTTTGAAAGTATTCTAGGACAGCTAGGTTTCCCGGTTACACCTCAAGTTTTTCTTATCGTCAATGAATTCTGATTTTATTATCAATGGAACTTTATTGCGACTACTTCTTAAAAATTTGAGCCCTTACCAACCAAAAGGTATGCCTTTGGAACTTTTCTAGGACTGCTATGTTTCCTGGCTACACCTCATGTTTTTCTTAACGTCAAGGAAGTCTGATATTATTATCAATAGAACCTTTTTGCGACCGCTTCTTAAAGATTCGAGCCCTTACCAACCAAAAGGTAAGACTTTGGAACTATTCTAGGACAGCTATGTTTCCCGACTACACCTCTATTTTTCTTAATATCAATGAATTCTGATATTTTTAGCAATAGAACCTTATTGCGACCGCTTCTTGAAGATTCGAGCCCTTACCAACCAAAAGCTATGCCTTTGGAACTATTCTAGGACAGCTATGTTCCCGACTACACTTCATACTTTTCTTAACGTCAATGAATTGTGATATTATTATCAATGGAACCTTATTGCGACTACTTCTTAAAAATTCGAGCCCTTACCAACCAAAAGGTATGCCTTTGGAACTTTTCTAGGACTGCTATGTTTCCTGGCTACACCTCATGTTTTTCTTAACGTCATCGAATTCTGATATTATTATCAATTAAACCTCATTGCGATCGCCTCTCAAAGATTCGAGCCCTTACCAACCAAAAGGTATGCCTTTGGAACTATTCTAGGACAGCTATGTTTCCCGGCTACACCTCATATTTTTCTTAACGTCAAGGAAGTCTGATATTATTAGCAATAGAACCTTATTGCGACCGCTTCTTGAAGATTCGAGCCCTTACCAACCAAAAGCTATGCCTTTGGAACTATTCTAGGACAGCTATGTTTACCGACTACACTTCATACTTTTCTTAACGTCAATGAATTGTGATATTATTATCAATGGAACCTTATTGCGACCGCTTCTTGAAGATTCGAGCCCTTACCAACCAAAAGGTAAGACTTTGGAACTATTCTAGGACAGCTATGTTTCCCGACTACACCTCATATTTTTCTTAACGTCAATGAATTCTGATATTTTTAGCAATAGAACCTTATTGCGACCGCTTCTTGAAGATTCGAGCCCTTACCAACCAAAAGGTATGCCTTTGGAACTATTCTAGGACAGCTATGTTTCCCGGCTACACCTCATATTTTTCTTAACGTCAAGGAAGTCTGATATTATTAGCAATAGAACCTTATTGCGACCGCTTCTTGAAGATTCGAGCCCTTACCAACCAAAAGGTATGCCTTTGGAACTATTCTAGGACAGCTATGTTTCCCGGCTACACCTTATGTTTTTCTTAACGTGCCTTTGGCGCCAATGAATTCTGATTTTGATGAAGCAGCAAGCACCAAAACATGCAAGTTTTTTGGGCACTTATGGTCCATAACTTCCAAAAAAGGCAGTTTTTTTCCATATTTTCATTAAAAAAATAAGCATATGAGGGGTTTGGGGGATTTCGAAAAACCAGCTCGAGCAATATAAAAAACCAAAAAAAAACTGGAAGAAGTATCCGCCTCCTCGAAATAATTTTAACTCCGCCCCTGTGTTTTATTAAGAAGAGCTAGTAACTTTGCGTATGTTAATTATACGAGGCTAATTTGATACGTCTACATTTGTCTAAAAAACTACCCACCGAGCATAATGTCATTACTTTCATCAAATATTCAAAAAGCGGGATCAAAAACTTGATATTAGTTCATGCATAAGAATTAAATTTTGGAAAAAAGTTCGTACACGGAAGATTATGAGGGAGAGGACATAATTTTAGCTAAAAAAAAGTTTGCAATTCATGTGCCAGCTAGCTAATTTAGTGGGAGGCGGGTCGGTTTGGACATGTTACACAGACAAGACATCTTAAATTTGATGCAGTTTTAAAGCGCATTTTCAGGTCGTTCAATCAGAAACAAAATTTTAGTTTATTGAATAATTTCTCATAGCGTGTTCTGTTTTAAAGATACGAACATTTACAAACACAAAGAAAACACGCACCATACAATTTATCTTGCTTGGTTGAGTGTTTTTTTTCGCAAATATATACGTTCTATAATGGCGTCGACTAAAAATGCAAACAACGCAATGAACAACCCCATTGCAAGGTAAAGTTCATCTCTATTTCAGTTTTTCTAACCCAATTAATAAGATTTCTCGAACCTCCATTGAAAGTTTAATCATAATCTAATTTCAAACAATCATTCGATTCCAAAAAAACCGGCTGAAATCCATAGTTAACCTTGGTCGATCAAACCATTTTTATCCATGACTATCATCAAGAGTTAGTAGACCTCACATTTCAGGTGAGCTCAGGGGCGGATCTAGGATTTTCTCGAGGGGGCGGATTTTCAAAAGATTTTCCAAAATTTTGTCGGCATTTTTTGCGGTTGATTAAATTGATTGTTTGAGGTCTCCCACATCAATAAAAATGCCGTCTTCTGTCCAAATTTTCTGCGCCGCAGACAAAATTTGAAAAAACTGCCCAAAATTTGAAAAAACTGGCTGAAAAAACGGACGTCTCAAAATAGTACAAAGGGGGACCCTTTGGGTCGGCTAGGGTTCAATGTCTTGAAATATATTGACGCCCCCCACCCCTAAATCCGCTACTGGTTGAACTCACAAAAAGTAGAAAGTGCTAGACACATGTATGGCAAACTTTATTGCTTAAGTTTGCAAGAATAAATTCTTCAAAAATTATTTAGAAAGAATGATTGAAAAGATTGAGTTCATTCATTCAAATGCATGCAATTTGTTTTAAAATTTAGTTTTCTGATTGGAAAATAAGATCGGAAAATTAAGACCTAACTCTCTTAATTGTTGGTTTCTGTTGATTACAGGTGACAATTTTTTTTGAAATTAACTTGATCATCCAGCTAGTGAGTATATTTAGGCAAAAGTATGACAAATATGGCCCCTATGGAGCCAAACTGGCTCTAGCAGAAAAAAAATTGCTCCGGCCGAAGGAAAACACCCGGAACAAAGTGCTGGTTGCTCTAACATATGTCCTAATAATGCTGGGATCTCCAGCCTTACTTTCAACGTATTATTTGCTGTTCTTCGAGGAAAATGCGACTAGAAATGGGGTGGTTACTACAACAGCTGCCCCGGACTTATCTGCGGTTACAACTATTGCGGCGACAACGGAGGCTGTAGAAAATACAACCGAAGATCCGGTAACAGGTGACGGGGATGCTGGAACCGGAGATGGCGGAACTGGAGGTACTGGAACCGGAGATGGCGGAACTGGAGGTACTGGAACCGGAGATGGCGGAACTGGAGGTACTGGAACCGGAGATGGCGGAACTGGAGGTACTGGAACCGGAGATGGCGGAACTGGAGGTACTGGAACCGGAGATGGCGGAACTGGAGGTACTGGAACCGGAGATGACGGAACTGGAGGTACTGGAACCGGAGATGGCGGAACTGGAGGTACTGGAACCGGAGATGGCGGAACTGGAGGTACTGGAACCGGAGATGGCGGAACTGGAGGTACTGGAACCGGAGATGGCGGAACTGGAGGTACTGGAACCGGAGATGGCGGAACTGGAGGTACTGGAACCGGAGATGGCGGAACTGGAGGTACTGGAACCGGAGATGGCGGAACTGGAGGTACTGGAACCGGAGATGGCGGAACTGGAGGTACTGGAACCGGAGATGGCGGAACTGGAGGTACTGGAACCGGAGATGGCGGAACTGGAGGTACTGGAACCGGAGATGGCGGAATTGGAGGTACTGGAACCGGAGATGGCGGAACTGGAGGTACTGGAACTGGAGATGGCGGAACTGGAGGTACTGGAGCCTGAAATACTAGTACAATTCAGCCCTAAGCATAAGAACTGATATTTGTTTTTAGTTTTAACACTTGATGTTTATAAATTGTTCATAAGAAAAAGTTTTGATTGATTCTTTGCACATTTAATTTAAACTTCCACAATTTTACACATTAAAAGTTTTTTAAAAGAAAGTGTTTCTTCAGTGAGAAAAACGCTTGAAACAATTTTGGATTGCTGAATCTCTAAATTTTCAATCATTGACGTATTATTTTTGCAAATCCAAAGTCATGCTCAATGACAATCCTGTATACTCTATAATTCAAAAATTTCTAAAGTGCTTTTTCTGAACACTGGGAAAATTTGAAAGAAACTCTCATGCAATTTGAAAGACAGATGGAAAAGTTTGAAACGTTATTGCAATAGTAAAAAGATAAATAGTGCTTAAGCAATTGTTTCCCTGAAATATTAAGACGTACCGGAATTTTGAAGTGGCTTGCCCAAAAAGTGTACGCAGAGTTAAAATCTTTGAAGACAAAAACCTTGAAAACTTTTTTCACTGTTCTTCCGGATATCAAATTGGTTCAGAAAAGTCAATTTACCGAACAAGAAAAAATTAGTTTCGACTTTTTTGCACAGGTAAGTCTGTGGTGCTGCCTAATTGAACTAAGAAGAAATTATGTTGCCTAAAGATAGATAGTCGCAAACCTCAGCCCTGGCTAGCTGAATTAATGCTTATTTTATGTCGAATAGTGCCCTTCTTTCACAAAAAATTACCTTTCTTACTTTGTTCAGCTTTAATCCTTCTCGAAATTTGGAATTTTTTGTTGCGATATTTAATTCAAGTCAAAGAGTATTTCAAGTAGGGTTTTTTGTTCCTTCACGATTACCCAAAGCTGAGGGATTTGCTATTGTGCCGATTCTCTGTTGCGTCTCATTGGCATCTTTCATCTAAAAACTAATTTATAAGTATATTGCTGAGTTTTTAATATTCTCCCTCAGCGCTATGCCATTGTGAAGAAACAGAAAACCTTGTTCTAAGTACGGTTTTCTGTTGAAATTAATTAAATTCCGTAACGAAAAATCTCAATTCTCGAGAAAAATTACAACTGAACAAAGCAAGAAAGGCAAGATTTTGTGGAAAAAAGGCAAGATTTGACGTAAAATTGAGGTTGAGGTTGAGGTTTGCGACTATTTTTTGATCAATTCCTTTGAAATATAGTTTACTAACTCAACCGGGCTAGCTAAAGTACTGCTATTTTTAATTCTAATTTTGCCTTTTTGCCTTTTGTCACAAAATTTGAACCACTTTTATAAATTTGAAAAGTTATTTCCGTCTAACTGTGTGAGTGAGTTTTCAATTGATTGTTTATGCAAGGTTCTTGTTTTTTTTCCAACTTTTGCAAACTTTTATAATGTCAAACTGTTGTTCATACCGATGATCTTGAGCAATTAAGTCAGTCAAAATTTAAGCATTTTAGATCAATCATTTTTAAACACGGTTTTTATCTGTGGAAATCTATAATACTAAACTGAACTCCGACGTTGAAATGAGCAGTTCTAGATCAACTAATTTTGATCAGCTTTTTTGACCCAAAAGCTATCGCAATTGAAAGTTTGGACTGACAATAATAATTTAACCATTAAAAAGCAATTGACCATTAAAAAATTGCAAAAATCGAGACCAAGCAGAATTGATTAAAAAGAGCAATATGTCAATTTTGAGCAGTTTTTGCAGGCAAATTTAAATTTTAGGTGCTTGAGTTCTTAAGATTTATTTCTTAAGGTAAAGAAAATTTTCGCATGCAAAAACAGTCTGAAATAGAGTTCATGTCCAAAAATTGGCAATATCGGTGAGGTTGAAAAGTTTAATCAATTTTTTAATCGTTTAAACAAGCATTTTAGTAAAACTATTTTTTCGAAAACCCTTCTTACGTGATAAAATTAGTAATAAGATGAAATTCGACGACAAAATGAGCAGTCTTTTGAAGATCTGAAATGCTCTAGTGTTTGGAATATTGAGCCTTTTAGTTGAATGAACCTTTAAGTCAAAATTATTTCATCGTCCAAACTTTGAAATCAAAAGCGTTGATGGTTTCCGCGTATTTTTCACGTTTGTATACATTTCTCTATTTTTTTCCTTATATTTTACGTATAAGCAACTTTCAGGTTCACTAATCTGTTTAAAGCACTTCAGGTGCATTACATGCTATTTTATTTAATTTTGTCTTTTCAACTTCTGATCAACTCTCCTTTGAAATATAGTTTACTAACTCAACCGGGCTAGCTAAAGTACTGCTATTTTTAATTCTAATTTTGCCTTTATGACTTTTGTCACAAAATTTGAACCACTTTTATAAATTTGAAAAGTTATTTCCGTCTAACTGTGTGAGTGAGTTTTCAATTGATTGTTTATGCAAGGTTCTTGTTTTTTACTTTTTTTCTGTTCCAACTTTTGCAAACTTTTATAATGTCAAACTGTTGTTCATACCGATGATCTTGAGCAATTAAGTCAGTCAAAATTTAAGCATTTTAGATCAATCATTTTTAAACACGGTTTTAACCTGTGGAAATCTATAATACTAAACTGAACTCCGCCGTTGAAATGAGCAGTTCTAGATCAACTAATTTTGATCAGCTTTTTTGACCCAAAAGCTATCGCAATTGAAAGTTTGTACTGACAATAATAATTTAACCATTAAAAAGCAATTGACCATTAAAAAGTTGCAAAAATCGAGACCAAGCAGAATTGATTAAAAAGAGCAATATGTCAATTTTGAGCAGTTTTTGCAGGCAAATTTAAATTTTAGGTGCTTGAGTTCTTAAGATTTATTTCTTAAGGTAAAGAAAATTTTCGCATGCAAAAACAGTCTGAAATAGAGTTAATGTCCAAAAATTGGCAATATCGATGAGGTTGAAAAGTTTAATCAATTTTTTAATCGTTTAAACAAGCATTTTAGTAAAACTATTTTTTCGAAAACCCTTTTTACGTGTTAAAATTAGTAATAAGATGAAATTCGACGACAAAATGAGCAGTTTTAGGTTATAAAACTTCGTTCAGATTCTTTACCGAAACAATATTGCCAACTTTTTGCCATTAACTATAGATCTTGCTCATCTATCATATATTCAAATGCGGTCTTCACTATTTCGCCTTGCTCATTTTTTTTCCACAAAATATTTTTGCTGGTTTTTTTAAAGAAGTTTATACAATAAAAATTTGACAAAAATTAAAATTCTCAACTCCGTAATATAAGTTGCTGTCAGGGGACTTTTAACCTTTGCAAATTAAGCCTCCAAAATGATTGCTCAAATCTTTTTAGTTTTTTACGTATTTTGATTTTTTAAAAACAGTATTTTTTCGAAGAAAATGTATTTTAAAACTAGACAAAATTTGAAACTCTCAAACTTGTAGTTTGATGCTCAGTTCACAGAATATTTCTGGGAATCCAAATCTATTAGTTTTGTCTCCGAGAACTGGTATTTTTCAATATTTTCAAAATTATTTAAAAACAAACTAGAATTAGAAAACAACGTTTCAAATTTTTAAAACTCAACCCTACAGTGGGGTGTTCTCTGGGTATTCTCAGAGATTGCAGATCTTGGCTTGAAATTAATTTGCTCATTTCGTCTTAGTTTCTGAGATAAGCTTTTTTGCAAGCTTATTGAAAACTTTTCTAAAAACTTAAGAACTAAGATATCGTCCAAATTAAAAAGACTGAACACTATCGCGTGGTACTCTTAAGGTACTCTCAGGATCCTGTCTGGACTCCAGATATGGTTGCTCGGCGCCATTTGTTTTCTTTGACTTGATGTTATTATTTTTGAAAACTTTCAAAAGTGTCAAAATTCAAAGAATCACTTCTCAAGATTTCAAATTGTCGACCCTTTGCTGGGGTGACATCAGGTTACTATCAGCGGATGCCGAAGTGGCCTCTCATTTGAAAATTAGTGCTCCAATTTTTTTATAATAAATAAATTTTAAAAAAAGGTCTGATTTTTAAAAAAATAATTAGGCTAGATTTTGAATCCCATTTATGAGTTTGATGATTTTGCAATTGAAGTTGTTTCATTATTTTTACTTAGAAAATGCAGCTGTATGTTGTCGTCCTTTTTTTAGGTTTTTCTTTTGAAGATCTGAAATGCTCTAGTGTTTGGAATATTGAGCCTTTTAGTTGAATGAACCTTTAAGTCAAAATTATTTCATCGTCCAAACTTTGAAATCAAAAGCGTTGATGGTTTCCGCGTATACATTTCTCTATTTTTTTCCTTATATTTTACGTATAAGCAACTTTCAGGTTCACTAATCTGTTTAAAGCACTTCAGGTGCATTACATGCTATTTTATTTAATTTTGTCTTTTCAACTTCTGATCAACTCTCAATTTTTTGATAACTTTGCATGCAGAAGCTAACTCAGAGCAAATTTTTGGGTCAGGGTTTTTTGAAGCATCGAAATATCAGGCAAAACTTTTGGCAAATCAAAAAATTGCCTTTTTAACACAAAATTGAAGCAGAGTTTTGCACCAATTGCAATACAACACAATCATACAAAAAGCATAAGTCGGAAATGAGGGTTTTTATTCTGAGATATGAAACTTTTATGATTTGTACAGAAATTTTCAGAAAATTTAGATCTGGAAAATTTTTCACCAAATTTGAAACTACCACATCCAGTAGTCAAGTGTTTTCGAGGAATGTGCAATTTGTTTCTCCAAAGTTGACAGCTCAAAAACTTTTTGTTTCCGAGATATGATATTTTTATATTTTTCCAAGTTTACTTTTCAAAAAACTTTAATTAGAAAACCAAGTTTCAAATTGTTAAAATTCAACCCTACATTGCGGCTTTTTTGGGTACTCTCATAGGTTGCAGTTTTGTTTTGAAATTTATTTGCTCATATTATCTCAGTTTCTGAGATATGCTGTTTTGTATGCTTTTTCAAAATTTTCTAAAAATTTAAGGCCTAAAGTATCGTCTAAGGTTGAAAGACTCAACACTAAGGAGGGGTGCTCTCAAAGTATTCTCAAGATTTATGACTGGACTCCAGTTATGACTGACCAACGTTTTTTGTTTTCTTAAATGTGACGTTATAATGTTTGAAAGTTTTCAAAGTTTTCAATTTCAATCAAACACTTTTCAAAGCCTTATTGGTTTCCGCGTCGTTTTTCACAGTTGTATTCATTTCCCTGTTTTTTTTTCAAACTTTATGTATAAGCAACTTATATGTACACACTTTTTCATTTAAATTTGTCTGTTGAAACTTTTTGCAACTCTCAAATTCTAGATATTTTTGCATGCAGAAAAGAACTCGTCAGACCAAAGTTTTTAGTCAGAAATTTGTAAAACATCAAAATATCATGCAAAACTCTGACAAATCGATTTATTGCTTTTTTAACACAAAGACAAAGCGGTGTTTTGCACCACTTGGGATACAACACAATCATAAAAAAAACGAAAAAAAAACGTCGAAAAACATTAGGTGAACCAAAAACTTCGTATAGCTCGATGAAAAATACTTATGGCACAGCTAGAGCTGGAAATACTTGTTTAATATTTTTTGTAATTGTTCTACTGATGCGGGATGAAATGCGTAATTTCACAAAGTGGTATTTGCCCGAAACATAAGTTGTTTTTCGACGAAAACAAGTGGGAAGTGTAAAAACTTTTGAGATAATCAAGTTTACCAAGTAGAAAACGTATCTCTTACATGAAAATTAAGGAACCGCTGCTTCTGCAGGAACCATTATCGCAAATGGTTTTTTCAGATAACTTTTTCATCTCAAAATTGATTGAGTAAATTTTAAGAAAAATAAGGAGTTTTCTAAAACGCGGTCAAAAGCATTTCAAAAAAACCTTAATTTTTTCCTGCAAAGAGCAGGCTGTGGCTGCTCAAGAAAAAACAATTCCAGAAACATAAAACTCGTTCGTGGACTTGTTGGAATTGCATTTTTTTTTTGCAAGTAAGCTGGGTATTGCCAGTTGAAAAATTAGGTTTTGAACTACCCAGTGTTTTGATTAAACTTATGATATGTGATTTGGCTTGATAGTTATCGAAAACAAACCGTCAGCAAATCAAAAATCTGACATTTCCGAGAATCATAGTATTTTGTGAGGGAAAATTATGAGTAGCCGCTTATGCAGATTGGGTTCACGCAACCTGTGCTTTCAACTGTACTTATTTGGGTATCAAAAATATAATCATTTTTTGAAATTTTTGGAGGTTTTTGTTTTCGATAATTTTGTTGGACTGCAGAAGAGGCTAACTTTGATTTAACTTGCTCATCAGATGACTCATTAGATTTAGCGTCTTTTTGATTGATTAAGAAAAGCCAGAACTACCTTTTTAGTGTAAGCTTCGGCCACGAAACTCGCAAAAAAATTGCAGCATGATAATTTTGGTGAAACTTTTATCAATTTTGGGTTTCATTTGTTCTTGTCTAATCTGAGCCCAACGAGAAAAGCGCATTCAAAGTTTCAAATTTTGAACACTTTGTCCGGATAATTTAAATCAGCTCTGTAGTTTTAATAGCTCATTTATATGAGAAAGACTACAGTTTTTTGGAGCTTTGTTTTTCAGCAATTTTTTAATTCATTTTTTGAATTCAGTTGGTGAAAAATCGAGAAAAAAATCTATGCTTGTGAGGAATCAATTTTAAAAAAATCCCAACGTTTTGCCAATTTGAAAAATTTACCATAATTAAACTATTTGAAAAAAAATTTCGTAGACGGTAAAGTCGAAATACTCCAAGCTTTTGCCGGATACGAACAGTATTGTTTTTGACTAGTAACTGAATTTTCCGAACTTTGGCATAGTCCAGAAAGACAAAATGCTCAAATACAATGGCAGGGCTTTGATTGCAAAGACTCTAGTATTGAGACTTCTGGCATAATTCACTGATAGTAAATTTTACATCTAAGATATTTAATGCGGATAATGAACACAGATTCGAAGTGGAGCTTCGCACCATTTTCAATACAAAACAAACATAAAAAAAAACAAAAGTCGTCGAAAAAAATTAGATGTTTTTAAAAAACTAGGTATTTTAAATGTTTTAAAAAACATTTTGTATGACTCGATAAAACGATCAAGGCTTAAAACCAGCTAAAACAGGAGGTATCTGTTTGATATTGAATGAATTTGCTATTGTGATGCGGCACTAAAAAAGTGATTTTTGAAATCAGACTTTCCCCAAAGCCCTAGTTGTTTCTCTACTGAAATAGGTGAGAAGAAAGAAAACTTTTGAGATTTGAAAACTTTCCAATAGACATAAACTTTCTCTTGCAGAAAACCAGGAGTAACCCGTTCTGCTCGAAAAAATTACGCAACCGCTTCTTTCAATTGAAATTTTCATCTCATTTGATAGGTTAGCTTTTAAGAACACTCAAAAGTTCGAAAACCTAACTTTCCCAAATTCGTAACTTTGTTCTGCTAAAAACAGTTTGCGGCTGGCAAAGCAGAGCATATTCCAAAGATCGGGTTTCTCGATTGAATACTGGGCCAGAGAATTGGCACGGTAAAAAAACTCCAAAAACTGGTCAAAGTTTCAAAACTCTCAATTGTTTCAAGGCCGTTTCAAGGCCGTAAAGTAAAAAGAGACCGGGAGAGTGTGCTGGCACACAAGACGGTAAGCAGTCTTTTTTGGCTATGCTTTTTAAAAAAATTTATTGCAAAACAGTGATAAAATTTTCTAAGGCGTCTCAAAAAATCCATACATTCGCCAAGCCAGGCATTTGTAATTCAAATTAGGGAATGAACAATACTTAAGAAGAAGAAAAAAGGCGGCAATCTTTGAGCAGAGACCAGTTGAGCCGGAAAAAAACTGACTTTGTAAGAAAGACATTGAAAAATTTCAAGTTCTCCCTCAAGTTACCCTGTAGTAACTAAAAAGTACCCCCCAAAAGTTAAAATTGAATTTTTATGACATTGAGCATGACAACTGCATATCAACATCATGTGTGATTCAACTGATTTTCTTAAACTAGTTGTTGACCCGAAAGACAGTCTACATTCCTATTTGATAACTACTGCTATTCGCAAGCGTAATTAATTATTTGTATTTGAACTTTTTGCAAATCACTGTAATTACCTGCAAAAACGACAAGCTAGTTTTGAACACGTTGAAATTAAAGGAACGAATGAAACCACCAGCAGACAGATCTGGTTATTATTTCATAAGTCATTCTTCGAGACAAGTTGCACATCACAAATTAGTTCGCAGATACCTACATACCGAAAACTCGTAAGACCTTTGAAAAAAAAATGCATTGAAGAAAGCGTAAGAAGATGTTGATCTGAACCTCGACTCTGTTTACCCGCAATAAGGTTTCGTGGACAATCATCAATCATAATAGATTTCAAAGGTCTGTCTCCATAAAACTCTAAAATTATCGACTATAATTGATTAATAACTGATAATAAACTAAATAAAAAAGAAATCAGTTTAAACCAATTTAAACAAATAATTTGGATTATAATGAATTATAATGAATTGTAACGGTTTATGATAGATTATAATGAATTGTAAGGCATCATATTTTGTTTCACACAAAAGCCTAGATTTTCAAAATAGTTTTAAGCTTTCCTAGTAGTTTCAAAACTTGAACATTGCAATCGTTAATTTGCGATTTACAATTGGCTTGTAAGATTTGTTATATTAGTTTTTTTCTAAATTATTTTTACAATTTTTTCTAATCAATTTTTTATTTGAGGAACGCCGCCCACCACCCATTTACGCCGCGCAAAGCTTATGCGCAACATTCTTACTTCCTCCACTTACCAACCCTCCCCCACTATTATCCCTTCTAAACACAATTACCCAAGTCCCCAATCTCGCCACCTATTCCATTAAGCCCCAAACCCCCAACACGGGGTGGTGGGGTAAGGTCGATGAGAGTTAGGTAGGAGTGTATTTGTTGGGGAAGATAAGTAAGTGAAGGGTGTTAAATATGTAAATTGCGAAAAAACTTTTTTCTCCTGTTTTTTCAACGATTAGATTTTTTGAAAATGTTGAAAAATGCAGGCGTGGGGATTCAGACGGGTTTGGAGACGGTTAAGCGTGGGGAGGGGGAAATATGAGGGGATTAAGTATTGGGGGGGGGGGCTAAAATGGGGAGGGGGTTAATTGTTTGAGGGGGATGAAAAGGTGAGGGGATGGGGGTAAACATTGGGGCACTTCACACGGAAGGGCGTTGATTTTTCAAAAAATAAGTAGAAGTGAGTAGGTTTAAAAATCCAGAGAGCTGTAAGAAATGTAGAAAAAGCTGCAGATTTAAAATTCATTATAATCGAGTTAAATTTTTTGAAAGTAATGGATTATAATAGATAATGGATACGTGAGAAATCAGTACTGCAATTTTTCTGCAACTTAGTATGTATGAGTTGCTGAGGCGAGTGTTTTTTGACAATTTTTGAGTTAAATCTTTATCCTATGGGAATCAGAAAAGAGAAAAAAGTAAAATTTGTATAGGATTTGGCTGCTTTTCCTTTCAATTAATTAGAAGATAACGTGCTGAAAAAAGCTAAGGAGGATAAAAACTTTTTAAATGCCTAAGAACTGATCTTTGAAGATCAATTCGCAATAAATTGGCAGGAAAGATACCGGACTCTTTTTGAAAGATAAGAGGAGAAAACTACTATTTCCCATGTCAACGCTCTACCCTCCTTCAGAACAATTGTTTATCGGCGCTTTTAGATAACTTCAGGTATGATGGAAAAAAACCGATGTCTTTGAGTGGTAACAAAGATGATGGTGATTGAATACGGGGGTGAAAATCTGAGTCTTTGTTCATTAAGGTCGCCCTTGATCTTGGAGGCTAACTAATAGTTGCATAGGTTGTCAATTATTCGTTAAAAAAATAATACTCATAATTAAATTTGTTTCTTGGAGACAGATCGCTGAAAAAAGTCCTGTCACTCCTGCAACCGGCAGCTATTCTGACCAGGTCCCCCCTTTGATACTTTTCCTGAAATCCATTTTTTGCCGACGGACCCTAAAATTTTTCTAAAGGCACCTTAGGCGCCAATATATACTAACTTTGAGGGGGAGCGCGCGCAAAAAAAAACGCGATTTTTTTGTCAAAATTTTTCAAAAAGTGCCCAAAAACGGCTTTTTTGACTGTTTTTTCAAAAATTTGGCTGCGGCGCAGAAAATTTAGCCAAAATAGAGGCAAAACAGTGCTTTGGGAGAGCTCGAAAAATCAATTTGTTCGACCTAAAAAAAAGGTCGTCAAAATTTTGGAAAATTTTTTGAAAATCCGCTTCCCCCCTCAAGAAAATCCTAGATCCGCCCCTGATTCTGACATGCATTGTGGCACAAAACATGCTCATAATGATTGAATTGGTCACGTGCAAGGCACCTTCCATAATTGTGGGACCCGATGAGAAAGAAGGTATTGAAAACCTAGGTGAGATAGCTACATTGGGAGCTCTAGCTGCTGTGAGAAGCACAATTGCAGTAGTTGCTGTAGGAAGTGCAATTATCTTTTCTGGTGGAACTGCTTTTGTAGTTATTAGTACCTGTGACTCTGGCAGCATTAGCCGCTGGAGAGTTCGTTAGGAGACCTGGATCTGTTTATCAAGCCAACGTACTGACATCTGTATTGGCACTCACATTTGTTGAAGTGGTCCAAAGAAAAAGTCTTAGGTCTTTTTTGCATTTTTTGCGGCAGTGGCCGAGGGGTAATTTATGGATTAATTGTACTGGAAATTGGATAAAACTGAACAGAATTGATGTTATCGGGGAAGTTTAGATATTTGATCTTATTTAATTATTTAATAGATTATTTATTTTCTTAGGATCCATTCCAAAACACAGATAGAGATCCATCTAATTGAGTGGGATCCGATAAGGTACCAGTTGCTGGGTACGATCACAGTCCACGCGACAGCCTTTGACATTGTACCTCCGGGAGAAGACTACAAGGTCCATAAGATGCGATTGCAATGAGTGTGGAGCTCTACAGCATCCATCTATATCTCCTAAAGGGTTCAAAGAGGACATGTGGAAATTGCAGGCGTCAACTGGCAGCTTTGTAGCACAAATCTTTGCAAAAATTGTGCTCAGGTGCATATTCACAAAACAAGAAGGGGGCAAGTTTACAAAGTTATCGGAGGCATATATCCGAAATTTTTTTTTTCTTTTTTTTTGCTTTTTTTTCTAGCCGGACTGTCCAAACACCGACAAAAGCGGACTGGACCGTGATATGGATCAAAAAATCTTGACCGCTTGTCCAGCTGACATTAAAAGGCTTTGAGGCGTTCTCCTGGTGGCCCTCTTCATCCCAGTATCTTTGAATCTGTGGACCGAACTAGTTACCCGCCTCCAGTGCACAGTTTGGCCTCGTAATGCAGAGTTTTGTAAAAGTGGCTTGAATGAAAAAACCACCCTGAGCATATATAACTTACTTTCTTCGAAAGTCGGAACAATAAAAGCAACGCGTGAAGATTTGTAGATTTGTTCCCAAAAATTTGGAAGCGTGAGGCGTCAATTCGTAACGGGCGACAATTCATAACAGGCGACAATTCGTAACAAGGCATAAAATCGTAACAGTAGATTAAGCGGTGAACACTTGTTCACTCGCAGTACTCCTCAACTGCTGGATGTAAGCGCAGCGGAGCAAAGCGGAGCAAGCTTATGCTACTTGCCATTACCTTGTTACGAATTGTCGCTTGTTACGAATTGTCGTCAGTTACAAATTGTCGCCTGTTACGAATTGTCACCCTACCATTTTCAAGCAGTCGCATCGCAAAAATTGATTTTCCGACTTGGCGGTGCAACTCAAGTTCGGCTATGCTGATTAAAATGTGTATATACAGTGAAAATTAGAAAAAAAAGTTGACATTTGGATATCCGCTTTTCAAACACGCACACGCAATGTAACAATTTTTGGGTGAAAATGGTTTTTTTCCACATATTCTTATTGTAATAAAATTTGGCATGTGAACTATTATTTATTCTCCATACAAAAACTCTTGGTTGAACCCTGAAACCTGGGGGGAAGCTTTTGTAAGCTAGGGTCAGCGTACAGAGAGGGAAAAGACTGATAAAAAATTGTAGATATTGTTTTTCAGTGACGCCCGAGAAACTTCTAGGTCTTCGGTCAAAACTGAGTGTTAAATCAGTAGTAAATGACAAGATTATGTGTGGCGAGGGAGTTGAATTTCTGAAACGCACCCGAGTTAAGACACCAACATTTAAAAAAGCAGAAATGCTTCATAGGTAAAAACCAGAAGAACGCTGACTCATCTTATTTCATAGATGCCGGATATTTTTGTTCCATTGCAGCACTGGAACATTGATAACAGCGAGCTTTATCGTCAATGACTTAATTTCACTTTTAATTTTTGTTATTCGCCTTCAAACATACTCTGGGATATAAATATAGGCTTCATGAGGTCCGATATATATTCGACGCTTATTTTCTAATTGTCACTTGTTACGAAATATCGTTAGTTACAAATTGTCGCCTGTTACGAATTGTCGCTTGTAACAGGTTATCGACAGTTACAAAATGTTGCCTGTTACGAATTATTGCCCTACCATTTTGAAGCAGTCGCATCGCTAAAATTAAATTTTCTGACTTGGCGGTGCAACTCAAGTTCGGCTATGCTAATTAAATGGAATTAAATGACCGAAACTAATTAGGAATGTTTTTGAACCATTACACCAGTGTTCGCCAGAGTTTTAAGGCCGAAAGTTTTGTCAATATAAATAATTCCCATGTTACGTTCAGACAACAAAATTGGACTGAAAACGGATCTAAATCTAATTTCTCTAGCGAAAAAATGTATTATAATGGATTATACAAAAAGTGGAAAATAACATTAAAATGGATCTTTTCCACTCTATTTTCGTTTCACATCTTGCAAAATGATGCAAAAATCTCTGCAATTATCAATTGAGTATTGCAAAATTTTCGCAAAGCGAGTGTACGGCCTAATCCATTTCTAAACCTAAACTCAAATTGGAAAAAAGATTCCGTTAACCTCCACTCCCCTTGTTTGCCCCTTTGCTCCCTTACAACCCCTGTCTCAGTGTTTTTCCCCGTGCCCCCCATCAGCATCACTCCTCCCCTCAATTGATCACTTGCAAATTCCCCGCCACCTGAACCAACCCCAAAAAAATGAATATAATGAGAAAAAGATGCCAAAAACGTTGCCATTATAATAGTTTAAAAGTACCAAATTAAGCATTTTTTTCTAATTTATTAGAAATCAAATTGATCATTTCGTTGAGCATTAGTTTGCATTATAATTTCACAAAAATCGTTTTTAAATCCACATATTCTCAATATTTTTTGCTCTAAAACAACAAAAATTAGAGCCAAAATAACATCCTCTTTTTTGCTAGTTTCTTTGTTTAACAGTTGTTTTCAGCCAATTTCATAAACAAAATTAGTTTTGGGACATTAATGAAAACTTTCTACAATGTTCTACAATTATTCTATAAAATCTCAATTCATTCAACCTCGAAATCTATTTGGAAAACCGCACTAATTTAATTTTTGAAGATTTTTATGCAAAAATAGCTGGCTCAAAAACAATTACAGGTAATAAAACTCTAAACATTAGCACATTAAATTCACTAAAAACAGTGAATTTGAAACAGTGAGTTTAAACAATCAATTGAGCAGTTTTCATAGGAGTGTCGCCGCCAGTGTTTTTCGCCTTGTCGTTTGTTTTGCCTCTGAGCGAGTTCTGTTGCGGCATTTCATCCTGCTGAAACATTGCGAACCAATTTTGTAAATTCGTTTTAAATAAATATTTTTTGTTGGAAACGATCAGCGATAGAACTCAGTGCATCAAGCAAAATGCATTCATTCGAAAACAAATCCAGTTTCTTTCAAAAACAGATTGATAGCTTGTTTTGAGTTTTTAAAAGAAAAGATTTTCGTTAGGGCCTGCCTTCACATTTTCACAGTGAAGGTTATTGAAAAGTAGACATTTCGATGCCCGCTCTTCAAACACGCACATGCAATGTAAAAAATTTCAGGTGAAATTTTTTTTTCACATATTCGGATTGTAATAAAAATTGGCATGTGAACTATTTTTTATACACAATTCAAAACCTTACAAAACTACAGGTTGAATCATGAAACCAGGGGAAAAATTTTTGTAACCGGGGTGAGCGCAGGGCGAAGGAAGAGACTGATGAAAAATTCTTTGGAAAAGGTTATTTAATTGCAATCAAGATAAATTTTTTTGCACTGATTTTTCCATTCCTCTTTTCATCTTTTCATTAATAATTTACTTAACTATCGGTTATAATTACTATGAAAGCATCACAAAAATGCCGTTTTTTGGACCCATTTGGGAAGTTTTTAGCCAAATTTGAGTTGTTTTAGCATGCCCTTCGTCTTCAAAAAAGTTTTCTCAGTGACTCCCGAGAAATTTCAAGGTCTTCGGCGGTCAAAAGTTAGTGTTAAAGCAGTAGCAAATGACGACATTATGTTTGATGAGGGAACTGGATTTCTGAAAGGAACCCGCGTGGACTTCGCAGATCTAATCAATTTTGTTTCAGAGTTATAACACCATCATTTCAAAAAGCAGAACTGTTTTATAGCTATAAAAAGGACAACGATGACTCATCGTATTTCATAGATTAAAAATATATTTTTTGCAGTACTGGATCCTTGATTACTACGAGCTTTATCATCAATGACTCAGCGTACAGTCAGAAATTAAAATTCACTTTTCAATTTTTGTTTTTAACTTTCAAACATACCCTGTGATAGAAGTATACGCTCCATGAGATCAGATATAATTTTTACGCAACAGCATAGCAACTAAGAGTAAATATTATCGAGGTAACCAGTTGATTAGATTTGGAAGCAGATAACTTGAAAGAGTCGGGGTAGTACCCGGGTAGAGGTGCTCGACTTATGTTTCGACTTTGAAAGAAGAGCAAGTGCAGTTTTGCGACTGAAATTCCGCGGTCAAGAAGCAATTTTAAGCCGAGCACAAAGTCGAAACATACCCGATTTTGGCCGAAAGAGTCGAAACATATATCGAGCACCTAGACCCGAGTATGGAAACGTACTGCAATTTTTTTCGGAATTTCAAAAATGCGGAATTTCAAAAAATTTTCGAAAATTTTGACTTTTTTTAGGTCGACCAAATTGATTTTCCGAGCTCTCCTAAAGCACTAAAAAGATGCCGTTTTGGCCAGATTTTGTGCGCCGCAGGCAAATTTTTGAAAAAACAGGCCAAAAAAAGGCGCTCTCCCTCAAAGTTAGTATATATTGGCGCCCAAGGCGCCTTTAGAAAAATTTTAGGGTCGGTCGACAGGGGATCGAATCCCTGAAAAGGGAAGCGTCCTGCCCTCCCCCCCAAATCCGCCCCTGATTTATTTATTTAATTATTTATTCCGACAGACCAGTTGGATGGGGAGGGCACCGTAAATTTTTAAATTTGCTCCTGATTTTGACCATAAGGTAAATTCACGTCATGTCATGGTAGATACAATTAGGCTTCTTCGATTTATAGCCTTCCAGTATGGTAACATAACAGGTAATGAGTTTGCAGTCAAGGGCAAGGCAGAGAGAAGAAACATCTGATCAGAAAGTTCTGGAACTTTCCGTGAATAGACAAAGTCCAGTATGCAATGTCAGCCGAAAAGCAGTGAAAAAGCTTGGTTAACCCTATTCCAGCTTATTTTATGTTTTTTTAGCTAGTTTTCAGATCGGCTTTTTACCCATTTATCATTTCCTGAAAATTACCCTATCTACGTTCCGCCGACTTACCCAAAACTTTGCGGTGGGATGCAAGCCAGCCGAGTTTTTGGTACTGTTACAAACTAGTTATCTCTAACATTGATGTAACAGATACAAAGTTCATGCAAATTCAGTCAAAAGACATAGCATCCGGCTGATTTATACACAGTGACATAACTTTTGGCTGTTTTAATTGGACTAATTTTTCGACCATGCCGCAACTAATTTTGCGACCATGTGTGAGCGACTAATTTTTTTTACCGGTGCGATTAATTTTTCGATCATACCGTGACTAATTTTTTGACCGTCGCGACTAATTTTTCGACCGCCGCGACTAATTTTTTGATCATGCCACGACTAAATTTTCGACCATGCGGCGACTAAAATTTCGACCATCGCGACCGAGATACGGTTTTTCCAGAATTTGTCAACGACTTAAAATCCTGTTCAGTCTATGGATGTTCGGTTGCGGTATTAACATTTCCGCGACTGACAAAGTCGAACAATTATTCGCGGACCTTGACCTGGGCTGTTCACACTCAAATTTAGCATCAACGTTTATAATACATTTTTTCAGGTTTTCAACAATTTGAGTACATTAGATCAGCTGAATTTAAACCTAAGATAAAAACCATAAAGTGAACAAGTTCAAGAAACTTAAATAAACCGGTTACACGGACCTACGGCTAGCGAGTTTCAGACCCAAAACAATTTTGCTAGTGCACTTTTTGCCAACTAATTTGATCAATGTCATGGTAACAAATCGAACACTGCTACCAGAGACAGTACTAAGGGACTTCGAGTTGAAACAGTCAAAAATTCGAGTTTAGCATTTAAAAATATCAATTTAGTTCAACTTTTCATTCGCCATCTGATTTGGTTTTTCTTCGGAAAGAAAAAGAATGTGTTTGTAATACCGAGACAATAGGGTCAGCGTCGCGAGAGCGAATGCTTGTGGATGATTCTAGGTAGACTTGCTAGCTTCATTTGAACCAATTTGTTTGTAAATAATGTGATGCTAAATTTGTTATGAGGCTTGTGATTTATTATTTAATTTATAAAATGGATCATGGGATAAAATAGCACATGAAAAATTGGAATAGAGTTGAACGCACTGGAGCCAAAAAGCGTTTTATATTCACAATCACTCTTAAGTTAACAATCTCAATCACACAGCTCAATGGCTTTGAGGTGAATAAGCTATCAAAAATTGTTAGTGGAAATGAAAAAGCTGCAAAGTTAGATTTGAAACCTACTTTTCGCCGCTATCATTTCAGAAACCAAAAACAAAATAAGCTCGCCGTCATTAGAAGGAATATAAGACAAATTAATGAAAATAAAGTCTTCAAAAAAATGCCTTGAATATTCCGGTTGCCGAAGACGAGCTCTAAGAAATTTTTTTTTACCAACTATTGAAAAATTTTCCATTTAACGCAATTCAAAACAAATTGTAATATTTTTTGTACACAGTAGCGACGAAGAAGAAACTGAGACGAAGCAGCATTGTAAAAAAATAAATCAAATCAGTCGAAATGTTGTTCCGAAGAACGTAATGAATATAAGCTCGGACTGTTTTGTTCATTCAGAACAATTTTCTAAAGAGTTTGCGACACGGAGCTTTGATCCCTGCATCTCCGTGTAGCCCGCCGGGTGTCCACATCACTATATAATCTGTCACACTTGAGACTAAATTGCTCATTTCATAATGTGATACAATTGCTCATTTCATAATGTGATATTTTTTATTGATTTATTTACGGTTCGTTCTGAAAAATTAACGCGAATTATTTAAGCCTGGCGAATTATTCGTCACTACAAAATCCAGATTGAACTGAGGCAAGCTAAATGATCTTACTAATCCAGAGAAGTTCCAAGTTTTAAAATTTGAACTTTAATTTTATCAAACTAAAAGTTATAGTTTGTCTTTATTTGATTTACCAAAAAATATTCTAGACCAGTTAAAGGGCAGTCGGAGCATTTGGGACTTTGCACTGACACGAGCAGTCTTGCTTAAGCTTTAAGAAGATAATATAAAACAAATAAATTTTTCGTTTGCTTTATAATAGAAAATCATTGATCTCTTTGTAAATAGTTTTGATTAATAAGGAAAACTTTCATTGAAAAAAAAGTAACTGTAAGCGCATGATGAAACCTTGTTGACCACAGGCCACTTTTCATCGGATTTATATGGTACAGACAAATGGAAAAACAAGAGTAGTAACAGACAAATTTTGCAAAAAAAAACATTTGAATCAAAAATTTTCAAACTATTACCGCAAAAATGATGTTGCGGAAAACGAAGAAAAAATCTAGGAATACAAGAAGTAAGTTCAAAAACTTTAAGCCTAGCATTGAGGAAACTTTTAAAAATGTGACTAAAAAGTTTGTTTTAACCAGAGAATGAAGCAAATGCACGTTAGAAAAAAAAAATTCGAAAGCTGAGAAAAATTGAACTCCCAGGAATGTCAATTTCTGAATTTTTTTTAAGTATCGAAGCACACTAAGATTAAAAATTTCTCGAATATCAGATCAACCAAGGTTCCGGCTGCTGTGCCAGTGTTACATAATCTTACCGCCCGAGATATAATCGAAAGAAATGTTAAAACAACTATTTTCAGGGACAATTAGTACACTGAGGCGTATCTGCACTTTGCAAACAGAAGTCAGAAAAAAGCAAAAAAGCTCTAAGAAGGTTAAAAATTAAAAAAAGAACATTTGTTAATCTGCTGTAACGGAATCGAAACTAGACATGGATATTAAATTTCACACGACCTAGCATCTGTGCCATAGCCGCTTAACAGGGTTTTTACACTAAAGGCATGTCTAAAGCTGGAGTTACCTGTTCGGTTTGATGATAGTATAAGAAATGTACTAATGTGAAAGATAATGCGTAAATTTCAAAATCATTCAAAATGCCAAAACTTGGGCAATTAGCAAGTTCATAGTAGGAATTTTAGTAAAATAGGAAAAAAGAAGGTTAAGCAAGGAATCCTGCAGTGTTATTTCTCGGTTGAGCCTAAAAAACTTAATCCAAAAATTGGCACCGTAGTTTTTTTGTAAATTACTAGGTCGTAGCATCTCAACCACAGGAGATCCCCAGCACATTTGTTTTTTTGGTTGAGCCCCTTATCTCAGGTTTGGCGGTGTTGCATTTTGAGAAAATTAAATTAATCTTTAAAAAAATTGGTCGAAACTTCACCCCACAGAAATTTTCGAAGGCCGTAGAACGTCGGTAAAAGGAAAAAAAAGACTAACTGAACATGCAGCCACACAAAAGATTAGCCGGTAATTTTTGGTACTGTTTTTTTTGAAAATCAAGAAAGTAGGTCTCGGAAAAAATCATAAAAGTCAAACCATGCATTTTTAACAGACTTGTTTTCATCAATCAAGAGCTAGAAACTAATGAACGAGATACAAAAACATTATGATATGTAGCAAAAGTAGAGCAGGCAAAATTCTGCAAAAGTTTCACTAAATATATTATCACTTTTATGTGCGACTCAGGTTGGAATCCAGGATAAAATTCATCTTCTACATTTTGTGTGTTCAAAAAGTTTTAGACAAAATTAACTCAAATATGAAAAAAATTTGATGTTGGGACATTAAATATCATTTAATAGTTTAGGATACCAAATTACTGAGTTTAACCTATGAGGTAAAGCAAAATAAATTAACCTATTTTACTTGATTAAAATCGAAGGTTCACCTGTATTGAAATTTGTTTCACCCCATTTTTGGATCTCCTGGGATAATTCATTCGCTTCCACATTTCTTGCATTTCGGGATTAGATTCCAAAAATTTTCTGTACTCGGCCTCTTGCTCCATAAAACTATCAGTTTCCTTCTTATTCTGTAAATAACAAAAGATAGTAAACTTTTTTACGGTAATCTTTTTTCAAGGTCGCTTTCTAACCTTCATTTCAAGTACACTTAAAGGCGGGGTATGGAGAGTTAACAAGGTTCGAAATTTTTATATGCTTAACGGATCAATTCACTCTTTATAGGGAGCAGATTCGTTAAAAGGTACCATAGGGGGGGAATAATTAACAAGATCCCTGAAAACCACTGAAGCCGCTAAAACTTTCCTGAAAACCGCTCAAATCTTGAACAATCCATGCGCAGAATCTCAGAACCCGGAAACACAAGTTAATTATACGACCATTGGAAGAGTTCGTTGCTGACATCTAAATGTACTCTCTTAAAAAGATCACGTGTTCTTTCATGTGCATTGCTGATTTGTTTTAAATTTCAAGTGAAAGCACATGAAAGCAAGGTAGCCGGTTGCTGTGCAAGTAGCACAGAATAATCCGACCACATTCTCAAAAAAACAATACTGTCATGATGTAACCATATGAACTCGTAGAAATTTAGTGAATTAGGCATAAACTGCTCCAAAATTGTCGTGAAAAATTAAATTAAGGAAAAACATTTTCGAAATTTTTTTTTCAATTTTTGTGCACTAATTTTTGATTATTTTTGAAATTTTTTTTGCCAGAGAAGAGCTGAAAGCAGCTTACAAAACTAGTTTTCTTCTTAGCAAAATTAAATTGTTTTGCTTACATTGCTAATTTTTATATATAACAAGCGTGAAATAGACAAAAAATCAAAAATTTCTAACCGTAGGTTTTTCTCAACACCAGCAAAACTTTGTACAAACTTTTTACTGTCGTTCGAAACTCGAGTTAAAGGGCTCTATTATTATATACCACTCGTCCCAGCCCATGATTGTTTTTAATACCTGATTTTGCCCGAAAAACAAAATGAAAAAACTAAAACACACCGAATACAAAGGTCCCCATTTTCCATGGTCGGAACAAAAATGAGATTTTTTATGTGATAGAACATAGACAGACCTTCTGATAAACGTAAATTGTGAATGAGATGTTGAAGAGGATCTGGATGGTGCCATGGGCAGAGACACAGATCACGTCCAGCATGTTGGACAGAGCAGTCAGCTCACATTTGTTCGTTGGACTCGTGAACTAAATCGTGAACTAAATCGTGATCTTAATCAAAAACTAAATCGTGAAATCAATCGTGAACGCAATCGTGAACTTAATAGTGATTTTAATCGTGCACACAATCGTGAACTAAATCGTGAACTAAATTATGAAATAAATCGTGAACTCAATCGTGAACTAAATCGTGATTTTAATCGTGAACTCAGTCGTGAACTAAATTGTGAACTAAATCGTGAACTTAATCGTGAACTCAATCGTGATTTTAATCGTGAACCAATCGTGAACTTAATCTTTAACTAAATCGTGATTTTAATCGTGAACTCAGTCGTGAACTAAATCGTGAACTAAATTGTGAACTAAATCGTGAACTTAATCGTGAACTTAATCGTGCACTCAATCGTGAACTCAATCTTGAACTAAATCAGGATTTTAATCGTGAATTCAGTCGTGAACTAAATCGTGAACCAATCGAGAACTCAATCGTGAACTTAATCTTGAACTTAATCGTGAACTGAATTGTGAACTTAATCGTGAACTCAATCGTGAACTTAATCGTGATCTTAATCAAAAACTAAATCGTGAAATCAATCGTGAACTCAATCGTGATTTTAATCGTGCACTCAATCGTGAACTAAATCGTGAATTAAATTATGAAATAAATCGTGAACTCAATCGTGAACTAAATCGTGATTTTAATCGTGAACTCAGTCGTGAACTAAATTGTGAACTAAATCGTGAACTTAATCGTGAACTCAATCGTGATTTTAATCGTGAACCAATCGTGAACTTAATCTTGAACTAAATCGTGATTTTAATCGTGAACTCAGTCGTGAACTAAATCGTGAACTAAATTGTGAACTAAATCGTGAACTTAATCGTGAACTTAATCGTGCACTCAATCGTGAACTCAATCTTGAACTAAATCAGGATTTTAATCGTGAATTCAGTCGTGAACTAAATCGTGAACTAAAATGTGAACTAAATCGTGAACTTAATTGTGAACTTAATCGTGAACTCAATCGTGAACCAATCGTGAACCCAATCGTGATTTTAATCGTGAACCAATCGTGAACTCAATCGTGAACTTAATCTTGAACTTAATCGTGAACCTAATTGTGAACTTAATCGTGAACTCAATCGTGAACTTAGTCGTGAACTTAATAGTGAAATGTTTTGCCCATATACGGATTTGGGCAAAAATTTACAGAAAAGACTATTTACGATTCCTGGAATTGCCAAAGCGTGGTCATGTATTTTCAATTGTTTGAATCCGTTTTCAAGTAGAATTAACGGCATGGGAGTTTAACTGGCTGAAGCAAAAGGAAGAGAAAAAATATATTCCAAAGCAAGCATTTTCATTTTTCAGTACCTTTTTAATGAATTGTCAGTTTTTACAAATCGGTTCTTTAATAGAGATTGAGATGGTTATGCAAGCAATATGCCTGAAAAACTAAAGGCCCAAGGACTATTTTAAAATTATATTTTCACTTCCTTAGTTTCTTGCACAGTGATAGGAAATCAAATAGGAGTGATTAAGTAGAAAATGTACAACTCACATTTTTCAATTTTCCTCACTTTTTAAGTAAAAAGAAGTACAAAAAATGAAGTGTACCTGGAATCTGTGCAGGCATTTCTGGAAGGGCTCCTCAAGGTCAATCTGGTCTGCGTACCATCGCCACACCCAATGCAGAACTGCAAACGTCACTGCCAAATTAGTCATCATGAAAATTTGGAAAAGCACGTAGATGTCCTGAAACATAATTAGTCGGTAATAAAAATCAAACTTAAAATTCTTCGTAGCCAGGTGACTGGGATCAGCAGGCGATAACTAGCAACAACCGACAACTGGCAAACGGCGACGTTAAACCGCCACTTGTTGCCACATTTATTTTATAACTTGATATTTATCACTGTAAAATATTTAGATCTAGCCAAAGATGATCCATTACTAAAACTTACGATAAGTTGTAAAGCTGAAACTATTCATAGTTTCAGCCAGGGAAAATATATTACAGATGGAAATCGTTGCTTTCTTCTCTACTCTAACGTCGCAAGAATACCAGTATATACTAGAGCTATTGAGACTAGGAAAAAATAAGAGTAAGATTAGGGTTGGTATTAGACTTAAAAAATGCGCGAATCTATCCGGCCGAGAGCCGAAAATGAAATCAATCCCGGCCAAATGAGCGTGACGAACAGACGGGATATCTTAACCGATATTACTCTATTAGAAGGCCACCCCGGACCAAAACTCATTTGCTGCGAACAGTGAGGCCTAACCCACAGAGCCATATCACGCTTAGAACACTCCTTTTTTTCTAAAAGTGGCTCAGAGTGAGCAGCTCTTTTAAAACAACCGAACTAACTAAAAAGCTTCTGCGAAAAAAGCTAAAACAGATCATAACTAAAATTGAATCACAAAAATGCAGGTATATAAAAGGTGACAATTTCATCGAGTAAATGAGTAAAAGAAACGAGCAGCAAAAGGGAGGTAAAAACTCGACGACATCCCGGATATGGAATAGTCCCGCTTTGTCGGTTTAGTTGCCACACCTTAGAGTTTTGCCGTATGCAGTTTTTATTGTAGTTGTTTTCAATGTTTTCATTTACTTCTGCAAGTTACGAGTCATTTGACCTTGACTTGAAGTGTTTTCCTTTTTTTGTTTTTTTTGCCTTATTTTTTTTTTGCCTATATGATTTGTCTTATATTTGATTGGCTTACTAATTTAATTTTCAGTCGCTCGAGGGAACCATAATAGGTATACTCCGGATTGCAAAAAAAATGCTGAAAATCTCAGAATATAAAACTTAATTTAAAGTTTTTCATGACAGTATTTTCATTTTCGCTTAAGAATTTCTTTTGAATTTCCATTCAACGCCATCGAATGTGTTTTTGACGTGTTTTTTGCGAAATAGGTTATCATTCAAATCAAAATTTCCGACTTTTAAAAAAAATGAGGAAGAACTTTGTATTTGGTGTTTTCGGTTTTTTTTTTCCTGTGTTTTCCACACAAAATCGAGTATAAACATAGGAAGGAATCGTGTGATAAGCCGCAGTCACAATCATCTAAGATCTAAAGTATAGAGCCGTCATCGCAGCAAAGGTATCGATTGGAAACGAACAATAGCCAGCTCGATATCAATACTCAAACATAAGTATCCTTGTCACTTTCGCTTCACTCAGATGAGTCAAACCCTTGTCTCACAGCTCAATTAATAAGAATGAATAGTTGAGAATGCACGCAGTCTCGCTCTAGTTTACGAAATCGACACTTCATTAACACAAATTTGCAATTTCAATACAACTTTTTCGGATTCACAACAATCTCTATGCCTCATCATGTGTACTTCACTGACAAAAATAACCTACAGCTCTCTCAAAGAATTTAGAAGATACTGCATTTATCTTTCACAAGAAAAACTTTGATTTAAAAAAACTCTGCTCAAACCCGGATGGGTGGAACCAGTTCAAAACAAGTTCTTATTTTATATTCTGATATTTATCTTTCTAAAAATTTTAGATCTAGCCAATCAAGATCCATTTCTAAAACTTACGATAAATTTTAAAGCTGAAAATATTCATTACTTTCCGAAATTACTCTATCGGAAGGCCAGCCCGGGCCTTAAATCACTAACTCTTTTCCTGGTTTAAGAAGGGCAACTGAGGTGAATTTACAGAACAAATCTCCAAAAACATACAACGCCTCGAGTTTTAATTTTTTTCAGAGACTCCTAAGACTTCAAAAAACATTAGTTTACGCAAAATAAATTCATCCTTACATGCAATTTTTTGATAAAGGTTTTGCTCTTCTGGCAATTTTGAATGCTTGTTACCACAGCCCTAAGCATTAAACATATATTGGTGCCAATACTATCAAAATTTTAGACCTGATATCGCTTAGTCCAGATCTCAGTTACCATACTAGCAGTTTTAATTAATTTATTATAACCTAAATATAACTAACTATGAGAGTGAGGTAAGAGATAGTGGGGAGTGAGTTGGACAACATGAGTTTGTAAGTGACAGCTGTCAGCACCAGAGTCAGCGCCCCGCCCAATCTGAACTGCACGTTCTCTGGCTTGTTCGCAAAGTTCCCATAAGACATGATTGAGAAGAAGACCATAACTAGAACAAAGTCGAATTCTTAAAAATATCAGAAATAATCATGATGGGAAACCATACAAAATCTCTTATGATACTTTTTGCAGAAAAACTGATAGTTTTGCAGATTAGTCTATTGGTAAACTCTCGGATAGGATTGTAGCTGTCAATTTTCTTAACGTATAATTTAAAGCGTAATTTTTATGATTGACTGATGTTGGCGCCGCTAATGAATGTTATTTGCTATTCAGATCATTTATTCATGAAGGGTATGTATGACGAACTGTCAACTCCTTTACGGAAAAGCTTTGATTTGACCTTAATAGCTGTGCCCTTTTTATTGCAATGTTAAAGGTTTATGGGATGTTTTTTGAATGACCAAATTGTGAAGAGAGGATAAGGTGTGAATAAACAGGAGGTACCTAGGAAGCAGTTGTATATGAAGTAGTTGAACTTCCTTTGGACGTTGGTCCTGATGATCAGGATCTGGTTGTCTTCTGGGTGTGACATGGAAGAGGCATCCGTCTCATCGTCCTCGTTGTTCTCGCCAGACTATTAGCAACATCGAAAAAAACGCCTACGTGTAATTAAAGTAGAGGTAAAAATTGGAAACTATATCTGAAAATTTTGAAAATGCAAAAATGCTCTCCAAAAAATTTCTGAAAGTTTTGTTCTTTCATACTTTGTTCATCATGCTTAATTTATAACGTAGTAAATTCTCAGGTAATTCTAACTGTTATTCTATGATTTTGAAATGTGAAAAGGTTGTTGGCGTTTTCGACAAAATTATCCAGGCTAAACAACTTAAGAAATCCAAGCGTAATTACTCTTATCGCCTTTTGTCATAGTAGTACCCCGGGTTGACCTCCATACGCCGAAAATGTTTATCGTACAATTCCATATAACAAAAATTCTTATCATACAATTCCATACATCAGGTCTATGGAGAAAATGATTATCATGCAATTTTTATACATTTTCAAAAAACAATTGAAAAAAAATTTAAATAATTTCTGCAGCTTTTTGAGCACTGTTGATCAGGCTGCTGATGGAAATAAGTCATGAAAACAAAGAAAATACACCGTGAGGGAGCCGAGTAAAGGTTTCGGAATACTAGCACATACCGCTACAATTCTGCGCAGAACCCACTCTTGGTCGTCTTGGAATGTGGTGCTGTCGTCGAGTAGTCCCGCGGGACAGTTGGGCTCGGGAACAAACAGGCGGAAGGAAGTCTGGGAGGCGTGGTCCAGCGAGATGCGCAGACAGATATCCTAATTCAAAAGAAAAATTAAAAGTTCTGTTTGGAATTTTAAAGAAAAAAAGTAGCCCAGTGGCTAGATGGTTAGGTAGAACATTATCTTATCTTTCGGTTTATCATCAGTCAACTAGTTAAGTTTTTCTTACTATTTTAAATTTCATTTCATTTTTGAGTTCCTCTAGAAAGAATATTGCTATGAGCTATGGTCCAACGTGCACTTTTTTCCAGGCACTTTTAGGTGCCTCAAAGCAATGGTATTTTTTACTTGAACATCAAATGGGAAGCTCTGCAACTCCAGCCTCTCATAAAACACTCCCCTGATCACTTTGTGCATCTCGACGTATTTCACACACGTGTAGTCCGGTGCAGATGCAGGTCGCATGGAAAAAGAAGTCTTCTCGAGGGAGGAGCTCTCGAGGTTGTTCACGAGGAGTTTGGGAATGATCTTCCGAATGCCGAATCTGCCATCGTCCACCTGAAACAATCAGCAGCTTTGGTGCTTCCTATCCCTAGCTTTTTCTGAAGCTATTAAAAAACAAGGTGTCCTCGAGAGAGCTTCCAAGATAACCTTTTTGGTTTTTGGTATTACTTTAAAATATCGTTTTTTTTTCTGATTGAAAAGAATAAAAACTCTGGGTATTAAATTTCTTCTGGGTATAAGTTTTTGCTGAATGTGGTCATTCTAAGTGGCCCTCTACCATTTTCATTCCTCCAGATATTTTCTCATCCCAAACCCCCTATGTTCATGTCAGTGGTAAAGTACACATATTTTTGTTCGGCAGTTTCAGTTTGGGTGGTGATTCACCAGCGGATTGGGGGGGGGGGGGGGGGCTTACAATCATTGCTTTCAGGGATTCGAATCCCTGCCGACTCCCTGTAAATTACTGACGTCCCTTTGTACTATTTTGAGATATCCATTTTTGGGTGACTGACACTAAATTTTTTCTAAAGGCGCCTTCGGCACCAACAGATATTAACTTTAAGTCAAATTTTTCCAAAAAGTGCGGAGCGGAAAATTTGATCACAATGAGGTCTTTATAGTGATTTGGAAGAGCTCAAAAAATCAATTTGGTCGACCTAAAAAAAAGTCGACAAAATTTTAGAATTTTTTTTTTGAAAATCCGCCCGTCCTTCACCTCGAGAAAATCCTAGATCCTCCCCTGTGGAGATTACAGTAAATTACTGACGTCCAAATTGGGCTGCTCCTTGCAGACTTTGAAGAAGTCGTTGAACAGTTTGTTCTTCTCCGGAATCCATCTGGCGATCAGCTCCACCAGAGCAGAGAACCTCTGATTCTTCGTGTCGATGTCCCCTATCTTCAGAAAGTGTGCGTACACCGAGATCTCGTGGATCGACATCTTCGCATTCTGGCAACCAATTCCAGGAATGTTCAATGTAAGTGAAAAATGGTTCCATATAAAGCTTCAAATTGGCTATATGTCCCAATGTTAGTACTTTTTTGCACATTGGTGAAAAATGGTTCCATATAAAGCTTCAAATTGGCTATATGTCCCAATGTTAGTACTTTTTTGCACATTTTTGCACATTTGTACGTTTTTTGAGGGTGAAACACAGTTTTATGATTATGATGACAAAAAAGTTTTGTGGCCAGGGTTTTTGCAAAGAGGATATTTTACGAAGGGGATTTTTGCGAAGAGTCTATATGTTGTTTCTTGCTTCACAAATTGAGTTTCGGGTTTCTCTTGGTCTTTTATGAAGAATCAAATTTAAATTTAACAAAAAATTGCGGCCAAATAAAGCTTTTAAGCGAAAAAAGAACATACCTGGGACGGGTCAAGAATCGGAAAGTGGTCTGAATCATCGACGACATCCGACTCTGACCCTGACGAGCTGTCATCGTCACTGGCGTCATTATTCTTCCCATCGTTAGTGTCACCCCAAATGCCACTGTCTCCTTGACCGTCTTTCGAAATGTCGGTATTTAGTTCTTCGACCACGGAAAAACTAAATCGAAAAAAGAAGAACCATTAGTGATTCAGTCAGTCACGCAAAAAAAAACGGAAAACATTTACTAGAAAACGTAAAACATCGGGCAATTTTTTTCGTTCTTGGCTAAATTTTTAACATTTTTTTGGTTTTAATTATAAAAGGTTATATATTGATATTAGGCTTGGTCTCCTTTAAACATGGTCAGGTAAATAAAATAACAAAAAAACTCATAACGATATTCATTCTAGGTCATAATTTTTCCTGCCATTACCAGGTCAAACTGGATTTTGTGTATTGTAAGCGGATTCCGCAACAGGCCAAAAACAGAATTCATGCGGAATCCGCAACATTTCTATTTCTATCTTCGTTGCTGTTTTGGATTCCACGAGCAAATGGCTTAGACACTGTATTGCTCGAAATCGCTCCAAAAACAGGTGACTTTGCGGAATCCGCAACAAAATTTGTGGAATCCGCAACAAAATTTGTGGAATCCATCAACAAATAAAAAATATATGTGTTTTGTAAATTTAAGCTATCGTGGAATTCGTAACTGTAAATGGAATCTGCAAATTTTAAGCAAAATCCGCATAAATCTGCGGAATCCACATGAAATTGCGGAATCCGCCTATATTTGCGGAATCCGCCTATATTTGCGGAATCTCGAACAACTACCTATTCGCTTGTTGCGGAATCCGCAAAAAAAAACTAATGTGCCGACAAAATTTACGTAACAGGTATTTGTACGCGGAATTTACGGAAATTTTATAAGTGAGTATGTTTAAGAACATGTTTTATAACATGTTTGAAGAATTGTATCTGGAACCCAGGAACATAAAGACACAAAATTGTGCGCATATCCAGTGCACAGTTTGGCCTCATAATGACGTGTTCAAAATAGAATCATGAATAATCATTTTCCTGAGTTGAAAAAGCATTCAGGGCAGCTAACCAAGTGCACTATAAGCCGACAATAAATAGAAGGACACCCGTAGAGTCAAAAACCAAAGTGTTATCAGACAAAGTTTGAAACTAAAAAACACACTAAGGCATTAGAACTTGTTCTACGCAATAACGACGCAATAGTAATGTGACTAGGCTTATACAGTTTAAGCCGAAACGTATTAGCCCCAAAAACCGCTAAAATATGGCATATTTTTTGATTGAGAAAAAACTCAAAATCTATTCAAAGTCATTTTTTTTTATTTGATTAGCACAAGTCAAGGCAATTCAAATACGTAGTAAGAATTAAGAATTGTAAGAAATAACGGTGAACTTAATCATTCGCACCAAAACAGGAATGATTTCTCATCAATTTATTTGCGAAAAACTGATAGCAATTAGAGTTTTTAAAATCAGTATTCAAAAACCAGCAAGTCATTTTAGCACTATCTACTGCTTGTGCAATGAGCGTAAAAATTTCTTTCAAAGGTACACGCAATTTATGGTCCTTGTTAAATTTTTACGTTTAAGAAATGTAGCGATTGGCAATCATTGATTTTTTTACGCGTTTGGTATAAACAAGAAATTGATGATGGACAAATGTTATTACCACAGTTTGATGTTGAAATCTTTCCAATAGATTTTCTCAGATTCAAAAGGCAAAAACATTTAGATCTAGATATAATTATAAAAAGTGAACTACGTTGAACGCACTTCCATAAATATTTTTTTGGCGAAACAGAAAAAAAAAAGAAATTTTATTGTACCAACTGTTAATTTGTATATCATGTTGGACTACTGTCTTTCTGAATATGCTATTGAAAGATTTCTGGTGATTGCTTGGATCTTTTTTTGAATCATTATTTATGCTTCAATGAAAGTAATTGTCTTATCTTCAACTAAAAATCTACAAAAAACACTGTCTAAAATTCTAAAAAGTGTAGTCATTAAATATGCCAAAACTGCCAAGCAAACCACGAAATGAAAAAAAAACAGAAACAAGTTGAGTCGCTAGAGCATTTTTGAGCACAATATCGATGAAACTCTGCCATTGGAACTTGTTACACATCAACGGTTGCATGAAGGTGAGAAATCAATATATGTAGAATCCAGCCATAAACTTCATTTGCCGTCGTTTTTTGATTGTCTTGCATTGATGTGGCTGCATTTGTTTTGAATCTAAAATTTCCATGATAATTGATGGTTGGTATTCACAAGTACCAAAATGATAAATCAGTCTCATTTGTACCAAAATAAAAAATCAATCGCGTTAGTACCAAAAATATTCAATTGGCCTAAGACTATTAAGCCGACTACTTTGGGCTCTTGTTTTAAGGTCGCCGGTGGGTGAGCTACGCGCGCGTCGCCGCTTTGCGGCGATAACCGGCTCTAATTTTCGTATAGAGTCCTACCCTCTGTTGGCAAGCTCGCAACACGTTGGCGCGACTGCGGCGGTCATTATTCCGCTGTTTAATTTTCTTCTGTTTGAACAGTAGAAAATTAATTTAATAATTCGTTGACTCACAATTCGACAAATCAGAAAATCGAGTTGAATAATTTTGGTACAAATGGGACCGATTTTTCATTTTGGTACAAATGAACGTTGGTACAAATGGGACATCACCATAATTGATAATAAATATCAAGCTAAGATTGTTTTTGGTAATTTAGCTTTTTAGTATAATGATCATGAATGCTGGTCAGGGTAACGCCGTAAACGTACTGGTTGCCTTATAACTTTTCTGTTTAATTTTTTTTTGAAAAAATTGAAAATGTTTTTTTTATACTTGTTTCTTAAATTATTCCTTTTTAGTTCATCTTTTTAATTTTAAACATCTTCCCCGACATACCATTCAAATTGCAAAACGATAAGTTATGCATCAATTACAGCCATATTTGAATTAACTAGCCTGCCTCAATTCAACTTGGGTTGACTTCTGAGCCTGATTTATTCGCTGCCTATGCAACGCGCTAAAGGAAAGTTGGAAATTGGAAACTTTACGCAAATCATTTATACTTGGTCCAAAATGGTCAAATTGGCATTAATCAAAGCATTAAAAATTCACAATAAAAGGTCTCAGATGAAACTTCAGACTAGTAAGCAAAATTTTGTCAAAATTTAGTACTTTTTTGTGCAGATAAAAAAAACTTATTCTTAGCATAACTTGAAATTACACAAAAAGCAGCACATTTTTTTCTCTCATAACATGGTGAGATTACATCATTTTAACAGAAACAAACTGACAAACAGAATGACCAAAAAAGAAAACAACAAAAATATTGAATGTTTGTTTTTACATTAAGAACCTGCAGTTTTTTTTACATTAAAAACTTCAGTTGTATTAGAATATCGCTTTTCTGTACCAAAGTTATTATAGTTATTTTTAACACGCCCTGTAAAAAACTACTATAGACTTTAAATCTTTAAAACTTTTTTGTTTTAATTTTATATTGCAATTACTTGCGCCCATTGAGCAGTTTTAACAACTACCATTAAAAGATTTTATGGATAGCAAACATCGTGTACTGAATTTATCGCATTAAGATTTCAGCATATGAAAATAACTGGTTGCGTTGCATTTTTTACAAAGGCATTCTTTTAACAATCGTGTGCCATAACAATTCTTTCTCGCAAAGTATGGTCGACTTTTTAAATAGATGTTTTTATTTTTAATTTATTTCCTCCTTTTGAAATTTTGATAACAAATGCAATTGAAGCTCCGATGTAGCAACATACGGTTTATGGAATTAAATATTTATACCACACCGTATAGTCAAAAATGACTTTTCTTGCATTTTTCCACAGTTATTTTCCAAATGAAGCGCGCTTATATGCGATCTTAAGCCATAGATATCAGATAACGCTCAGCTGTGAGATAAAAAAAACTTCATATAAAATTCTCGTGGAATTTTGGTGCACATCAAGTTCATATACGCTTTTGAAATAGATATCATTGTAGTCTTGCTGAGATTTTTGACATCTTCATGATGAAAAGTCAATGAAATTGATTCCATTTGAGAAGTTACAACGTGAACAAAAAAAATATTTTACGTTTTTGAAATTTCATTTGATTTAATCATGCGCAATTTCGATACTCGTGCTTCAATCAAGTACCAAATTTTCCCGACCAGGGATCCGTATTCGTACAAACGCGACGACCATTATGTTGCCGACAACATCGAGCCGAAATGTTGCTGGGGCGGGGAGTTGTGCCTCAAAATGCTCATTTTAATTACACTCTTAATTCCAGTAGTTTTTATTGCTACGCGACATTTCTACCCCAAGATTAAAGCCCTGAACGAGGAAAAATTATCAGTTACGATTCAAAATTTTAGACCTTACCAAAACGATCAATACATTTGCGTTTCGCATCATTTGGACGAAGATCAAAGTTATTACGTCACAAAGTATTCGACTTTGGATCCGAACGCAGCTGCTCATCATATGTTATTATACGCTTGTGAAAAACCTGTTTTCGAGCATGGAAAAATTTGGAGGTGCGGCCATGTTTCGCCTGCTGAAGATAAAAAACGTTTGCCAATTGCAACGCAATGCGGCGCTGGAGAAAGCGAGGTTATTTTTGCCGAAGCTATGCAAGCAGGGGCTTATGAACTGCCTAATAACGTATCTTTCAAGCTAGGCCAAGGAACGAAGTATAAATATCTAACCCTTCAAATTCACTACGCCACTACTAACAAATTCGACAAGGATCCAAATCTAACCGACAACTCAGGGTTGCAGCTGTCATTGGCGAAAGAAGCGACAAAATTCAATGCCCATACAATGCTTATAGCAAATGGCGGGGGGCTCATTTCGAAAGATGATGATGTTACAAATCTAGACATTCTCTGTAAAATAATGGCGCCAAATGAAAAAATCACAATGAAACCTTTTGCATTTCGAACTCACGCCCACTCTTTGGGGCAAGTTATAAGTGGTTATACAATAAGTACGAAAAACAAAACGGACTGGAAGCTAATAGCAAGGAAATCGCCTCAACTAAGGCAGACATTTTACCCTATTTTGAGGGATGATTCGATTGAGAACATGCAGGAAATTGCTGTGAGGTGCTCGTATAAAAACCCGACAGGTAAACATAATCACCATAAAAACAATAATATCCGAATCAAACTATTAGAAATATACAGAAAAGTTAATGCCATGGCAAAGTCTATTCTCAAAAATTAACACGTCTAAACTAAGAAATGTCGTGAAAAAAGAAAAAAATGGTGACTTAAATAGTACCTTCAAAATGAACAAATTAAAAACCTTTAATTAAATTTAAGCGCTGTAATATACTGAGAAGAACAATATACTGACTTAAAAAGGAAGAAACTTAAGACCTTCAATTAAATTTTTAGCAATATGTAATTTGTTTTGCAACTTCCGAATTGTTTCTTGCGAGGAGCAACTGAAAAACTTTCCAATTCTAGGACTTTCGACTTAAGCGCTTCAGTACAAGATCTCATTCGAATCCAAACGACTTGTTGGCGGACAACATTAACTTTTTTGTCGTAAAAAAAAAGAAAAGAATTTAAAGAATCAGGAAAAGATTAAGGCACCGGTTGTGAAGATTAAATGATTTGAGTGAAGCCTGCGCCAAAAAATGCAGTTTCGGTTTATAAAGAGTAGTCCAAAAAAACTAGTAGTTTGGACATTCTAAAAAAAGTCACAATTTGTTTTGAAATTTTCCCCCTTGATTCGCGAAAATTATAAGCACGCCATTGGTGGGAGCAAAAATAAACATTCCAAAATAATAAATCACATTTAACTTCCTGGATCGGCCTCAATAGACAAAAAATGACTGTCAATATACTAAAAAAAAAATTGGAAGTCATACAAAATTGAAAACTTTTGGTAAAATGATCTGATCGAATTTAAAAAAAAAAACTTTTTCTAGTTTACAAAAATTCATTAAAAAAATTTTGGCAAAAAATGCTAGCCATAGACTTCTGTACTTTTCTGCAATTTTCTGTACTTATAGAATTGCATGAAAAGTGTACGACTAGTATTTTTCCATAATTGAAAATTGTATGAGTAGCAATTTTGATCAACCCGGATAAACGGAGTGGGCTAAAAAAAAAGACATATCATAAAGTACACTCGTCGTAAGCCAATCAGAATCTAGATTAGAAAACACGCATGAAATATATTTTTTTCTAAATTCTGATTGGCTGAAAATCATTGTAAATCTAGGTCACAATGTGTACATTGGGGCGACGAAGGCAGACGAGATGTGCAATCTGTACATCATGTACTACACAGAATCGGGCAGTAAAATGTGGAGCAGATGTGCTAATTCGTGGGATCCATACTACGCTTGGCACCAACTGGATACACTTTTTAACCACAGCAGCCATTTGACCCCGAAAGAAGTCACAGAGGTCAACAAACACAAAAAAAATCAGCCGACTACATAAAATGCTAACGCTACAAACTTGTACAGAAGTGAAGAAGTATCAAACTAAATGAAACTTAACAGAGCCTTAGATCTTTTTACTTGAAAACGCTTCCTTTGGCTTTGGTTTTAAATTTAGCAAACAAACATTGAATTGAAACTGTTTTCTTGATATTTGAAGCAGAAATGCTTTTAAAAGGGGAGCGAAAAAAGAAGAAAACAAATGCTCTATGGTTTCAATTTCCGGTTTTCGATGACCTCAATGATGTGGAGAACATTGTTTGTCATTTTTGGTCGTTTGTTTACAAAGTAAAATCTCAAATAGAGCTACAAATTAGTGACAAATTTGTCAATTTTAAACCAAACGAACGAAATCGATCAGATCACTGCTACATTTTAAATTATCCAGCCGTCTTTTGACGTGTCTCAAGTAGTGTTGACAAAAAATGGAACGCTTACGGTTTTTTGGTTTTTAGTTGAAGAGTCGATGAACTTGAGGAAAACTCTTCTGTATAACGTAATGATTGTTTTTCACTTTTTGCAAAAGAATCTTTTAAAAAATTTCATGTGCTCAAAATGATTTTTTTGCAGTTTGATTTTTGATGTGTTTTTATTTTGAGTTCATTTCCTTTGCTTATAGGAAGGCAAACTTTGCCATCGAACAGCGAGAGTGTAAAAAGTCAGGAAAAAAGTTAATTTACTTTATTTTCAAAAACCGATTTTAATTATCAGATTTCGCAGCAAACAAAAAAATTATCAATTCATCCAGTTTTCTGAAATCGGGCGAAGTTTATCATAACAGTGCTGATCAAAAATTAATGTTTAAATTCAATGAGCTTTAAGGCCATCTTTTTTATTAATGTCCCGAAACACTTCTTAATTTTTTTTGCGAGAACATTTCAAGTGTCGTTGAAATAAAGTTTTTTATTCAAGTTTCCATTGAATGTTTGTTTCTGAAGCAAATGTTTTTGAAGAAATTTTGAAATCTTTGAAAAACATGAAACTAGTTTAGAAAAAATTGCAAATGATAAAACGTTCAGAGCTGTTGAGCAATTGGACTTCAAATTATGATTTTTTTTCTCAAAAAATTGCTCCTGGTGACCTCTTGAAGATATTTTGGTTTTGTTTGACGTTTTGTTTGACACCAAAGAACTATTTCAAATCACGTTAAGCAAGGCAGTTTAAACGCTGAGCTCATAGATAAAAATTAAGGACTGCAAAAACTAACAAATTTGTGTCTACAGTGCTGATTGAAAGTATCAGATTAAACTAAATTAACAAATCCTGAAACTTTAAAAACGTTTTTCTCAAAATGAGCTGAGATAAGACAAAAATAAGAACCACTTTAACTTTACCAAAACTATTTTAGTGTAATTTGTTTTACAATTTTCTTGGCCAAAACTTTACCCTAAAATGGGTTATTTTGGTTTCTTATACTCAACCGAAAATTATGCTGATTCTGAAAAATCAATTGATGAGCAAGTTATATAAACATAAGCCCCTTATACAGCTCAACAAACTTTTAGAAGAGTATAGCCTCCATAAAATTGCGCAAAACGTTTAATTGTTGTTTTAAAGCAAAAAATTGTAGTTTTATTTTGTAAAATGACATTATTTGGCCATCAAAAAAATATATATTCGTTTTTTGAATTTTTTGAAGGTTAATTTTTCAAAATTTTGTTGCGCTGTAAAAGAGGGTAACTTTGATTTAATTTCTTTTATCAATTGACTCTTTAGATTTAGCGTACTTTTGATTGAATGAAAGAAAGCAAAATGAACCTTTTTTGGGGTAAAATTGCTGTCCCGAAATTCCCAAAACATTGCAGCCTTTTTATATTGGTTTTCATTTGTTCTTGTCTAATCTGAATGCAACTTGAGAAAAACGCGCTCAAAGTTTCAAGTTTTGCTCAATTTGTACAGATAATTTAAATCAGCACTGATAATTTCAAATCAGCATCTGCAGTTTTTCGAAGATTCATTTTTAGCTATTTTATTTTGATTCATTTTTTCAATCGAATCGGTGAAGTGTCGAGAATAGGAACCTTTGCGTGTGAGGAAACATTTCCAAAAATATCTCAACGTTTTTTACACTTCAAAAAACTATCAATTATTGATTTTTTGAAAACACGTTTTTCGTAAACGGTAAAGTCGAAACACTCGAAGCTTTTGCAGGATATGAACAGTACTGTTTTTTATTAGCTTTGAAATTTTGCAGAGCACACAAAGACAAAAATGCTCAAACACAGTGGCAAGGATTTGATCGCAAAGACTGTAGTATTGAGACCTGTGTCATAAATTACTGATAGTGAGATCTTTTATGCGGATAAAAAACACTGAGGCAAAGTGGAGCTCCGCACCGTTTTTGATACACTATAAATGCATAAAACATTAGTCGAAAAAAAATAGATGTCGACAAAAACTTGGTGAACCAAACATTTCGTATGGCTCGATAAAAGCAATGAGGGGCCCAGCTAAAGCTGGAGGTATATGTTTAATATTGAATGAACTTGCTATACTGATGAGGCACAAAAAATATGATTGTTAAATTTTGACTTTGCTCAAAACCTTAGTTGTTTCTCTACTAAAATAAGAAATAAAAGTGAAAACTTTTGAGATTATCATTTTTCCCAAGGCAATAACATTTCTCTTACAGAAATTTAAGCAGCCGCCGCTTCAGAAGGAACTATTATCAAGAGCACTTTTTTCAATTGAACTTGTCATCTCAAATTTGATTGATAAACTTAAAGAAAAATTTAAAAGTTTCTAGAAAACGGTCAAAAGGATTTCCAAAATCCATGATTTTTTTCTGCAAAATGCAGGTTGTGGCTGCTCAAGCAGAGACGATTCCCGAAAAAGGGTTTCTCAATTAAAAGCAAGCTGAGGATTTGCACGGTAGTTTTCGCGTAAATTCAAAAAGATTGGAATAAAACTGTCAAAGTTAGAAGCCCAATAACTCATTTTCGCATAAATTCAAAAAGATTGGAAAAAACTGTCAAAGTTTGAAGCTCAATAACTCATTTTTTAAACAAACTGGGCATTGCCAGTTATAAATGTAGGTTTTCATCAACCTGTTGTTTTGATTGGACCAATGATATCAGATTTCGCATTATAGTTAACGAGATATTTCCAAAAAACGGTCAGAAATCATAAATTTGACATTTCCGAGAATCATAAATTTTTGAGTGAAAAATTATGCGCAGCCGCTCACGAAGAATGGATTCACGCAACCTGTACTTTCGATTGAACTCAAAGTTTTAGATTTGGGTGGATACTTGAGACTTTTCAAAAAAAAACGGTTGAAAACCCTAACCCATTGAACCCAGAATCTCATATAAGGCTCGGTAATTTTTGAGAATATTAAAAAAGTTGAAAAAACGGTCAAAAATCAAACATTTGGTTTTTCTTGTGTAAAAATTATTGTGAATGTCCGTCAATGCAGAAGAGCTTCCCGCTACCCATTATCTTCATTGAATCCACGATATCAGATTTGAGAAGGCTAGTTTTCAACAAAAGTCAAAAAGATTCACAAAACCGCCAACAAGCAAAAACTTATTTCGAGGGCCATTTTTTCATCTGTAAAAAAGTATGGACATAACCACTTATGCGAAGTTTTTTAAACATTTTTTTTCCATTGAAAGCAGAAACTCATATTTGAGAGCGATAGTTTTCCAGAAAACAAAATAAAATCAAAATATGGGTTTAAAAAAAACTTTTTTGAAGGCTGTAGACAGAAAAGTCAACTAAAAAGGTTCTATGGGGAGTATGCAGGCACACAGGGCAATTTCAACAGACCGATTAATAAACATACAACCATTTTGAAAAGTGCAGAGGGAAGTGTTAAACTTGCGTTTCCCTTGAACCCTTGAAGCAACCAAAATTAGATTCTTAAGCCGATGAAAAATTTGTCGACGTAATTTGGGACGAGGATTTTTTTTAGCAAAACAAAAAAAACAAAGAAGGAAAAACGAAGTCAGGGTAAGTAAAATTACAAACTGTAGGCTCATATCAAACATTAGCAACATTAAAAAAACGCACAGCAAATAGAAAACGATTCCAAGATGTGACAACTACGCCGACAACAGATAAGCAGACAAATAATTGGCTAACAATTTTGTTTGAAACAGAGTTTTTCCCGTTTGAAAAAAAGGTCCCGGTGAGATTCGAATCCAGGTTATTTGCCGCCCCAGGCATATTCGTTAACTCCAGGCTAAGTTGGCCTGGAACGCTAAGAAATTCAATACATTATGAAACAAGGTAGAGATTAGGCCAGACGTCCAGATGAGTCCTGCAAACAAAATTGTATACGGGAAAAAATCTAGTACCCTATTGCAATACCCTTGCTTATCGCAAGGGTAATCAAAACAACAAATCTGTGTAAACTTACTGTGTAAACAATCTTAGACTTTAAAACGAATGAGTTGAGGGAGCAAGTTAATATCCTCTACCCCCGTCCTTTAAATTGAACGCTGAGGGGAGGATGTTACCTAGGTCTAATTGGAGGGGGGCTGTGTGAAGTTAGTACGAATTTAGTTTAATGCAAATTTAATTTCTGTAAGCTTACCGCGACACTAATCGTCTTTTTGTCTTCGAGTCTTGGTCGTTCAAATCTTTCAAAATGGCAGTTGATAACTTCTTTTCCAATTCAGTTTGAGCCTTGGATCTATGTTTCCACCGAACTGGTTCCTCACTTTGGATTCCACTTTCTCCTGTCCATGCATTGGCTACCTTTTGCGGGTCTGCTAAACGACCATTCGAAGATTCGTCTATCATTTTCGCAAAAGTAGGAGCCATGACTGCAAAATTTTGTGCAGCTGCGTTAATCATATTTTGTTTTTATTTCATTAGTTAGATAACGGAAAAAAACGAAAGAAAGTAGCCAGATATGCCTCAATCACGGCACCTAATTCGGGATTTTTAATTCGCATTTAAGCTTAAGTTAGCTAAAATGATTGTTTATTTTCAAAAAATAGACGCTCATTACGTTTACCGACGCTGAAGAGGTGCAATTTAATTTACTCAAGCTTTGCGTAGTCAGAATGGTATTCAATAAATTTACATGCAGACTATAATCACGTTTTTGAAACAAAATTTTAACATAATGTATACGGCTGCTTCAAGCAAAGCAATACTGATTAAAAAAACTAACTAATTGATATATGAATGCAAAAAAAATACATTTAAGTATCCCATCTTAGAAGCAGATTCAGAAACTCTTCATGATCCATGGTTAATTTGTTTTGACAAGTGAGCTAAAATATTACAATGATTCATTTCAGCTCAATTCAAAAAACTTAATTAACTTCTTCCGCGAACTCGCGATTTTTTTAATCTCTGATTCCGAAGAATTTTCACACTTATGCGAAAGACCGCACGGCGTTGGGGGGAATGAAAGACAAAAATAAACTGATAATTTAGCCGTAAGTTCATTTTAAACGAGTTTTATTAATTTTAGTTACTGAGAGTAATATTAAGGCAGCAACCAAAATTTGGAAATTTTAAAACAAACGATTTTTCTGGAAGCTTTTCTTCAAAAATTGAACCCTCTCACTATCCAAAGCTTTACCCTTTTACAATAAGTTTACGACATCAGGTTTCGGCCGACCGATCACAAAACCTAATAAAAGGGGTCTTTGGTGCCTATATATATATATTTTTTACCAGTTTTTCAAAATTTTGCTTGCAGCGCAAAAATTTCGGTAGATTTTAGTTGTTTTCTATGAGCTTTGAAAGAGTTCAATTGCCGACCAAAAATTACTCCCAAGAAAATCTAGATCCGCGCGATTGTACTGCAAAAACATAAGGCAGGCGAGCAGAATAGTGATAGAATTATAAAAGACTATGCTGTGTAAGAAATTAGCAATGTTTTTAAAAGTTGAGCTCACCGCATTTTCAAACTCAGCGACGAAGCGAAAAGTTACCCATTGAAAATTTTAAAATTTTGAAAACAGCACTCACAAAAAGTTCATACGTTTGTGTTTCGAATGTTGTTCAATTTGAGGGGAATATGTTGGGAACCACTATTACCAGCTTTGCACAATTTACCGAGTGGCAACTAAGCCGACAAAAATTGGGTGAACTACCAATGAGGCGAAACAAAAATCTTTCGTTATCAAAAATTTTAGAACATTTGCAAATCAAAATGTTTACGCCTCTTCCATTAAAAAAGATTACAAAAAAACCTGTTTTTCTCCAAACGACGCACAATCAGGTCATTAATCTAATTAAACTTGAGCAAACGCAATTGAGGTGAAGAAGTTTTCTTGAACAGGAAAAAAAATTCGAAATACTGTTATATTCCTTCTCTTTGTTACTGGTGGTAAGTGTTGATTATTTCCCTTTATGAAACTTCAGCTCAATTTGGTGAGTTTGGCTGCAGCTGATGGTCCTTTTGCAGATTCAAAAAACAATCATGTGTTGTTTTGCAAAAAAAGTATACTTTCTACAGTCATGGACATAGAATTTGTAGTTTTCTGATTTCAACAAGCCAATGAACGAATCTTTTTGTGCGTTTTTGACTTTTGCGCTGCAACTATTAAAGAAATAGGATTGGACTTGACACATGCTAGATAGAAAATATTTGGAAAGAGCTTAGTGGAAATAACAACTCGGTTTCAATTTTAATGTAGGTCATTTTACGGCGGTATGATTAGCAAGCCAAGCTCTTCAGCTTCCCAAAGAACCATTTTGAGCCTTCCCAATTCAGCTTCGCAAAGAAATATACTGGCTAATTTACCTCTTCGAAATAAGATTTCCCAAATTTTTGATCGACTCACACTGTTCAAATAACTCTAGCATTTGTCAAAATTTAACCCTTTATCTTAAATAATTGCAGAGAAAATGACAAAAACGTCAAAAAAATTCGTGTATTTGCTTGTTTAAATCAAAACGTTGCAATTTCTATGTCCCGTCACTGTAGCTCAGACTTCGCTGTTACGATTTTGATGCCTTTGATTAGAGTTGCAATTGCTTGAAAGTATATTTGCATTGCCATGCAAGAGATATGATTATTCAAGCTAACAGACCATAACAGAAAAAACTCACTTAGATACACACTTTTTGTTTTAGATGTCACAAAATCAGGTTAAGACACAGAGGGCAAGCTGAGTTTTGCGTAACTTGCAATACAGGTTTAAGATAAAACAACAGAACGCTCAAGAGCTATTAATGAGGACTTTTAGCGTTGTTTCTGATGAAAAAGGAATTAGAAAAACAATTCAAAAACCAAAAACACTGGATTGTTTCAATTTATTCCATTTTTTTTTACAAAAGTTCTGAGTATGGTTAAATTTGAGCATTTGTAATTTTTAGGCCAATGTCTATCATTCTCATTAAGAAATTTTGCAGGAAACTTGTAATTTTGTAGGAAACAGAATATTAGGTAAATGCACAAAATAGGAAGAGACTCTAAGAAAATTTGAAGTCATTTTGAACCTTGGTACCACCAGAAAAATTTTGGGAGAAAAATGAGAATGACTTCAGAAAAACAGCTATAACAAAATCACCAGTATTAAATAAGCTTTATAAACTACCAAGCTGCCACTAAGCTGACATTAAATGGATAGACGGGTTTGATCCGAAATCAGAACAGGTCATAAGAAAATGTTGTCATAAAAAATGAGCAATTCAGTTGAAAACTTTCAATTATTGCAACACAAAGTACCTAAATTTTTTAAAGAAAATTCAATCTAAGCCTTACAAATATAAGCAGACAAACGAAAGTCCGGCAGGTAAATTTTTCCTGAAAAAAAATTCAGTTTGATACATTCTGAAAAAACAAGGTCATGCCGGATTCGAACACCCAACCTTAGAGTAAAAAAGCTATTGCGTTTCCTTTGGGCCAAGTGCGAAGGGATCTCGAAGAAACTACGGTTCACTAATGAAGCAACTCCACAACTTCTTACATCTTTGTAAAAGTTGTTCACGAGAAAAAGTCTACTTCCAAATTACAATACACTTGCTATCGCAATGTTGAAAAGAAGTTCCGAAATGCCAATTGAAGCTTGAACCAGAACCGTGAAAAATTTATATCACTCAAAAAACCCTTCAAGTTTCAAGATTCTTTTATAATTGATATTTTTTGATAAATCTAAAGCAAACAGTAAAAAATGGTAATAACGAAATGGTAATAACTAAACCGTAAGCTCATCACTTTCAAGTGAGTTTAAAACATATGCTCCTACGTCATCTAATTGGTTTATAGCTGTACACAGATAATCAACTTGAGCCCAGAAAACTTCGACTTAGGGCGGAAACAAGTGGACTGGTTTTATTCCACTAGCTGGGCTGGTCTAATTAACGACTACCAAAATATTTACCGAATAACGGAGTTTTATGTAAAAGGTGTCAGCTGCAATTAACTGCTGCAATTAATTGAAATAGCAACATTTCTGTCAGCTTTAAAACAAGTGTGACAAAATTGAATTTTCAACTTTCAAAATTACACAATTTTTGAATTGGGCGCATGCTTCAAATAACAGAGTTTCAGACAAACTCGCAAACAAACTTGTATTGAAACAGTTTCAATTCAGTTTAAGCTTGATGGGTCAATTGTCTGAATGTATTGTTAGAAGTCGTGAATGCAGTCCCAAATCCTTCGAGAAGAGTTGCGAGTTTAGATCTTTATCTTGGTTCGTCGCCAATGTCGCCTCTTGGCATTGTAGCGAATGGTGTTGTTTGTCTTCATTCTCACCCACTGCGGCAGAGGTCTGTTCTGTTTCATCTTCTTGGCCAGACGAACCTTCTTGTAGAGGTTCTTCACGCTTCCCATGTTTGACTCTGAAAGTTATCAAACACACGCATAAAACCATTTCTAAACTCTGCGCCCAATAACTTATAATTAGTGTTCGACGCTAAGTCGACAGTGCGAGGACGACCACGATCCGCACTCATTGCACGCGGATGTGTGCTGCAACATTACCCATTACAGAAAGATAGCCAGCAGACAGTTTGAAAAGAGCCAATGAAAACAAAGAAGCAGAAAAAATACTAACTTGTTTTTTATAAACTTCAACTTTCGAACTTCATAGAAAAACATATCTACTCTTCAAGCTATTTGACCTTAACTTTTTAATCCGCTGGGAAATCTGATAACTAAAACCCTTTTCGAAACTTGAAGTCGCTCACATTTTCTCGTGACCTTTACACTAGTGCTGTTAGATAGTGAAACTTGCCATCATAACACAGAAAATGAATTGAACTTAAAAAGAAATCAAAATCAAACAGCGAAAAATAAAATTGGAGTATGAACATATTTAGTACCTTTCTTTTTCCTGAAAAAAAAACATCAAGATCCATTTCAGTCTTCGCTACGTTCATTTAACTTTAAAAATAATCAAAAAAGCGAACGCAAATGAAACAGCGGTTCTCCGTTAAGGGTGTCGATCCTTGCTGTCGTGGATAAACAATTGTTCCTCACTTAGGTTATTATTTTCGTCTTAATGTTACAGATCAGCTAGAGGTCATCCTATCAGAATTAGAGAACATTGTTAGAAGACATGCACATGCCAACACACCATGCGAAAAATAAAAATGACAACTACAGAGAGGACATAGAATCGCAAATTAACTATACAAAACAAATCTAATGTTTCTAATTCAAAAAATTTTCTTAATTTTTTTTTCTAATTTTCTATTCATCCTCTTCTTTCTAAACACTAGTTTCTGCATTGCTACTGTAGCTACTTCTAAATCTTACTTCTAAATCTTCTTCTACATTTTCGTACTAAGTAACCTATCCATGCACTCCTGCTATAACTACTCCTGCACTTCTCTCATCTTCTATGGCACTGCTATCTACGCTACATAGGCCAAGCCACCCTTCTGTACATGCTAACAAACAAGTCCTACTACTAAGAACACAAGCTCTGTCAGAGCAACACAGCATCCTCTCTCTAAGAACAATAACGCTTCGGCAATCCATTTTCTTCTGTAAAACTCATTTGTCAACAGAGCTGTAACTAAAAACATATTTTTAAAACTATAAAAATAACCAAAAAAGCGAAAGCAAAAGGAACAGCGGTTCTTCGTTAAGGGCTGAACAGCTCCAATGTCGATCCTTACTGTCGTGGATGAACAATTGTTCCTCACTTAGGTCATTATTTTCGTCTTAATGTTAATGATTTATTGCGATAATCCGGTAGCATCATTAGTTAAATTATCATGAGGAAAGTGTGACAGCCTAGAGCCATCATTCATCATTGCAATATCTATAGCTTTCATTTTATCTATATTTGTGCCAATATGTTGTCAATATTTTCCTATATATGTTTACATACTTTTTCGGTGGCTTACTCCTTTTATAATTTAATGATTGTACAAACACCGGATGTCAAACTTTGTCTCAATAGATAATTCTGAGAGAGCCTTCTATACAACTCAGAGAGAATTTTAAAAAAATTGAAATTCAGTGGATACTCCTTTTGAGAAAAATAGTCCACCAAGCTCCGAAGACAAGATCGTCTTAGCCCCTGCAACTAAAAAAAACTTCTAAGCAAAAACGAGAGTGTCACGCGCCGAAGACAAGATCGTCTTGGCCCTTGCAACTAAGAAACTCTAAGCAAAAACGAGAGTGCCTTTAGATAGCTGAGTTAGTATAGAACACCGCCACACTAAATAGTAAGGCATCAAAAAACAGTAGTTCGAGAAACATCATTAAGCAAAATAAGCTTCTTTTTGATAAAAAGTCTCAATCTCAGTCCAGAAATTATGGTCTTCAATTTTACTGCGCATCGGCAATGGATACCAGAAAATTTGAAAACATCAAAGAATTCTGCGATCCAACCGTTGGTCTCAATAAGGTGGCAGAATATTATATATTTTAGGGAAATCCTTAGGCTACAAAACACAAAAAATCTCATTGCAATAGTTACCAAATCAATTAATCTTACAGGAACGATTGGGGACAAGAAAAGGCCCTATCCGTTGCTTGCTATAAAGTGAGATCAAAATGAAATAGAAAAATTGAAAATGAACAAAAATATTTTCAAAACAAAAAATGAATGCAATAGTTTCAAACAACTACCACAAAAAAAAAATTTGCGGAAAAACTGAAAATACTCTAACCGCCTATAGAGTTAACCCAAATAAATCAAAATTATCAAATCTGAAGTTAAAGTTCTTTTACAAAAAGAAGCCCGTGAAAGAACTTGAAAACAAGACCATTCCTTAATTTAAAAAAATTAGCCGGAAAAATCAAACTCTTGAATTGCGAGCGACACTCGCAACAATCCTTCGCAGACAATAAACAGCCCAGACGAAATTGAAAAATCAAACTTTCTGGAAAATAATGATTTTGTTTCGAAATTTTTTTGTTATGTTAAAATAATACGCTATACATCAAGTTTAATCAATTTCAAAAATAAAATTGATCAAACCGAAAACACACATTAATTTAAACTAAAACTTACTCCACACACTTTAAGAACCGGAAAAAAAACAGAAACCATGCATCCGAAAAAAACTATAGTGCAAAAAATACTTTTCTAACAAAAGTACTATATTCCCCTCTTGAACAAGCAGAAATGAAATTATGAAAAAAATAATTACGTCAAAAGTCCACAAAAAATTACACCCGGCAAGTAAGCCGACAACAATAGGGACGAAACCAATAAAGCCGACAAACAAAAAAATTAATTATATCTGAAAATTTTATAAGCTGATATAGACCCAGAATAATTTCAACAGCTCTAGACCAACTGTTTAAGTACAGCTGTAAAGCACTCAAACTGGCTAGCAATAGAGATCTTAAAATTGGATATCTTATACGTGAAGTTATTTACGGGGAAAAAAGCGTAAGTCCAATTGCAATATCCTTGCTTATCGCGAGGGTAACGGTTACAAAAACTATTCAACGAAATGAACTATCTATACAATCAATTATACGAACATGAGTAAAAAATAAACATTCTAATTAAAATCCTGTAACTCTACCGTTGAATTTCTAGCCTGAATTCGAAATGTCGAACATCACATCATCCTTAGCCATACAAGTCGTTCAAAAAGAGTTCAAGTTCTAAATCTTTCGTATCACTAAAGAGTGTCAACATTGTCTGTTCCCATTGTTCCAATTCCTCTTCTAACTTTTCACCTTTAAATGAAACCTGTTTTAAATTGCTCATTACACTTTCAGTTATTTTTAAAGTGTCCTCATTTTGTTCTTGTATTACCTCTGAATTTTGCTTAAGATTTACCGAAGCGCCTTCGAAATTTTTCAACAGTTCTTGATCTTGACTTTGCCTCATCAAACTTTCCTTCAAACACTCTATTTCTTCTTTTTCACTTGCTACCTTTGACACTGACTTCTGAGCTCTGCTAGCCGGTGAAACGCTAAGTTTGCGTATTTTTCTAAATTCCCTACGGGATTCAGACTTTCTTAAGAAAATGAAATGCTTCTGTTGTTGTTGTTGTTCACTTTCCGATTTACCTTTTCCTGCTAATTTAGTTTCACACCCTGGTGTTACTTCAGTAGCTGAGTCTAAATCTAACGACAGTCCTTTTTCCAGGGTGCTAAAAGACTCCAAACTAGTCGTTTCAATCATAGACTCTCTAAACCCACTCCAATTTGAAACTTGCGAATCAATTTCGCTGTTGGAATCCTCGTTTTCAGCAACTGAATTATTGGCAACTCGGCAACGCCCTTGCTTGAAAAATTTCGATTTCGGCGGCTCGACTGTAAACGCATCTTCGCTTTTAGAAACAGACGGTGCTCGAGACAATCTAGACTTTTCTAAAAAAGGAATAGAGCATATCTTTCGCTTTTGAGAATCAGCTTTCAAATTTTCCGATATCAACTCCGCCGACGATGAAAAACATTTTGTTTGCACTTTAAAAGCTCCAAAACATTTCGCTTTCTCATTGTTTTTGGAAATCTTCTGATCGTCACAATTGCTTTTTCTACAAGAATTAAAGTTACAACTTGAGCTTTTGGAATTTTGTTTTTGGGTTTTGACGTTCAGACAACCTTCCCCGACAACTGCCAAATGTTTTCGAACAACAATCAAGAAAGGAATATGGTCTATGTTCGTGTTTGATATAAGTTTATCGCGGATCATCAAATAGTTGAAAGTTATTTCCTTGCAATCAGCCGAAACCATTATAATAGTCCTGAAACATGTAACTGTTCCCCTAAGGATCCGATCACCCAAAGAATGTGGATAAATTACCGTTCTATCAGATGATTATTACTACAACTTATTTTCGAAACGTTTCGTCATTTTACGTGGCTCTGTCAATCAAAGTTGACTTAAAAAATCGAAATACGAAATCTAAATTACTGAGCAAGCATTATTTAGGCAATTTAATTGAATTAAAAACTTTTCTATGATTCGAAATATACAAAATGAGGATTGATGCAAAAGCACTTAAGGGTCGAGGAGGCCACTCATGTTGTATTGCTCAAAATAAATTCGCATTTTAAATGTTTGGAGAACGCCTTGAATTTTCTCTGCATTGTGAATTCCATTTGGATGTCATGATTGCCACTGAAACACAAAAAGTTTTCTGTTCGGAAGCTGACTCAAATGATCACAATGATGAAAGATAAAACTCCAGCCCACCTGCTGTACGATCTTTTCATCTCTCTCATTCTGTCTTTGTCTGGCCTCGGCTGCTCTCTCAATCTCCTCTCTTCTCTCCCTATCTCTCTTCACTTTTTCCGGGTCAGCCAGTCCCCTTCCCTCCTCTGCTTTCAGTCTTTTTGAGGCCGCCTCTGCTGTACGCCTTCGACGCTCTTCCTAAAACGAACTCTTGATTCTACGATTTCACTATGTACGTTAAGAATTTTCAAATTGATGTCTTTTCGACAAGATATCCAGAACGATCAAAAATGGTATCATAATTCAATCATTTTACAGATGAAACGACAAATTTTGACTCATTTTCATAGACCGAAAAAAAACTATTTACGTTCTGCTATAATCATATTATACAATTACAAACTGAACACCTTTTTCTTTAAACAACAAATACACTGGTGTCAAAATTTACTTTTGCTCCGATCACTGAAGGTGGGGAGAAACAGGGTGGATCTAGGATTTTCTCGAGGGTGGGGGCTTTTTAAAGTCGACCAAATTGATTTTCCGAGCGCTCCCAGATCACTGTAAAAAAGACCCGGATGAACTTTGCCTTCGGGTGTGTACTATTTTTCTTATTTCCTGTTTATTTTCCACGCAAAATTAGGTACAAATAATAATCAAATTGGATCAAGTAAAGTATCATATTAAAGCCCATGCAGTCATGATTCGAACGATATAAAAAATTCCAGAATCTTCTTACAGCGTCAAGAAAAACCGCTCTAAATTTTTCATTTTTTAATCTGGTTTCAAGCGACAAAAGAGAGCTAGCAGGCTTTATTAGGCTAAAATAGACATCTTATGGCAAGCTGCTAAATCAAGAAAACCGTAGAAAATTCGATTTTACTCCAGTAAAAAAAAAAGATTTCAAAAACTTTATCAGCGTTTTCTTTAAATTTTTTTTTTAATATTTACAAAGAAAATTTTTTTTCAATGTACCAACGTTACTTTTACTATCAAAGTTCTAGACTTTGGTTCAGATCCTCTTATTGCCACAAACAAAAAACGCAGACAGAGTATGAGACGAAAACGAATCAATCAAAAAAATTATTTATGACAAATATTGAGAAATAGATCCACCAAAAATCTCATATATTTGTTTCGAATGTAGTTCAATTAAAGAATAAAACGTCAAGTAATAAATATCTAGCCAAACAAAAAGAAAATAAAAAGTTGTGATCAAGTCGGCAATACTGAATACTTCAGCTATAAAATATTTTGAAGTTTTAAAGCACCCGCTCTCTCCCCTCGAATCACACTTATGGTTAAGAAAAGTTATCGCTTTTGAACTTTGGTACGTATCGGTTTCGAACATGCAACCTCGAGATTTAGAGTCTCACGTCCTGCCCTCGGCCACAAATGCTTAACAATCGGCGAACACGATTCACAAATAAAGTAGCTACATATGCGAATAAATTGCCAATGCGATGCAGCAAATAAAAATAGACAATTTGCATGTAATAATTTAGAAGATGACAAATTGAACGCATCCACACTAAATTGAATGTAATTGGAAAGCATAAAGCCACTTTATGTATAAATAATGTATCTCAAAAAATTGCGAGACATTATGATTTAGAACATTTCTGAAATCGGGTTTGTATTAGTGTATGTAGTCTGAAACAAGTAACTTCTTTCGGTTCATTTGATGAGTTAAAAATGCATCAACTGTGTTAACTTATTACTAATTGAATGTAAAAGCACATTCTATCGAAAAGCCGAAAAAGGCCACCAAAAAGAGGCAACAAAAATAAAATAGTCGCACTATTACACTACACTCACTTATACCGACGTATACCGAAATCTTTTAAGTCAAAAAACCTTCAACGCAAAAATGTGTCACTGTCATTAGCAGAAAGTTAAACTAGTCTATTTCGATATCTTTATGGAACTAAATCAATGATTCGAAAAAATTTGGCCAAGCGTGAGTACCAAAGCGTGAGTACCAAAACAAGCGTGAGTACCAAAAAGCCAACAAACAGATTCAAATATAACTTATATTGCTTTAGTTGGGCAGTTTTATCATCCGCGGTGAACATATACAAATTTTGAAATATACAATCTGGAAAAAGAGAAAAGGAAAGAATGCTAGACTTATTCTCATCATCTTGTTTCGTAGCTTCCAGAAATAGCGCAATAGAATCTCGTTTTGAATCTTTCACTAAAAAAAAAAAACGATACTAACAGCAACTTTTTCAAATGAAAATTGGAAACCGCGCCATAACAACTATACCTTCACTGTGTCTTGATTGTGGCATTGAAGAAACTTGTGGTGCAATTAGCCTAGCCTCGCTAATGGGCTTCTAAAAACCAAGCAATTCGAAATACAGGACAAAATTCTCAACGTTACACCTAGCGGTAATTGACGTACACATAATAAAAAATTAATAATATAAAACTGAAAATCATGAGATTTTTAATGAATATATTTTTGTCATATTTGGAAGAATATATTACGATTAAACAGCCAACAGAGGAAACCGAAAAAAAAATTGATCGAAAATTTTTAATATTTTCCAACTATATTAGGTTAAGGCTCTTCAAATATCAAGAATTATTATGAGTGGCACTTTTTCCATAAAAATCACCCAATTTAAGAAAACTGGATCAATGAGTAATTATTTTTCTTCTAGTAAACATAAAATTCAGTTTCGGTTTCGAAACTAGAAATCTATAACCTTTTTTCGCGCTCATTAAGCTTTCGTAATTGGAGAACCCAAGTTGCCTACCTTTTCGAAAAAGAATTTGAATTGAACAAAAAGTCCACACATAACATATTTCAAAGTGATTCATAATTACATTAATATGTATGGGCAATTGTGTTATTATTATTATTTTATTATCATTAACTGAATAAGCACTCAAAAAATAATTCTGAAAAAAACCACCGTTTTTTTACCTTTTCCTCTAGAGTTTCTTCTTTCTCTGACTTCCCAAAACAGTTTCCCATAGCCTTCCAGCAGTTTCTGGTTAAACAAGCAACCAGAAATATCATAACCTGCTTGAAAGTTCAATCCTGCAGCTAGTCCACATCACCATTCTGAAAACATTCAATTACGAATTTACAGTTAAAGCAAATTGGTCAACCTAAAACGGCTCATTTTGACGTCGGATTTCTTTTTTTTACTGATTTCCACACGTGAAAACTGTTTCCACAAAAATTATTATCCTAAAATGTTAGTTTTATACCGACTAAATTGCTGGTCACCGGAGCAGTTTAATCGGTAAAAACCAACATTTTAGGATAATAATAAGAAGAAAGAACACCTGAATTACTATACAGTAAAAAGCCGAGGCATCAGTATAGCAAAGTGTAAATAATAAAGTTGGTTAAAATTCATTGGTTACATCAAACAAAAACACAACATCAGAAAACAAGCAATAAACAAAACAAAACAAAACAAGTTCGGTTACAGTTCAGAAATTGGTTGATTAAAATATATGAAGTTACGATATACTAAAAAAACATCACTTTTAAGAATTAAGAACGAGCTGGTATTTTAACTTTACAAACAACTTTATAGATAGTCCAAACATACAGCGTATATACAGAGTATATACAGATTCTCTTTCAAACGATGTCTGGAAAATTAAACTAAATTAAAACATATAGAAATAGCAAAAATGGATATCACGCCACGTATTTGTATTTGTACATATTGGATTGTTTCTCAATGCACTCACGTAAAATTCTTTCAATTTTTTCTTGAATCCTGTTCTCGATTTTTCTAAATAGCGCAAAATTATGGGCAGTGAATTCCATTTTTTAGAAGTCAAATGAAAAAATGATTTTTGTAGAGAAGCGGTTGAACAATGTTTGTCAAAAATAATTTGTTTCGTTCTTTTGTTGAGCCTATAATTGGCAGTCGGTAGTCTCAATGTATTTTGAAAAGCCTTCTTTTTGTTTGTAAGATATTGGTATAAGTATGTTATACACTTTAACTCAATTCTTTTCTCGATTCCAATGAACGATTTGCTAATGCGAAGAAGGGAAGAAGATTTAAATTTCGATCTGACATATGTTCTTTTAAACGCCCAGTTCAACTGTTTCTCTAGAGATAGCATCAAAATAGCATTAATTTGTTGTGAAAATATTGCTGAATAATCTAAATGAGATAAAACAAGACAATGAAGCAAGGCAACTAATGATAATGTCGTCAGTTGTTGTCCAATTGTATCTATAGTTTTAATTCCTTGTGCCATTTTTTGGAGAATTGTTTTGATTTGAGCATGAAAAGATAAACTTGAATCAAGAATAAGGCCTAAATATTTGCATTCTGATTTTTTGGCTACATAATGCCCATTAATTACTATTGTATCAGTATCTACATTTTTGCTATCATTTTTTTGACAAAATGTTATAAATTCCGATTTAGATGCATTCAGATTCAATTGGTTCTCTGCAAAAAATTCCGTTAGATTATTGAGTAATTTTTGCAATCGATTCAAAGCATCCTCAGAAATTATAGAAGAGGAAAAAACCATACAGTCGTCGGCATATTGAACTAAAGTACAACCTTCAGATAATCGCTCTTGTATGTCATTAACATATAAATTGAACAACAACGGACCAAGTACCGTTCCTTGTGTGACACCTCGTTTGATTTCAATCCAGTCTGAAAAGATTTCATTGACGTTTACTCTTTGAATACGTTTGTTTAGGAAGCTATCAATTAAAGCATTTGCTCCGTTTGAAAAACCGAGAGAAATCATTTTTTAATTAAAACTTCATGCGAAATAGAATCAAAAGCTTTGAACAGATCTAATAAAGCTGCATGTACGATTTTTTTTGAATCTATTTGATTTCGAATACTTTTTGTCACATAAACAAGACCATCTTGTGTTGAAATGTTTTTGCGAAATCCGAATTGAAATGGTGTCATTATTTGAAATTTGTCAAGATTTTCTGTTATTTGGGCATTTAAAATTTTTTATCAAAAATTTTAGAAAAAGCACAAGTTATTGATATTGGCCGATAATTTTTTGCATCCATTGGGTCATCTTTTTTAAACAAAGGGGTTACGTGTGCTTTTTTCAGTTCGATCGGGAAAATGTTCTCATCTAAGCAAGTATTTATGACAAAAGTTCAATGTGGAACTATAACTGATTGACCGTCAATGATTGCCCAAGCAGGTACGGTACAAGGTCCGAGAGGTTTTCTAACATTGATTTTTCGAACTATATCACAGCATTGCTTCACTGTAATGTGTTGAAAATGGAAAGGTGCAGATTCAGAGGCAGATTTGTTGTAGTTCGGAGGCTTTTTAGCGCCGAAAAATTCGCCTATGTTTGAAAAAAAATAATTTAATTATTTGGCAATTTTTTTTGTCTTGGGTTATCATTTCACTGAAGGAATTTCGTAGAACTGTAATTCGATTGTTGCCAGAACATGTACCTCTTATTTGGTTAATATATTTCCATTTTTGTTGGATAGTGCTGAGAAGTGAAAAACAGTTTTTTGAATGATCGAGTTGTTTATTTCCAATCAATTGGCTCATTTGATTACGTAAAAACTGGTACTTTGACCAGTTATCGCTTTTGCGTTGACTGCGATATGATCTGAGTGAATTCTCTTTCTTAATCAACAATTGCTGACATTCTGAATCGAACCATTCCGTTTTCAACACAATTTTTGATTTAAAATTACGAACAAATTTTTTTTGGAGCATGTTGCTGAAGAGCACTAGAAATTAAATAAATCATCGTCGAGAACATGTTTTGTGCGTCTGTACATTGATATAAGAGATACCAAGGAAGAGCGGAGAGTGTATTGCAAAATTCATTTTTCTGAGAATTTTTCTTATTGAAAGTCGAAATTATCCTCGGTAAACTTTTGCTGCATTTTATATCCGTCAAAATAAATGAAGCAAAATGGTCGGTTTTATAAGGTGTATCAAAACAAAATTCAAAGCCGTTTGTTTCATAGTCACTGATAATGTAGTCGATATGAGTTTTATTTGAGGAACTAATTCTGGTCTCATCGTTTGGACAAAAAACCTTCAATCCATATGGAATAATTATAAAATCTAAATTTTCTTTTTCTTTGCTATCCAGATAATTTATGTTATAATCACCCAGAAGCGTAATTTTATTAGAAACTGAAAATGCATTATCTACGTTAAGCATTAATTGTTCCAAAAAATCAATAAAGTTTGATCTGCTTGGATTATAACACAAATTAACTAACATTTTTTCTTTACTGGAAATGTTAAATGTAGATTTGCACTCAACCCACACTGACTCATATTTTTCTTTATCAAATTAAATTAAATCAGGCCTCAATTTCGGAGCCAATTTGACTGGTATATATAACAAAAAGCCATCGCCTTTCTTTTTTACCGCTGATTGCCTATCATATCTGAACATCGCATGCGTTCTAGGGTGGAGATTCCATAAATTGTCACTATCTTCTTTTTTAAGCCACGTTTCGGAAATTCCTATAATCGTAATTTTGCCCATATCATCAAAAACAAATTTCAATTGCATCCGTTTTCTAATAATACTTTGAAAATTCAAATGAACAAATTTAAAATTTGCACAATTTTTTGAGCAGATACCGTAGACTGTTTCAATGGTTTCAATAAGACCAGGGTTTTTTTCAACATCCCCACTTTGGTTCAGTAACAACGCAAAAAGGAAAAGATGAGTCAGTGTGGTAGCTCTCCGCTCATTTATCCCACATTTCGATGATAATATCTTTTGATGGCAGCTTAGATAGCCCCAGTAAACAATGGTTTTTTCTATATTTTCCATCTGAGCCTTGGAAATTAGAAAAATTGCACAAAACAACCAGAATTTAATATTCAGCATAATAAATTAAATAAATTAAATAATCGCCAAAGTTTGCACCAAGAAAAAATGCGAAACTAGTATTTCCTAAAGAATTTTGCACCGTTTTTTTTTTGAAAAATTGTATCATTTCTGCCGTTTTTGGATCTAAATTTGATGATTGTTGGGTTTGCTTCATTCTGGGGCGGGTTGTAATCTCACATGTGTTTGCATTAATATCAGAACCTCTAAAAGAATCTCTAAAACTTTGCACCAAAATTTCAACACCCCCATCAGAAGGATGCAAACCATCCGAGCTAAGCGCATCGGTATTTTGACTAAAATTTGTGTTTATGTCTAAAATATCCAATTTTACTTCGCCCAAATCCTTTACATTCCGTACTAAATTAAGAATTTGCTTGTTTAGCTTCTGTACATTTGGATTAAAATCTTTTCTAAAAGCGCCTAAGGGAGTTACAGTACATAGTGAAATTGTTTCTGGGGAGAATTTATGATTTACGAGATAAATTAGTTTTTCTAAGCTACTCACGGCTTCCTTTGCGTCGAAATCATTTGAGAGGCAGTCATTTATTCCAAATAGCGTAATTACATGTTTAAAATGTCGCGATTTACTGTTTCTCACGCGTTCCAGCAATGCAGAAATTTTGTGCCCACCAAATCCTCTCGCCAACACATTTTCCGATATTTGTTCCCCATTGATTCTGTTAACCATTGAGTCTCCCAGTAATAGGCCAGAATATTCTCCTTCTCGTGGTAAAAATAAATGGTTTCGTTGTTGGTCGAATTTTTCTTCTTGAATATTGGTTGCTTGTATTTTGATTTCTTGGTTATTCTTGCTTTCTTGGTTATTTTCGCTTCGTTTGTTCTGATTTCTGCTCCGAGTTTCAATCTTGCTCCATTCATTTTCAAAATTGTTTTCTGCAATTTTCGAATTGCCCGTGTTTTTAAAATTTTCTAGATCAATAAATTTGTTTCTTTTTTCTTCATCTTTCGTTGATACAGTTAAGTTTTCGATAATTCGTTTAAAATAAGTAACATTTTCGATCAAGTCTTTATACAGCTCGTATTTCAATTAGTCGTTCAAATTTCGGAAAGTTTCGAGGTCAAACATGTTGGCGATTAAAAGCGAAATTAAAAATAAGACATTAAAATGAACCGACTGATCGCTAGAAATTTAAATTGGTTGTGATAGAAATAAGTTTTGTGAACACAGTTTTTACGTGGGGAAATCAGTGAACAAAAAAAAGAAATCTGACGTCAAACTGAGCCGTTTTAGATTGACCAATTTCGTTCAGATTCATTGACCGATTGGATATTTACAATACCAACGCTTTGTAAATTCATTTTAAAAATGGCTAGAGATCATACTGCCAGGAATTGAAGTATCGGTGTTGAATTGGCAGTTATAGTTAGGCCTCCCTTGCTATCTCAGCAAAAATGACAGTCGAAAAACTAGTGGGCGAGGCAATGGGTCGAACGAAGCAAGTCGGCCAGGAGCAAAGGTTCACAGGTTAACTTCTGATCTGTAGGCCTCCCAGGCCTCTGTCGACCAGCTTTTTCTTGTACGTCCATTTCGTCATTCCATAAACGATGCGTCATATATTTCAGACGCCCATAGTTTGTCTAGTCTTGATTTTGAAACGTGTACACTCTCGCTTGATATTACTGCTTCGGGTAACGAGTTCCAGTCGTTGATGGCTGCAACTGTAAAAAATTTTTGTCTAGCAGTAGTTCTGGTCTTCTTGGTCACAATCTTGAAAGGGTTTTTTCTTTTCTCTCTTTCGTTGGTTGTAAAAAATCGTTCAGTCGCTGCTGTATCGTATAGACCGTTCAGAATTTTGAAGACTTCAATCATTCTACCGCGTTTGCGTCAATACTCGAGTGTTGGTAGTTTCAAAATCAGAAGTCGTTTCGAGTAGCTGTATTTTACGTATACCTCAAATAAGTTTCGTTGCGCGTCGCTGAACATTTTCAATACTAATTTTTTCTTTTTTAAGGTATGGATTCCATGCCTGATTTGCATACTCCAGATGTGCTCTTACTAAGGCTTTGTACAGGGTCGTTAGAATTTCAGAGGTCAGGTTCACGAAACTTTTCCTGATTATCGCGACTATACTGTTTGCCACTTTCGTCTTCTTGGCGATATGCTCACGGTATTGTAATCTTGAATCAACGATAACTCCCAGATCTTTCTCTGATTCAACTTTACTTAGTTGTTTTCCGCCATATAAGGTATAGTTCCGTTCAGATTGTTTCGTTCTTCCCGTTAGCGTGCGTGTATGACATTTTGTCAGATTGAACTTCATTAAACTGCTTTTAGCCCATTTGAAAATTTCATTCAGGTCAAAATCTAGTTTTTCCTCTTGAGTTTCAACAGTAATTGATCTGAATATTTTGGCGTCATCTGCGTATAGAAGCATAGGGAATGTAATGCCATTCGTCATCGAGTTGGTGTTCAGCAAAAAAAGTATTGGTCCCAGGACGGATTCTTGTGGGACTCCGTTGACAACTGGTGCCGACTCTGAAAAGTTTTCGATTACCACTACCCGTTGCCTCCTATCCGTTAAGAATGCTGTGATCCAGTCTAGAGTTTTCTCTTTGATCCCATATTTGAGCTCTTCAATTGCTGGGGTCTTCAACTTGCGGGCTCTTCAATTACTGGGCTACAATTTTACTGTGGAGAGACCAAATTTGTGCACGACGTGGCTATTTTTTGTACCAGCTTTGAATCCTACTACATTTGGAGGACCCCAATGGCACGCTGTTAAGGATTGGTGGCAAGGGATCAGTCGAAACAGCGATCAAGGGCTGCAAAGATGCTGCGGGGAGTTGCCCTTTTAACGACGTGCTGTTTTTGCCGAGCTGCAAACTGAGATTGCTGAGTGAGAGTTAAGCGACGCCCAGAAGATCAACCTTCTTTTTTGCTGCAGGTGCTTCTCATCTACAAATGTCCACTGGGGATAGCTACCTATGAAGCAACATGACAATTTTCTGTAAAAAAACTTCATGAGGAGCCTGAGGACTCTAGTGACGGAGACAACCAGGGATATCAGCGAGGCAACGCAGTGGTACCGACGAGCGTGATCATTCATTAATAGGTTAATGTGGACCAGATAGTTATGTGAAAGGGTTAGAGCTTCCATGATAACTGAAGCAGCAAAACCAAAAAAGACTGAAAGCAGAGCACCGACAGGGGGACAACAGCGCGTCACTGATATTTATTGACTATTCGAAAAACGAGCAGGACTTGAGATTCATTGACGACTTCAGTCGACTAGCTGCTGTCTAGTACTCGTAGAAGGATGAAGCTCCACTGATATTGGGTCTGTGCTTGCGCTAACGAAATGCCTGCGAATAGACCGGATGAGTATTCATCAAAAGCGTTGAGGTGATTTTGCACAGAGTCCATGGTGAAACCAGAACTCATAGTTCTCATTACTCCTCAATAGAATTGCTTAGCAGGAAGTTTCAACAGAATTATGAACAAGATCATTCGATGTTTTTTTTAGCTACTGAAGAATATCTGATGTGAGCAAAGTCGACAGCTGTGTGGGGTCGCATTTAGGTCCCATATCATTTAAAGAAACGCGACATTTCAATGACGCAGATTACCTAGGGGAAACGATCAAAATTCAGCAGTTGCCTGTTTTACAATCGGGTTCGAGACAGCGGGTAAAAACTGAATCCAAAGGGCAATAGAACAAAAGTCGTCGGTTGAGATGAAGAGAGCAAAGTTTATTTGCAGGTGGATCCAAGAAAAATTTAAGTGTTGCGTGCAAGAAGAGTGACTCTCCCTGAAAGTATAGTCCCGACTATAGCAAGGTTGACAGTGAGTCATCGCATAACCCTAAGTTATCGATAGAGGGAGTGCATTGATATTGAGAAGCCAAGCACGATGACGGAAAACGCATCAACTGATGGTTATACTACAGCTTCAAGGGGACTGCTGAGTAGGTCTTGGTCGCGGAACAAAAATTATATCATCATTTAACTGACGCGGAACCCACCTACCCGATATGGACTGGACTACATCCATGTTTCAGCAGATTGAACTGAAGTTTAAAAAAGCTATTCAGAGACGGTGTCTGGCTCCGACTAAGTGCAGTGGCTCGCAGCGATCGCTTTGGAAGTACAGTTTCGGGAAGCCAGGAGAACATGGAATTTTTTGATAGAGCACAATCTCGTAAGGTTTTTCCTGGAAGCTATGTTCCTGCTTCGGAGTGAGATACGGTGGTTTAATTGGACTGTTTCAAAGTCTGATATGTAGAGTATAGCTTCATACAGGTGGAGTCATTCGATTTCAACGGACTTTTGCAACGACCTGGCAACTGAAAATGAAGAATCTGGCTTTTTTGCACAATTGATTTTTTACTTCGACAATTTGATGTGCAGTCATCCTTCCTTGGCAATCTCTTAATAAAGAATGTGTTTATGCAGCAGTCAAAAGGGTTCAGTAGCAATGGCAACCAAGTGTGCTTGCTACTACAAAATTTCGGCAGATAGGAAGAGACAGCTACCAGACGATGAGCCCTTTCCTATTTGAGTAAGGTTTCCAAAGAATCAAAATGGCTTCCGTTTATTCATTATGACGGGAACAGACAATGCAACGATCGATGTGCTGGTTTAAGTGTTGATATTGGGTTTGGTTTCAATTTTTCTATGTGCTGGTGTCGTTTGGGTTTGAGCGATAACATCATCATTGGGTGCAGACGTCATGGCGAAGTTGAAAAGATGAGGGGGCCTTCGTCCGAACGATTCAAGATTGATGAAAAATGCTCCTTTTCATGGTTTCTGGGAATGCAGGTCAAGCAGCCACGTGGATCGGTAACAGAGAATGAAACTAATTAAATCGATGAGTGCTAGAAACGTAAGACTAGCTGATGGCCCAAAAGTGGGCACAGCACGGTTGTTAGGACACAAATATCAAAAAAGGGCTGCATTGGGTCAGCAGAGGCAGTGTCGACAAAGGCTGAGAACTAGAGAGATCTTGTTGGCTCATTTTTGTATATGGTGAAGCAAACAAGATCGAATATACTAGCTACTCTGTCGCAACTCTAAACTTTCCTGAAGAATTTATGAAGATTACACTGGATGGCTTCAAAGAAGGTTCTTCGTTATCTGAAGAGTAGAAAAGATCTGGAGCTGTGCTACAATAATGAGGCTGATGAAGTAAAACTGGGTGAATCAACAGACATTGATTGGGCAGGATTAGAGGATAGTAGGTCAAATACTAGCTACAGTTTCCAATTGCAGAAGGCAGGGGAAGCAATCAGTTGAGTCATCAATAAGTAAACAACTTCTGGTATACCTACCAGTAAGGATGAGTACCAAGCAATGGCACCAGCGACTCAAAAATTCTATATTTACAATCACTTCTCGATGATATTGACATGGCAAAAGCCAGACCAACAATCTTTAAGAAGGACAACCAGGGCTGTATCAAGATTTGCAATTTTTCTATTATGCAAAAGCTGACGAAGCACAATGACGCAACGCATTTTTTTGGAGAACCTACGAAATATGAGACACTCGAACTCCTGATTTGCCCTATGAAAACCATGGAAGCAGACTTGTTGACAAAATATCTAAGCAAGTGTAAGTTGAATCGACGTCGCCACCCTTAGCGGGTCATAGCCTGATATTAGAAAAATCAGATTTAAACTGAGTGGGGGCGTTGAGGTCCGAAAATTTAAGGTTAAAAACACCAAATAAAAAGATTAAATTGGCGGAGGTCAATTGGTCAAATATGACTTAACTCAGTCTAGGTCAACTTATCACAACAAATCAATTATATTTTATAACTGATGCTTCTTGTCATGTCAGTTTTATGATTTTTTAAATTTTTGTCAGCAATGATTACTTTTTCCTCATACTCATTTCAATCATCAAAATTATTTTCACTCTCTCAGAGTGTAGAGAGATTTTTGTAAATATTCATTGTGGTTTTCCCAATTCGACTGGCTTTGCTACAATTTCTATGTCAGTCAGAGTCTTCAAGACAAAATTTGGCTCATTTTTTTTCTGTTTGAAGCCCGCGTAGTAGCCAGCTGGTTTTCGGTTTTCGTTTTTCAACTTTTCAGAACAAAATTTTTAACACTTTCAATGAAGAACGTTATTGAACGTTGCAGTTGGACATTTTGAACTGATTTATTGTTAAGACTTAAGACTTTGAATCTTTAGTCTTGGAAATTAAACTACCTTCTTGATTAATAAAACTCAATCCAAGTCTTAAAACCATCAAAATAGAGGAAAAAACAAGAAACAAATCAAATATCACTGCTGGCTTTGATTTTGTGCATGTTTGACGAGCTCCCTATGAAATTCAAGGAGACAAGTTTGTCAAGTAGCTCTCTGTGGAAATTGGCGCCTAGCCTGATGAATGAAGTGAAACGTCGCTGTACTGGCTGAGTTTGGCTGAGATTGTTACTGGCATGAAAATTTTTTTATTTTTGTTTTTTTTTCATTTTTTAAAAGCCTACATCCTTTTATCATGTGTAAAAAGATTCTCCTCGACCCAGTCAAACTTAGTTTCGTACTTTTTGTCACACATTAATAGCGAGCAAAAACAATAATGATTGAACAAACGGAATATGTTTGAAAGCTACAGGACTTTAAATCGGGTTAGTTGTTTTGGCCTTTTGAGCTGATATCATAATGATGAGAATGTATTTTTGTCATTTGAAACGTTGTTACACGTTTTGTGCATCATCAATTGAAACAAAAATTTTACCAAGTGCTCAATAGTTATCAAAAATTGTCAAAACACAACTACTATTTACTAAAACGTTTAATTCCCTAACATGGGAAGTTATGTTAAAACACGTTTTTATAATAGCACATTGTTTACAAAGGCAGGCATCGACAATTGCAAAATTTTTCAGTTCCTCGGGAAATGAGGAAAATTTTTCTTGGCCGATCAGAAGTTTGCGCAGTATGATACAAGCGTAAGTCACTTTTAAACTATGAAAATATGGCTTCTGCTGACTTTTCTCTTGTCTATGTTATTTACTTGAAGTTTTAGGCTCAGCGGTAAAAACTTAAGTTACCCTGAGCTTATTTTTTGTCTCTGAGAATGAGTGCGGCTCAGAAATTTATGCATTAAAAACTTGGTTCGAGATAACAAAACTTAAGGAGAAAATCTTAAAAAAGTACGGAGAGTATTTAGAATAACAACTTAATAATTGGTTTTGAAACTATAGCATTCAAAAAATTTTCAAAGTTTTCAGATTTTTTAAGATTGTAAAGGTTAAAAGTCATGTTGTGTACAAATTTAAGCGTAATGTTTTTAAAGCAGCAACTTAGAAACGCTCTTGGACTCCGTTCATTTTCAATAATTTGAAGAAAACAGAAACAAACTGTAGAAAATATTACCGAAGATAGATGACTTGAACTAGTTTACTGGAAACTTGCAGAGCTATTATCTAGGCTTGCTTTTTTGGGAAACGTTTTTTGCGTCTTTTTGGAAACATAATTTAGGTGTAAGACTTTGCTTGGTATGTGCTCGGATCCAGATCTTCTCTTTCCAATTTCTCAACATTTCAGACTTTTGCTCTGCGACGTCCCTGCAATGCCTGTTTTTAACCTCGACCGCATTTTCCAGGTCATAACAGGCAAGTGATCCATCATGCGCTGCGACTTTTTTAAGGCTCATTGGGTTGCCGAGGCTCGAGAAAATGGCTGTCCTTATCAAGGTTATGTTTCATCCTCCTTAATATCACTTTTTTTAGCAGCAACAACACGTTTATCTGCTCTTTTCAGAATTTCACATACGTCCGGTGTTGGCAGAAAATGATGGCATTAATTTCTTCTCGTTTCAACTGCAGATATTCAGTTAGTTCGGCCGATGGACATGGTCTGTGAAAACTATTGATACTACATCGTGCCAAACGTTGACATCTCTCCCTGGCAGTAGTTGTTCTTAAAACAGTGTTCTCAGATTTTTTTGCTCAAATCGTCGTGTTTCGACTCATAAACAGCCTTTTCACAGCGTAATAATTTTTTAAAAAAATTTTTTGTTTCGTTCTTCAGTATCCAAGGTCATTATATTCCCAAATATTAAACAAACACATACCACCAAAACAAATTCAATTTGAAGAAAACAGTAATTGCAGAGATTACATCAACAAATTGGAAATAAAAAAAACCGTTGTGTAAAACTCGTTTCTAGTTTTTGAAAAAACGACGTTTTATTGTTGGTTTTAAGGGTAAAATTGTTCAAATTTTTCAGCTTATTTTTTAAAACATTTTTTTCAATTAAAACAATGTCAATGAAAATTTGAATTAGTAAAATCAAACTTTTTTGCACATTTGCGCATTGTCAAGATTTCAAAGTACAATTTATAAAAAAAATATCAATGATCGAGAACCACCTAAGTCAAATATAAATAAAATGCAATATATAGAAAAATTAGAAACCAAAAGTAAACAACTAACAATATGTAACAATTTCAGTTTAGCATAATCTTTTTATAGGCTTTTAGTTTTTTAGTTTTATTTTTTGAGGAATTTTTTCAACAAAATTTTTTAAAATTCTTTTTGTGTAGTTTTTTTCTGCTCTGTTTTAATTCTTTTCGAGTAGATTTTTTCTGCTGTGTTTCTCTGTAATTGATCTGAATATTTTGGCGTCATCTGCGTATAGAAGCATAGGGGATGTAATGACATCCGTCATCGAGTTGATGTAAAGCAAAAAAAGTATTGGTCCCAGGACAGATCCTTGTGGGACTCCGCTGACAACTGGTGCCCACTCCGAAAAGCTTTCGTTTACCACTACCCGTTGCCTCCTATCCGCTAAGAATGCTTTGATCCAGTCTAAAGTTTTCCCTTTGATCCCATATTTGGGCTCTTCAAATGCTGGGGTCTTCAACTTGCGGGCTCTTCAATTGCTGGGCTACATTTTTTTTACTGTGGAGAGACCAAATTTGTGCATAACGTGGCTATTTTTTGTACCAGCTTTGACTCCTACTACCTTTGGAGGACCCCAATGGCACGCTGTTAAGGATTGCTGCCAAGGGACCAGTCGAAACAGCGATCAAGGGCTGCAAAGATGCTGCGGGGAGTTGCCCTTTTAACGACGTGCTGTTTTTGCCGAGCTGCAAACTGAGATTGCTGAGTGAGAGTTAAGCGACGCCCAGAAGATCAACCTTCTTTTTTGCTGCAGGTGCTTCTCATCTACAAATGTCAACTGGGGGATAGCTACCTATGAAGCAACATGGCAATTTTCTGTAAAGAAACTTCATGAGGAGCCTGAGGACTCTAGTGACGGAGACAACCAGCGATACCAGTGAATATAATAATAGTTATTAATAGTTCAATAATAGTTAATGTGGACGAGATAGTTATGCGAAAGGGTTAGAGCTTCCATGATAACTGAAGCAGCAAAACCAAAAAAGACTGAAAGCAGAGCACCGGCAGGGGGACAACAGCGCGTCACTGATATTTATTGACTATTCGAAAAACGAGCAGGACTTGAGATTCATTGACGACTTCAGTCGACTAGCTGCTGTCTAGTACTCGTAGAAGGTTGAAGGTCCACTGATATTGTGTCTGTGCTTGCGCTACCGAATTGCCTGCGTATAGACCGGAAGCGTATAGTATTCATCAAAAGCGTTGAGGAGATTTGTAGAACTGTAGAAAATATTACCGAAGATAGATGACTTGAACTAGTTTACTGGAAACTTGCAGAGCTATTATCTAGGCTTGCTTTTTTGGGAAACGTTTTTTGCGTCTTTTTGGAAACATAATTTAGGTGTAAGACTTTGCTTGGTATGTGCTCGGATCCAGATCTTCTCTTTCCAATTTCTCAACATTTCAGACTTTTGCTCTGCGACGTCCCTGCAATGCCTGTTTTTAACCTCGACCGCATTTTCCAGGTCATAACAGGCAAGTGATCCATCATGCGCTGCGACTTTTTTAAGGCTCATTGGGTTGCCGAGGCTCGAGAAAATGGCTGTCCTTATCAAGGTTATGTTTCATCCTCCTTAATATCACTTTTTTTAGCAGCAACAACACGTTTATCTGCTCTTTTCAGAATTTCACATACGTCCGGTGTTGGCAGAAAATGATGGCATTAATTTCTTCTCGTTTCAACTGCAGATATTCAGTTAGTTCGGCCGATGGACATGGTCTGTGAAAACTATTGATACTACATCGTGCCAAACGTTGACATCTCTCCCTGGCAGTAGTTGTTCTTAAAACAGTGTTCTCAGATTTTTTTGCTCAAATCGTCGTGTTTCGACTCATAAACAGCCTTTTCACAGCGTAATAATTTTTTAAAAAAATTTTTTGTTTCGTTCTTCAGTATCCAAGGTCATTATATTCCCAAATATTAAACAAACACATACCACCAAAACAAATTCAATTTGAAGAAAACAGTAATTGCAGAGATTACATCAACAAATTGGAAATAAAAAAAACCGTTGTGTAAAACTCGTTTCTAGTTTTTGAAAAAACGACGTTTTATTGTTGGTTTTAAGGGTAAAATTGTTCAAATTTTTCAGCTTATTTTTTAAAACATTTTTTTCAATTAAAACAATGTCAATGAAAATTTGAATTAGTAAAATCAAACTTTTTTGCACATTTGCGCATTGTCAAGATTTCAAAGTACAATTTATAAAAAAAATATCAATGATCGAGAACCACCTAAGTCAAATATAAATAAAATGCAATATATAGAAAAATTAGAAACCAAAAGTAAACAACTAACAATATGTAACAATTTCAGTTTAGCATAATCTTTTTATAGGCTTTTAGTTTTTTAGTTTTATTTTTTGAGGAATTTTTTCAACAAAATTTTTTAAAATTCTTTTTGTGTAGTTTTTTTCTGCTCTGTTTTAATTCTTTTCGAGTAGATTTTTTCTGCTGTGTTTCTCTGTAATTGATCTGAATATTTTGGCGTCATCTGCGTATAGAAGCATAGGGGATGTAATGACATCCGTCATCGAGTTGATGTAAAGCAAAAAAAGTATTGGTCCCAGGACAGATCCTTGTGGGACTCCGCTGACAACTGGTGCCCACTCCGAAAAGCTTTCGTTTACCACTACCCGTTGCCTCCTATCCGCTAAGAATGCTTTGATCCAGTCTAAAGTTTTCCCTTTGATCCCATATTTGGGCTCTTCAAATGCTGGGGTCTTCAACTTGCGGGCTCTTCAATTGCTGGGCTACATTTTTTTTACTGTGGAGAGACCAAATTTGTGCATAACGTGGCTATTTTTTGTACCAGCTTTGACTCCTACTACCTTTGGAGGACCCCAATGGCACGCTGTTAAGGATTGCTGCCAAGGGACCAGTCGAAACAGCGATCAAGGGCTGCAAAGATGCTGCGGGGAGTTGCCCTTTTAACGACGTGCTGTTTTTGCCGAGCTGCAAACTGAGATTGCTGAGTGAGAGTTAAGCGACGCCCAGAAGATCAACCTTCTTTTTTGCTGCAGGTGCTTCTCATCTACAAATGTCAACTGGGGGATAGCTACCTATGAAGCAACATGGCAATTTTCTGTAAAGAAACTTCATGAGGAGCCTGAGGACTCTAGTGACGGAGACAACCAGCGATACCAGTGAATATAATAATAGTTATTAATAGTTCAATAATAGTTAATGTGGACGAGATAGTTATGCGAAAGGGTTAGAGCTTCCATGATAACTGAAGCAGCAAAACCAAAAAAGACTGAAAGCAGAGCACCGGCAGGGGGACAACAGCGCGTCACTGATATTTATTGACTATTCGAAAAACGAGCAGGACTTGAGATTCATTGACGACTTCAGTCGACTAGCTGCTGTCTAGTACTCGTAGAAGGTTGAAGGTCCACTGATATTGTGTCTGTGCTTGCGCTACCGAATTGCCTGCGTATAGACCGGAAGCGTATAGTATTCATCAAAAGCGTTGAGGAGATTTTGCACAGAGTCCCTGGTGAAACCAGAGTTCATAGTTCTCATTACTCCTCAATAGAATTGTTTAGCAGGGATTTTCAACAGAATTATCAACAAGATTATTCGATGTTTTTTTAGCTACTGAAAAAATTCTGATGTGAGCAAAGTCGACAGCTGTGTGTGGTCGCATTTAGGTCCCATATCATTTAAAGAAACACGACATGTCAATGACGCAGATTAACTAGGTGAACCGATCAAAATTCAGCAGTTGCCTGTTTTACAATCGGGTTCGAGACAGTGGGCAAAAACTGAATCCAAAGGGCAAAAGAACAAAAGTCGTCGGTTAAGATGAAGAGAGCAAAGTAACAGAGACTGAAACTAATTAAATCGATGAGTGCTAGAACCGTAAGACTAGCTGATGGCCCAAAAGTGGGCACAGCACGGTTGTTAGGAGCCAAATATCAAAAAGGGGCTACACTGGGTCAGCAGAGGCAGTGTCGATGAAGGCTGAGACCTAGAGAGGTCTTGTTGGCTCATTTTTGTATATGGTGAAGCAAACAAGACCGAATATACTAGCTACTCTGTCGCAACTCTTAAATTTCCTGGAGAATCTATGAAGATTACACTGGATGGCTTCAAAGAAGGTTCTTCGTTATCTGAAGAGGAGAAAAGAACTGGAGCTGTGCTACAACAATGAGGCTGATGAAGTAAAACTGAGTGAATCATGAGACATTGATTGGGCAGGATTTGTGGATAGAAGGTCAAATACTAGGTACAGTTTCCAATTGCAGAAGGCTGGGGAAGCAATCAGTTGAGTCATCAATAAGTAAACAACTTCCGGTATACCTATCAGTAAGAATGAGTACCAAGCAATGGCACCAGCGACTCAAAAAATCTATATTTACAATCACTTCTCGATGATATTGACATGGCAAAACCGGGACAACAATCTTTAAGAAGGACATCCAGGCTTTAAGGCTTTTTGTTAGCTTTAAGAGTAAAGTTGTTCAACTGGGTCAGCAGAGGCAGTGTTGATGAAGGCTTAGAACTAGAGAGGTCTTGTTGGCTCATTTTTGTATATGGTGAAGCAAACAAGGCCAAATATACTAGCTACTCTGTCGCAACTCTAAACTTTCCTGAAGAATCAATGAAGATTACTCTGGATGGCTTCAAAGAAGGTTCTTCGTTATCTGAAGAGTAGAAAAGATCTGGAGCTGTGCTACAACAATGAGGCTGATGAAGTAAAACTGAGTGAATCAACAGACATTGATTAGGCAAGATTAGTGGATAGTAGGTCAAATACTAGCTACAGTTTCCAATTGCAGAAGGCAGGGGAAGCAATCAGTTGAGTCATCAATAAGTAAACAACTTCTGGTATACCTACCAGTAAGGATGAGTACCAAGCTATGGCACCAGCGACTCAAAAATTCCATATTTACAATCACTTCTCGATGATATTGACATGGCAAAAGCCAGACCAACAATCTTTAAGAAGGACAACCAGGGCTGCATCAAGATTTGCAATTTTTCTGTTATGCAAAAGTTGACGAAGCACAATGATGCAACGCATTTTTTTGGAGAATGTATGAAATATGAGACAGTCGAACTCCTGATTTGCCCTATGGAAACCATGGAAGCAGACTTGTTGACAGAATATCTAAGCAAGTTTAAGTTGAATCGACGCCGCCACCCTTTAGCGGATTATAGCTTGATATTGGAAAAATCAGATTCAAACTGAGTGGGGGCGTTGAGATCCGAAAATTCAATGTTAAAAACACCAAATAAAAAGATTAAATTGGCGGAGGTCAACTAGTCAAAAATGACTTAACTCAGTCTAGGTCAACTTATCACAACAAATCAATTATATTTTATAACTGATGCTTCTATGATGCACAGTTTGTCATGTCAGTTTTATGATTTTTTAAATTTTTGTCAGCAATGATTACTTTTTCCTCATACTCATTTCAATCATCAAAGTTATTTTCACTCTCTAACCCCAGCCCTTAATCCTAGTTGCTCCTACTCAAAATCCAAATATTTGCTGGTATGAGTGGTGGTTGGCTTACAAAAAAAAATGAATGCAAATTTTTGTTCGCGAAGTGTTCCTTGCTTATCGTTGACAGGCTTTTTTGAAAAGTCATCCACTGAACTCACGGTGTAGTGAAATATTTGTAAGTTTTTCATTGTGGTTTTCCCGATTCGACTGGCTTTGCTACAATTTCTATGTCAGTCAGAGTCTTCAAGACAAAATTTTGCTCATTTTTTTCTTTTTGAAGCCCGCGTAGTAGCCAGCTGGTTTTCGGTTTTCGTTTTTCAACTTTTCAGAACAAAATTTTAACACTTTCAATGAAGAACGTTATTGAACGTTGCAGTTGGACATTTTGAACTGATTTATTGTTAAGACTTAAAACTTTGAATCTTTAGTCTTGGAAATTAAACTACCTTCTTGATTAATAAAACTCAATCCAAGTCTTAAAACCATCAAAATAGAGGAAAAAACAAGAAACAAATCAAATATCACTGCTGGCTTTGATTTTGTGCATGTTTGACGAGCTCCCTATGAAATTCAAGGAGACAAGTTTGTCAAGTAGCTCTCTGTGGAAATTGGCGCCTAGCCTGATGAATGAAGTGAAACGTCGCTGTACTGGCTGAGTTTGGCTGAGATTGTTACTGGCATGAAAATTTTTTTATTTTTGTTTTTTTTTTCATTTTTTAAAAGCCTACATCCTTTTATCATATGTAAAAAGATTCTCCTCGACCCAGTCAAACTTAGTTTCGTACTTTTTGTCACACATTAATAGCGAGCAAAAACAATAATGATTGAACAAACGGAAAATGTTTGAAAGAAACAGGACTTTAAGTCGGTTTAGTTGTTTTGGCCTTTTGAGCTGATATCATAAAAAGGAGAATGTATTTTGTCATTTTAAAGCTGTTACACGTTTAGTGCATTATCAATTGAAACAAAAATTTGACAAAGTGCTCAATAGTTATCAAAAATTGTTAAAACACAACTATTATTTTACTAAAACGTTTAATTCTCTAACTTAGGAAGTTATGTTAAAACACGTTTTTATAATAGCACATTGTTCACAAAGACACCGATAATTGCAAGACTTTTCAATTCCTCGGGAAATGAGGAAAATTTTTCTTGGACCGATCAGATGTTGTGGCTTCTGCTGATGAAAATGTGGCTTCTGCTGATTTTTCTATAGTCTATGTTATTTACTTGAAGTTTTAGGCTCAGCGGTAAAAACTTAAGTTGCCCTGAGCATATTTTTTGTCTCTGAGAATGAATGCGGCTCAGAAATTTATGCATTAAAATTTGGTTCGAGATAACAAAACGTAAGAATATTTTAAAGGGGATAATCCAAAAAAAGTATGGAGACTATTTCGAATAACATCTTAATAATTGGTTTTGAAACTATAACATTCAAAAAATTTTCAAAATTTTCAGATTTTTTAAAATTGATAAGGTTAAAAGTCATGCTGTGTACAAATTTAAGCGTAATCGTTTTAAAGCAGCAACTTAGAAACGCTCTTGGACTCCGTTCAATTTCAATAATTTGAAGTAACAGAAACAAAACTGTAGAAAAATTTACCGAAGATAGATGACTTGAACTAGTTTACTGGATACTTGCAGAGTTATTATCTAGGCTTGCTTTTTTGAGTAAATTTTACGCGTCTTTTTGGAAACTGATATGTACATAATTTAGGTGTAAGACTTTGCTTGGTCTGTGCTCGGATCCAGATCTTCTCTTTTCAATTTCTCAACATTTCAGATTTTTGCTCTGCGACGTCCCTGCAATGCCTGTTTTTAACCTCGACCGCATTTTTCAGGTAATAACAGGCAAGTGATCCATCACACGCAGCGACTTTTTTTTCGGCTCATTGGATTGCCGAGGCTCGAGAACTTGGCTGACCTTATCAAGGTTATGTCTCATCCTCCTTGATATCACTTTTTTTAGCAGCAACAACACGTTTATCTGCTCTTTTCCGAATTTCACATACGTCCGGTGTTGGCAGAAAATGATGGCGTTAATTTCTTCTCGTTTCATCTGCAGATATTCAATTATTTCGGCCGATGCACATGGTCTGTGAAAACTATTGATACTACATCGTGCCTAACGTTGACATCTCTCCCAGGCAGTAGTTGTTTTTAAAGCAGTGTTCTCAGATTTTTTGCTCAATTCGTCGTGTTTCGACTCATAAATAGCCTTGTCACAGCGTAATAATGTAAGTAACAAAAAAACCGTTGCGTAAAACTCGTTTCTATTTTTTGAAAAAACGACGTTTTTTTTTGTTAGCTTTAAGAGTAAAGTTGTTCAACTGGGTCAGCAGAGGCAGTGTCGATGAAGGCTGAGAACTAGAGAGGTCTTGTTGGCTCATTTTTGTATATGGTGAAACAAACAAGACCGAATATACTAGCTACTCTGTCGCAACTCTAAACTTTCCTGGAGAATCTATGAAGATTACACTGGATGGCCTCAAAGAAGGTTCTTCGTTATCTGAAGAGTAGAAAAAATCTGGAGCTGTACTACAACAATGAGGCTGATGAAGTAAAACTGAGTGAATCGACAGACATTGATTGGGCAGGATTAGTGGATAGTAGGTCAAATACTAGCTACAGTTTCCAATTGCAGAAGGCAGGGGAAGCAATCAGTTGAATCATCAATAAGTAAACAACTTCCGGTATACCTACCAGTAAGGATGAGTACCAAGCAATGGCACCAGTGACTCAAAAATTCTATATTTACAATCACTTCTCGATGATATTGACATGGCAATAGCCAGACCAACAACCTTTAAGAAGGACAACCAGGGCTGCATCAAGATTTGCAATATTTCTATTATGCAAAAGCTGACGAAGCACAATGACGCAACGCATTTTTTGGAGAACGTACGAAATATGAGACAGTCGAACTCCTGATTTGCCCTATGAAAATCATGGAAGCAGACTTGTTGACAAAATATCTAAGCAAGTGTAAGTTGAATCGACGTCGCCACCCTTTAGCGGGTTATAGCCTGATATTAGAAAAATCAGATTCAAACTGAGTGGTGGCGTTGAGGTCCGAAAATTCAATGTTTAAAACACCAAATAAAAAGATTAAATTGGCGGAGGTCAACTAGTCAAATATGACTTAACTCAGTCTAGGTCAACTTATCACAACAAATCAATTATATTTTATAACTGATGCTTCTATGATGCACAGTTTGTCATGTCAGTTTTATGATTTTTTAAATTTTTGTCAGCAATGATTACTTTTTCCTCATACTCATTTCAATCATCAAAATTATTTTCACTCTCTAGCCCAGCCCTTAATCCTTGTTGCTCCTACTCAAAAACCAAATATTTGCTGGTATGAGTGGCGGTTGGCTTACAAAAAAAAATGAATGCAAGCTTTTGTTCGCGGAGTGTTCCTTGCTTATCGTTGACAGGCTTTTTTAAAAAGTCATCCACTGAGCTCACGGTGTAGAGAAAATTTTGTAAGTTATTCATTGTGGTTTTCCCGATTCGACTGGCTTTGCTACAACTTCTATGTCAGTCAGAGTCTTCAAGACAAAATTTTGCTCATTTTTTTCTGTTTGAAGCCCGCGTAGAAGCCAGCTGGTTTTCGGTTTTCGTTTTTCAACTTTTCAGATCAAATTTTTTAGCACTTTCAATGAAGAACGTTATTGAACGTTTGCAGTTGGACATTTTGAACTGATTTGTTGTTAAGACTTAAAGCTTTGAATCTTTAGTCTTGGAAATGAAACTACCTTCTCGATTAATAAAACTCAATCTAAATTTTAAAACCATTAAAATAGAGGAAAAAACAAGAAACAAATCAAAATTCACTTCTGGTTTTGATTTTGTGCATGTTGGACGAGCGCCAACATGGATAATTGTTCCCAGAGAGCTACTTGACAGTTGAGGAATTGCCTGGCATGCAATTGCGTCGCTGTATTGTTCCTGGCAATGTTTGCTCCGCCCATTTTTTTGTTCTTGTTTTTCAAGTTTTCAGAACAAAGTTTTTTAAACACATTCAATGAAGAATATGATTGAACGTTGCATTTGGACATTTTAAACTGATTTAATGTTAAAACCTAAAATTTTCAATAGTTAGTTTTGGAAATGAAACTACCTTTTCGATTAATAAAACTCAATCTAAATTTTAAAACCATCAAAATAGAGGAAGAAATAAGGAACAAATCAAAATTCACTGCTGGCTTTGATTTTGTGCATGTTTGTCGAGGAGTCAAGTTTATCAAGTAGCTCTCTGTGGAAATTGGAGCCTAGCCTGATGAATGAAGTGAAACGTCGCTGTACTGGCTGAGTTTGGCTGAGATTGTTACTGGCATGAAATTTTTTTCATTTTAATTTTTTTTTTCATTTTGAAAAGCCTACATCCTTTTATCATGGTTAAAAAGATTCTCCTCGACCCAGTCAAACTTAGTTTCATACTTTTTGTCGCCCATTAATAGCGAGCAAAAACAATAATGATTGAACAAACGGAAAATGTTTGAAAACTACAGGACTTTTAATCGGTTTAGTTGTTTTGGCCTTTTGAGCTGATATCATAATAATGAGAATGTATTTTTGTCATTTTAAACGTTGTTACACGTTTTGTGCATCATCAATTGAAACAAAAATTTTACAAAGTGCTCAATAGTTATCAAAAATTGTCAAAACACAACTATTATTTACTAAAACGTTTAATTCCCTAACTTGGGAAGTTATGTTAAAACACGTTTTTATAATAGCACATTGTTTACAAAGGCATCGACAATTGCAAAATTTTTCAGTTCCTCGGGAAATGAGGAAAATTTTTCTTGGACCGATCAGAAATTTGCGCAGTATGATACAAGCGTAAGTCACTTTTAAACTATGAAAATATGGCTTCTGCTGATTTTTCTCTAGTCTATGTTATTTACTTGAAGTTTTAGGCTCAGCGGTAAAAACTAAAGTTACCCTGAGCAAATTTTTTGTCTCTGAGAATGAGTGCGGCTCAGAAACTTAAGCATTAAAAATTTGGTTCGAGATAACAAAACGTAAGAATATTTTAAAGCGAAAATGCAAAAAAAGTACGGAATAGCAAAAAAAAGTATCTAGAATAACAACTTAATAATTGGTTTTGAAACTAGAACATTCAAAAACTATTTTGAATAACAACTTAATAATTGGTTTTGAAACTAGAACATTGAAAAATTTTTTGAAATTTTCAGATCTCTTTGAGATTGACTAGGTTAAAAATTGAATAGGTACAAATTTAAAAGTAATTTTTTTAAAACAGCAACTTAGAAACGCTCTTGGACTCCGTTCAATTTCAATAATTTGAAGGAAACAGAAACAAAACTGTAGAAAATGTTACCGAAGATAGATTACTTGAACTAGTTTACTGGAAACTTGCAGAGTTTTTATCTAGGCTTGCCATACGAAAAACATACGGAACAACAATAGTTTTCTATACTCAAACTCTTTCTATTTTCGATCCATGTCACATCTACCATTTGATTTTTTTATGCAGCTAGTCTTGTATCACACAACAATAGTTGACTCCCCAGTCTTTAGTAGAAATAGCACATGTTGGTTTCCTCTTTAGGGTGCTCTTCGAAGCTTGTGGCTAAACTTCGGACCATTTGGCCAAGATGGGTGGACTTACATCAAACACTGGTATATTAACCTAATCGGTTGCCAACAAATGCAGTGAACTTCATAGATAGAGTAAAGTTAGAGTGCGTCTTTTTGGACTCTGATTTCGCGTCTTTTTGGAAACTGATATGTACATAAATTACGTGTAAGACTTTGCTTGGTCTGTGCTCGGATCCAGATCTCCTCTTTCCAATTTCTCAATCTTTCAGACTTTTGCTCTGCGACGTCCATGCAATGCCTGTTTTTAACCTCGATCGTATTTTTGAGGTCGTACCAGGCAAGTGATCCATCACCCGCAGCCACCTTTTTTCCGGCTCATTGGATTGCCGAGGCTCGAGAACTTGGCTGACCTTATCAAGGTTATGTCTCATCCTCCTTGATATCACTTTTTTTAGCAGCAACAACACGTTTATCTGCTCTTTTCAGAATCTCACTTACGTCCGGTGTTGGCAGAAAATGATGGCGTTAATTTCTTCTAGTTTCAACTGCAGATATTCAATTAGTTCGGCCGATGGACATGGTCTGTGAAAACTATTGATACTACATCGTGCCAAACATTGACACCTCTCCCAGGCAGTAGTTGTTTTTAAAGCAGTGTTCTCAAACTTTTTTGCACAATTCGTCGTGTTTCGACTCATAAACAGCCTTGTCACAGCGGAATAATTTTCAAAAAAAACTCTTGTTTCGTTCTTCAATATCAAGGTCATTATATTTCCCAAATAATAAACAAGCACATACCACCAAAACAAATTCAATTTGAAGAAAACAGTAATTGCAGAGATTAAATCAACAAAATTGGAAGTAACAAAAAAACTGTTGTGTAAAACTCGTTTCTATTTTTTGAAAAAAAACGACGTTTTATAGTTCGCTTTAAGGGTAAAATTGTTCAAATTTTTCAGCTTATCGCTAAAAAAATTTTTCAATTAAAAAATGTCAATGAAAATTTTAATTAGTCAAATCAAACCTTTTTGCACCTTTGCGCATCGTCAAGATTTCAAAGTACAATTTTTAAAAAAACATATCATCGATCGAAAACCACCAATGTCAAACATAATTAGAACGTAATAATTACAAAAATCAGAAACCAAAAGTAAACAAGTAGTAATACGTAACAATTTCAGTTTTTATTAGTAAGATCCATAAATTTTTGATAGGTTTTCAGTTTTTTTTGTTTCAATTTTTTGCGGAATTTTTTCTATAAAAATTGTTTAATTCTTTCTGTAGTTTTTTTATGCTCTGTTTTTCCACAAACTACGATTTAGTGTTGTAATATTGAAGTCATATCAATCGTGTGAAATAAGATGATACGAGATTTAAGGAAGATTCAACGTTTTCAATAAATTTTTACCCATTAAAATTCGATCTGTTAATATTGCATCAATTGGTAATGACTTTCGCTAAATAATTACGTACATTCAGCCAATTCAAATGTTCGAGATTTTCAGAGACGACCGAGGAGCTGTCTGAAGCTCAAATAAAAAAGACCTGTTCCACAATTTAGAAAATAATACCAATTGGCTGGTTTTTCGGACGTCTTACTTGTTTTTTTTTTCTGAAACAACAGTCAGTAATTTAGTCGTAAGCAAGCAAAAATTAAAAGTTCTATCAAAAAATATCACCTCAAACAGTTCTTGAGCAGAAACTAAAGTTAAGAAGCTGCAAGTTTAATGATGTTCTGTCACCATTTTTGAGGTTACAAAGCAACCTTTTGAGTCAAATTTTCTATGAGTTGACCGGGGTAAAACCGCTTTAAAGGGTCTTTTTGCAAAATCAAAAAGCAAAGAACGGTTGTAAATCTTGAAATAATTAACAAACCTCCTAGAATGAAAATTAATTTATCGAGCTTTTCAGTTCTTTTCTGGAACGAAAGTTATTGCTCTCGGATTATCAAATGGAGGCTTGCGATCAGTTGACATTGGCAATACGCTGAGATGCATGTTCTACATGTTCTTACTAAACGGGTAGTTAAAACTGCTGCACACTCCGCTAGAAATCTGATAGCAATTAATCGCAACTCGAACAGCTCAGTTTCAATAAAATTGCATTTTTTTAAGACGTTTAATATGCTAAATAGGAAGACAGACATCGAAATCTCATTTTTATAAACATTCATCTGTACCTTCCTAAGCAATCGTTACAGTAGTTACCAAAACCTTTCTAACATCATTTTGATTATCGCGTTTTATCGAAAAATTCAATTAATTGTCTTTCTTGATAAGATCAAATAGCAAACAGGAAAAACAGTGATTGCCACAGTTACGCCAACATGCTGCCAACATAGCTGCTGAAATTTGTTTTGCGCTTTTCCTATTTTTCCTGATTTTGGACAAATTTGGAACAATGAAGACTGCGCTTATATAGAGACAGGATCTTAGACCGTAAAAGAGGACACTGAAAGCAAGTGTAACCTGAGACAGTGAGTTAGGACCGATGGGTATAACTCATAGAGTAATTTCGGATAGGGTACACCGTCTGCTCGTCACGCTATCTTATTTTCGGCCGGATAGGTTCGTGCAACTTCTTAGTCTAATACCGATCCTAATCTTACTCTTATACTGTCTAGTCTCAGGTTGTTTAACTAGTCTCTGCTAGGCTCAATAGATCTAGGGTATACTGGTTTATTGCGGCTGCTGAAGTACTCGGGAGAGTTCAACTAATTTCTAAGTTAAATTCAAATCTCTCTGGTGCTGAAATTACAAGTAATTTCAGCACTTACAAATAAGTGGATTGTTAGTTAGATGGATCATGATTGGTTAATATTAAATACTTTACATTGGTAAAATATCTAATTTATCCAATCATAAAATGTAGTTTAGATCAGGTTCCACCCATCCGGGTTTTACAGAGTTTTTTAGAATAGTCTTTCTGCAATTCAAAAGATGGATGATGGACGTTGGTATTTGGCGAACATCTTATTTCTTCTGGGTTTTCTTATTAGAGAAGTCCCAGATTCAATCGTTGTGTCTTCTCAAGACAACGACTGGGTTTTCGCAACGAACTCAAATCTGATTTCAGAATGGTTGGCTATGTCAGGTTTTTCTGTTTCATTGGTGAGAACTTCTTTGTGTTTGACCTTGTCTGGGAATGGCGTGGAGATTGTGCGTGGAGGGGATGCCTGGTTACTCGGATCTGTACGTATACTTGAACATCGAGGTGGTCATTGGTCTAGTTCAATGAAGTCCTTTTCTGCGAAGTCAAGTCGTACTCTAAATCCTTTGAGTTGTGATTGTGGGCGGCATATTGATTGTAGTTGGCCATTCTTTCTCGAGTGTAGTAGGGTCGTTTTGTCTTTGGATGTTCGTCCTTGGTGTTGTATTCTGATCTATGTATTGCATAATGTAATTTACATTTTATAAAACTTTTATTAGTTTAATATTTTTTAATTATGATTTTAGTTAGTTGTTTTCACAAAATTTTTGTTTTAGTTCAGTTATTTTGAAGAGTTACTCACCCTTGAGTAGCTCTTATTAAAAATAGGAGTATGGTCACAAAGCGTGGATGTAGCGCGGTGGGTTAGGCCGGCTATAGAGCATGCTCAGGACGTCCTTCCTGGTGGGTTAGGCCAGGAGTTGGAGTATGATTGCATGCGGTTTTTGTGAGAGGTCCTGTTATGTGACAACGTTTTATGTTGGGTTTGTTGTGGTTTTTCTTATGTTTTGTTGGTTGTGTCCTTTTTTCAAAAATCAAATTGTTTGTGGTATGGGTTTGTCTTTCGACTTTTTTGTGTTTTATTATTTCTTTCTTAGACTTTATAATAGTCTTCAAAAGAATAAATTATCCAGTTTTAAACTGGGTTAATCCGGTTTGGGTACCGTTGGTTTCCTTTTCTTAGTCATGCTGTTATGCTATGTGTTGTGGTGTTTAGTAAGCTGCATTGGTTAGTTTTGTTTAGTATATAATTCCTTTCCAACCGGGTTAAAGGAAAGTTTGAAACGTGTTATCTTGTGTTAGAGTTATCGAGTGTGAAAGCTTGAAACTGAAATTCATTATTTTAAACAATTCTTCGTGGGCGAGCTGTGCGAGTTTGGATAGAATTCTTGTGCGAGTGAATGAAAATAGCAAAAGGTTAGTACTGTATTTGCTTCTTATTAATTTACTACATAGAATTTTATCTTTACTGCTAGTTGTTGGGGAAAATTAAGTTACAAATTTTCATCATTATTAGATTTACTGCTTGTGGGGGAAAAATTTATAAATTAATTTACTGCATTGGTATTATATTTATTTAATTGTTGGTGCAAAAATTTAATAGTGTTTTAAACAGTTTTGAAGAAGTTTGCTATTTTTTATTTTTCTTTTGTGAATTTTTCAGATGATCTAGGATGAAGGCTAAAATTCTAAAGAAAACATGGATAAAGAATGGTGAGTTTCTAATATTTAAATTAGTTAGTAATATGTATAATTCATACTTACCTGTTAGTCGTCGGGGAAGAAACCGTGGGGGAAGATGTCCTGGATGAGATCTGAAGTTGTTAGTAATTTGGCTAAGATGCGGATGAGATTTTTAGTTTGAAGCAGTGGCCAAAGTAATTGAAGTGCCTTAATGGTGGTTAGTTCTTCAGTGCCAACTGCAAATTCATAAGGTGTGTTTTGGATTAGATTATATAATTTGTGGTTGAATTTAGTGTTATGGATGAATTCTAAAATGGGGATTTCTATAGGTTGTACAAACTCGTGTGGGATGAGGAAGGGTCGGGATTCTTCTGCGTTGAAGGTCTTGGTGATGGGACAAAAGATATACATTTGGGTTATGGGATCATAATTTCGAAGAATACCATGAAGGTTAGTATCTTTAATGCAATATGTGAAGTTAAGAAAGAATGGTGAGGTGTATTTGGAATTGATGAATTGAAAACGATGGTGTGGTTGTCTGGAGGGAGTGTGTAGGTCAAAGTGATTTTGGATGAAACGATAATAAGTATATGTGTGTGTTTGTTTAGTGCGCAACATAATATCGTGTGAGCAGTGCAAATCTCTTTCATGTGGTGCAAGGAAATGAAAGGTTAGTGAAAATATTTGGAAGCGTTCTTTAAAACTTTCGTAGGCTTGCGTGTCTGTTAGTGCTTCTGAAATAATGTGGTCAAACTTGCGATCGAAGATATTTAGTGTAAATACATATGGTGTTTTAATGAAAAATTTCTCGGTGATTTGTGGGTTAGCGAAGCGATCGTCGTCTAAGAATTGATCTTGGTTAGTTCTGATGATGTTATGATCGTAATATTCTAGTGTATATTCATTAGCTCGGGGTGCAGTGTGTGTTTTTAGTGATTTTTTATATCCAATGTAAGTAAATTGTCTAGGTGTTAGTGTTGTAGTGAGTCGATATAGCATGTCCTTATTTCGTTCTATATCGATATGAGTGTTAGATAAAGGTAAGCAAAGGGGATTTGTAAAATGATAATATGAGGTCCAAGGAAGGGTAGGCATTAAAACGTATTCGTCTACAAAGTTACGTGTCTCGTTAGTGTCATGAGGGGTGTTTAAGGTGTATTGTGGAAATGAGGGTAAGGTGATAGCTAAAAATTCTTTTGTGTTAGTGTGTTGTGGATGGTTGATATATTCACGGGCTGTTCCTGGTTTCGCTGGGAAAGGATGGTTGAAGAACTTCCTTTTAAAAGTGCGGTAAGCTCTATTAGTGCTGAGTGAAGAGTCAGTAGTTGTGGATGATGGTGCTAATGATTCAGTATAAATTGAAGAGGGTGTAGGGGTAGGAGGGTTGGATGAATCTATTGTGGATGAGATTTGGTTTATGGTTGGGGTGTCAAGGTGATAGGGTTGTTGTTGTAGGGTAATGAAATTATCTAGTTCTGGGGAGATTCGGGGGGTGTCTGGAGAATGAGATGATTGGTCTGAGTGAAGTGAGGAGTAGGTTGGAGTGACTTGGGAAGCATAAGAGGGTGTAGAATTGGTTGGGTCAGGGTTATTTGGTAGTATGGGTTGAAAAGGGGGTTGGGAAAAATTTAAGGAATTGGTGTGAAAATTATTTGCTGGAGATGGTTCAGAGTCGGCAAATTCATCGGGGGTTTCAATATTCGGGTTATTGAGTTGTGAGATGGAGTATAAAACTGAGATGTGTGAATTAGTATCGGAATTCATGCCTGATGTTACATTACTGGATGGGAAATCGGGTGGCGGAAAAGCAAAAAGTGGTATTATTGGGATTGGAGTGGTGAGGTTGGTTGGGTGGGAATTTGATCGGTGTAGGGATCCAAGTTGTCGGCTCATCGTGGGCTAAAAAAATTATTATTTTGAGACTGAAAAGCGGTGGTATGGGGTTGTTCTATAATTTGTTCATAAGTATTTTCATCTTGTGAGTGGTGTGGCATTATATGTTGGATGGGACTTTGTGATATGGTTGGTCTAAAATTATTATGTGTTATGGCTAAATTTCGAAAATTACGTGGGACTAGGGATAAGGGATGGTTATGTGGTAGGGGTGGTAACTGTGGTGCTGTTGGTGTTGTGTCTGCATTGTTATGTTCTTCGTCGTACGTGTTCTGTCTTGTCGCTATTTTTGTGTTATATTCTTTTATTTGTGCGTCTAAAAGAATTTAGTTTATTGATGATGAAAAAATTCCAAAACATCCTGCAAATAGTATGCGTGCTACACTTGCTTGTCTATTTACTTGTGTGTGTATAGCGCATGTATTATAGATTCCTTTTAAAAGTGAAAAAAGAAATCCTATAAAGTTAAACATTGCGTATATAATAGTCAATTTTTCTAAGATGTAATAGGGCCATCCTAGAAAATCAATAATTTCAATTTTTAGTGTAACAAAGCTAAAAATATTGATAGGTGATATATCTTGGGGACGGTATTTTTCACCGTTTAGATATATATAATCTTTAATGTCCTTAAAATATCCGCTATAGTCTTGCGTATAGATGTCTGCAAATCCTGCGGTTTCGGCAAGTTTGCGTAAGTTTTAGTCAATTGATTGTCTTTGTATTGTGTCCATTTGTGTTAATAATTCCTGGAATTGTTGTGTTCTAATGTGATGTTGAATATCTGATTTTGAGTATATTCCTATTGATTGTAAGTCTATATTTGGGTTTCGAGCGATAGCGCGAATGCTTTCTGGTGAAAATTTTTTGAGTGATTGCATTAATGTGGGATATGGGGTGAGAAGGTAATATTTATCTTCATCAGGGTTTAGTTGTACTACGTTGTGGCTATTTTCTGATCCACATGGAACTGCGGTATCCCAGAAATAGGTTCTTCGTGAAAGTGTGTCAACGAAATGTACTTTATTCTTATAAAAGATAGGGATGCTTTTATAGCATCGTTTATCTTCAAAAACGTATAGTGGTGATACTTTTTTAGTACAAGTATAAAACCATAAGATGTTTCCTTCATAGTCTAAAAAATTTGATCTATTTCCTGATAGTAAATATCCTGCGTAGGGTATTTTTAATACTGCTAGTGCAAGTGATTGTAATATTTGTGTTCTTTCTAATTCGCATAGTTGGTGTAATGTTTCTAATTCGGAGAGTGACATTTCTTGAAAAATTCGGCTAATCGTGTAGTCTAGTTTCATATCTAAGTGAATATCATAGTGGATATTACCAAAATATGTACTATTCATTAGTGATAGTTCTTGTAAACGTGTGCTTTGATCGTCTTGGGGCTTTAAATGTCCACCAGGTTGACCTGTATTCTTTTGAAAATTAACTGGTATATATGATGTTCCTTCGTTTAGGGGATGACTTGTGGCGTATGGGTCGACTTTTATTTTTCCAGTGGTCATGTCGAATCCATTTTCGTATTCAACTAATATTTCAGAGTATTGTGTTTTGTGAAGTGGGTTTCTGTATTTACATGCAAGTTCTGTTTCTTGATATATTTGAAAACGTGTTAATTTATTTTCTATATTATGAATGTTTCGAAAATTAGAACTTATTTTTCGTAATGGATTTACTTGTTCATATGGTATTGATTGTATAAAATATTTTTCGTGAAATTTTATCATACGAGCGTGTATTTTTGCTACTTGTGTATGTTGTACATGTGTCTTCGGGGAACCAAACAATTGTTGCTTGTGTTCTGGTTGTAGGGTCGCAATAACCTTGGTCGTTTTTACAAGGTAATCTAATTCCTTGATAAATCATTGTGTTGTCTGATAAATCTCGTGTGAGTTGTATTTTTTCGAGTTGTATTTTCCAATCGAAAAACATTATTTCTTGGTATCCTTTATTTTTTGTGTCTGCTTTGCAGTTTGATGGGTCATTTATACCAATGTGTGGTATCCAGTGTTTATCGTGCATGTCATAGGTTAATCGTCCGTGTGCGCCGTTGTATGGGTATTTTTCATCTAATTTTATATGTCCTTGATATCTTTCAAGTTCTGCTTGATGTACAGAATCTGAAAAAACTTGGAAATATACTAAATTTCTATCTGTGTTTTTATTTTTTGTGATGTTTAGTCGGAGTAACTCGTTTTTACAATCTTCGGGATTGAGATGTAAAAGTCGTTCTATATTACTCTGGTAGAATGATTCATGGTCAAGTCGGTTTTTATTTCCGTTTGAGACTTGTGAACAATGTACTTTCTTTTCAGAAAATGTTGCTGTGAATTTATATCCTATAACTGTAGTTGCTCGGGCTTTTGAATAAAGTGTTGCTATTACATTTGTAGTTTCTATGGCTTGGGGTTCTGTTTCGCACTGTGATACTTGATTTATTGCATACTTGTGTAGTGTTTTTTGTTCGTTTTCTTCACAATCGTAATGTGTTACTAATAAATCTTGGGGTCCTGTGCGGGGAGAAGGGTTTATGTTTTGATTTGAGATTACTAGAAAAAGGAGTTGGAGAAAAATTAATAATTTTAGAATATACATGTGTATGATAATCCTGAGTATGGGTTATAAAATGTGATGTAACCAATTGTCTTTTTGGTATATCTGTCGTATTTATATATTACTTCAGTGGTTATAAATGGTGGTGGTAGTGATTGGGCTGTTATGTTTGGTGGGTTTAATGGGTAGGGATGTTGAGTAATGTTGTTTAATTTAACTGTGATTTCAAACTTTAATTGTAAACTGTTTTGTTGGAGTATTTGGATATTGTGATCACGGATATCGTCGTGAAGGTCTTGTCGGTATTGTAATCTATTAAGTGCCCAGTTGTGAAGGCGATTACTTTCTAGATGTTGTCCAAATAATGGTGGAGGGGCTGTAAATGTATTCCAATCTAGTCTTAAAGGGATATTTGTTGATGATTGTTCTCGATATCTGGCGTCGAGATTATTTGGAAAATTTAAGTTAAAAGGTGGTGGTGAAATCTGGCTTATTGATGGTGTTGATGGTAGTGATAATGTTTCTGGTAGTGATGAGGATGTTGTTGTATCCGTAGAAATATCTATTGGATCATTGACTAAATTTAATTCACCTTGTGTAAATGAATGTGTTGTCCAATATGGTAGTCGTGATGCCTGGTTTGGGGGGTTAAAGGGATTTTCACTTATTTGTTCAGATGTTGGTGTTGAACCTAAGTAATCTGATGGTAGGCTTGAGGTGCTACGTTGTGAAAGAAGCGTAGGGGTTTCTGGTAATGTACCAATGGGGTTTTCTGGAGTGTTTTGTGATGGGGATTGAGGTATGTCAAAATGAACTCGGGGAGTTTGAAAATTTCTGTTTCGTCGAGGATGTATAATTTGTCTATTTATTTCGACTGTATTTTGGTTTTGACTAGGATTTTTTATTCTACTTAATTCTTGTGGTAGTGTTGGGTATAAGTTATATGTTGGTTCGCTTAGAGGTGCTTGTCGTTGAACTGGTTCTAGTGGTTCTGATAAACGAGCGTGTCGTTCTTCAAAAGTGTATGGGTTATCTTGAAAGGAAATTCGTGTAGATGTTTGAGGATTATGGGTAGTTGAAGGTGTTGTTGGGTTATCTTGGGATGATGTCGGTGAAGACTGACTTTGTGACTTTTGGGTAGCAATTTTTGATAGCTTTTTGGTCTATTCTTTTAGTGAAAAAGTTAATGTTTATTATAGTATTCTTCTAAGAAAAGAATTAGGAGGATTGTTGCTAGAGCGAATGTGATGATTGCTTTCTTTATACATTTGCATATGGTCAAAATGAGGGATGATAGAAATGTTATGAAAATTACAAATAGTAGAAAAATATCAGTTCTACTGAAAATAGTTCGTATCATTTAGACAAGTTTTATAAATCGTACCTGTGGATATAATCAAGGGTTTTTGAAAGTTGGAGAAATAGGTCGAATATAGTGTAGAAAATTTAAAAAATATTACAAAAAATGATTAAGAGTATTAGAAAAGATTCAAGGATATCAAAAAGAAATATAATGAAAGTTTCAAGTATCGTAAAAAATTGTTTGAGGTTTGTGATAATTTTAGTGACCGTTGATAGAAGAGCATTTAAGAAATTGCTTCGTGATCGAATATTTTTTGTTGTTTGGGGCAATTTTCAAGTGTGGTCGGATTATTTATTAGTTTTTTGACAAGTGGGTTGAGTTTTGTAAAAAATTGTTGGGGGCAATTTTTATGGTGATCGGGAGGTCTTCTTTGTCTTTATTTTCATTTGTCAAATGATCTGGGGTATTTTTGAGATTTTTATACTTTAGGCTAAATAAAATGGTCGTTCTTTTACTTTAGGCTAATTTAACATATTTGTTTGGGGGATATTTCAGGTCTGAGTTGGGGAAATATTGTTGATCTTTGGTTTATTAGATAAGGGAGAGTTATGATATTATGGTGATATTTATTTTAGTTGTCAAGTTGGAGTGGTTTGCTTATTTTTGACCTGGAGGTCGTAGAGTTATAGTTATAGATATGCCTGGAGTTTAATATTTTTCGTCTAGTTGGTTTGTGTTAAAGTTATAGAAGGTGACGGATTGGATGAATCCTATTGGCTAATTTTGAACTAGAATCGCTGCGTGTCTGTCAGCATGTTATCTTGAAAATTGAAAGTGTAAAATGTTTCAGAGGTGCAAAGATTATTAAATGTAGAACTAAGGTTGTTTTTGAAATTCAACTTTCTTTAATATTTTAGATTGTGGGATGAATACTTTATAATTTTTACGTGGTTGATTTCTAAGTCGTGAAGACTCTCTATGTTCTGATTTGTCGATTTGTTCTTGGGGTATTATTTGTTCTGTCATTTTTCTATTTTTTCTTTCTTTTTGAGATGTATTTTGATCGAGATTTTTTGTATTGTTTTTTGTGATGTTTGATTTCGTATTTTGATTTCCGAGGTGAATATCATTTTGTTCCTTTGTTATGTTGTCCGTATGTGGGTCATTTTGAATAACTTTTAAACCTGTAAAAGAATATAATTGAGTTAGTTCGCGGAGTGCGTATTCTTTTGGATAATAAGGTAATAGGTTATTTCGGTGTTGAACGATTTCTTTTTTATCTGAGTCGGTGATTTTATATGTGACATCAGTGGGTTTTGCAATTATTTGGTATGGTCCTTTACGAAGGGGTTGTAACTTTTTTGAAATTCCTTTATGAGTATTAAAATTGGGTATTAAAACAAATGTTCCAATTTTTAAATCGGAGGCTGGTGTAAAGCGTGAATTTATTTGTTCATTAATATTTTGCCTTTGTAACAACTTTTTTGTTACCTTTTGGTAAATTTCATTGTGTTTTTTATCTCTGTTTAAAATCCATTCGGTGTGTGTACCGGAGGCTAATTTAAGAATTTGTGGGTGATGAAAATGATCTTCATCGTGTGTATGTAATGGTAGGTTATAACAAATTGAGTCTTTATTTGGTTGACAATAACCTTGTGCGTTTTTATGAGAGTTTGCTGTAAACATAATTGGTTTGCGTGGCTTTTGATTAAAAACCATTTCATATGGTGACATTCCTAGAGTTGTCGTAATTTGTGAATTATATGCTATGGGAAATAATTTTACATCTGTTGACCATTCGGTGTATCTTGTATCATTTCCATTGATGATACATCTGAGATATTCTTGTAATGAACGGTTCATACCTTCGACTAAGCCGTTTGTCCAAGGTGCGTGAGATGTACGTGGTTTGTGTTTAATGTTATATAAATGACATAGTGTGATGATTTCATTATTTATGAATTCTGTACCGTTGTCTGTAACTAAAATTTCTGGTAGTCCGAATTTTGCTATCCAGTGTTCATAGAGTGTTGTGTAAGCGGAATAAGCGTTACAATGTGGTACTGGGTTAAATGCTACATAATGTGTAAATGCGTCAACAATTACCATAATGTAGGAGTTTCCTTCGGATGAGGGTGAAATTGGTCCTTTGGTATCAAATGAGATACGATGATTAAAGTACAAACTTTGTCCTTTAAAATCTTGTTTTTGTGCTATTTGTTTTTGATTTGGGTAAGGTTTTTTTAGTTGACATACTATACAGTCATTGCATAGTACTTTTATCCAAATTGGTGCATTTGGGAAATAAAAGTTTTGTACAAAATTTGAATATGTTTTTTCTGATCCAGAGTGTCCTTTAATATTTTGTGTATGTGAAATATTAAAAGCTATAAGAATCATACTTAAAGGGAGACAGGGAACTGTAGATTCATTTAGTTTGTATTCTAGAAGGTCTGTGTTTTCGTTAATTGTTGTATTATTGAATTTTCGAAAATATCGGAGGAGTGTTTTGTTTCCTAGAATAGTTGAATCTGCTTTGATAGGTTTAGTTTTATATTTGTGCCATGATTTCAGTTGTCGAATTACTGGGTCAAGGTTTTGATATTGTTTCAGTGTTGAAATTGTAATTGTTTCTGTTGGGGGGAGAAAAATGTTTTCAATTTCTAATTTAGATAAGGGTATTGTGTCAAGTGGGTCATGGAGGTCAAAAACTTGATTTATTGTGTATTTTGAATCGTTTGTTTGTGGTCCTGATAAGTTTATTTTATCAGTTAAATTTTCTTTTTCAATTAGTGGAAAATGGTCTTTTTTAGGCGGGTTTTGTTTTATTCTTTTTTGTTGGGTGTTATTTTTTATCCATTGTGAATATGGGATTGGTTTAAAAGTTGATGTTCCAAGTAGATCAACTTCATAGTGATTATTTTGACAATCTAAATAAAGTGGGAAATTTTGTAAATTATTTATTTGTGATTGTTCAACGTCAGTTTTTACTGCATATTTGCATTCCAATCGGGGTGATGTTTCATTTTCTGCAAGGTAGAATTTTATGTTTTTGGGTATTTCGACTGTGGTTTTACGTGTAAGTAATTCAGGTGGCGTATTTCGACTTAAGGTGTCCAAGATTTTTTCCTGCGGTCCAAACTATATGTAAGTTTGGGAATTTCATTAAAATGAGTTGAAATCTATAAACTCGGTGGTTTGGATTAGACTTTTGTGTAAAAAGAAAGATGATTGGTTTATGGTCTGTGAATAGAACTGTGGGATGTTTTGATCCAAGTATCAGAAATTCATATTCTGTTAGTGTATATATTATGGCTGTACATTCTCTCATTAGAGTTGAGAGTCGTAGCTCTGCTTGAGTGAATAATCGAGAATTTGCTGATATGAGGTTCATTTTATTTGTACTATTATGTGATTGTAATAATGCTGCGCCGATGCCAAAGTTCGAAGCATCGCACATTGCATAAAATGGTTGATTTGAATCTGGAATTGTGTTTGAAATTTGTTCAGTTAGAAGTTTTTTAATTTCTTCAAATCGTGCTTGATGTTCTGTATTCCATTCAAAATTATTTTGTTGTCTAAGTATGTTATAGAATGGTCGTAGATATAATTGCATTTTATAAACATATTTGCTTAAAAAGTATAACATTCCAAGGAATTCTTGGATTTTCTTTTTATTTGTTGGTGGTTGGAGTTTTTGAATAGCGTCTATGCGTGATTTCAATGGAGTGATTGTTTTTCTTTCTATATTATGTCCTAAGAATTTAACTTTTGTCAAAAAGAAGTGTGATTTATCGGGGGCGGCATTCAGATTTTCGTTCTGAAGTATTTGGTGATATTGTTCTAAAACATTGAACATTTCCTCTTTTGTCTGTGATTGCATAAAAACATCGTCTAAATAGGTGATTGCATTTTTCTTGAGTATTAGTGATCGAAAAATTTTGCTCATAAAAGCTGAAAATGCTGCTGGTCCTATGGATATTCCATAGAATAAGCGGTTGAATTCGTATTGTTGGTTTCCAATAACAAATTGTGTTAAGCGTCGTGATTGTTCATCTAATGGCATTTGATTATATGCACTATTCATATCGGCGGTGGTAAAGTATTTTCCGTTTAATTTTGTTAAAATAACTTGTATTGGTTCAATGGGCCAATTACACTTTGATTCATCTATTAGTGAGTTGAGGTATCTAGCATCGAGAACAATTTTTAATGATTCTCCTTTGGCTAGAATGATAACAGGGTTGATAAATGTGTTGCCTTTTGGTTGTTTCTCTTTGTTTACTGGTGATATAATATTGTATTGTTCTAAAATGTCGAGTAATCTGTTCACTTTATCGTGTAAGTGAATTGGTACTTTACTTGCTCTTTGTTTTTTGAAAACTGCGTCTGGTTTTAATGGGAGATGTAGTGATGAGCTGATTTTGCCAACATCAAATTTGGATGTTGAATAGACTGATGAATATTTAATTAGCTGTTTTGCTAGTTTTTCAAATTCGTCTTGTGTTATTTGTGAATGTTGGAAATTAAACATTGTTAAAAATTTCTGTTGACTCTCTGTGTAGTTACTTATGTTGAATGTAGGTTTGAAATATGGGGTTTTTGTGAAATAATCCGTATTTCTGTTTTCGTTACTTATTGTACTATTTATAGATAATTCTTCATTAAGAATTGTGGATTGGCAAATATCTAGTAATTGGAGTATATTATTTACACGATATGCTTTTTCGTGTATTGGTGATATTGTAGCGTTGGTTTCGCAATAGCCTAAAAGTCCTAAAGGTAATGTTACTTGATAAGGTGTATTGTTGTATACATGTAAGGAAATAATATCTGAATTCGAGTTTTTCAAATATTTTATTGATGAGATTGTGATTTTGAAAAATTTATGAATAGGTTTGAATTCAAAATCTGACATATAAAATTTTTGTTTGTTTTGTTTTTTATCATATTGGTGAACTTGCTTTATTGAAAAATTGTATATGTTTCCTGATAGTGGTTTCAAGTGTTTCCTTTGTTGGTTATATATTGGATAGAATTTTGAAAAGAATGGTGGTTGTTTATTTAATCTTTGAAAAAATGTTAGGGATGTGTCTTTTGTTTTTGTATATTTATCTTTGATTAATATTTTACTATTCAAGATGTTGATTGTTGGTATATATTTAGAGATAAATGGTATTCCAATGATATTGTGTTTAATATCAGTGATATGGAATATTTGTTTAAATGGTTTGGTTAAAATTTTGTTTTGCTCCATTGTTCTTGTGGGGAGAAGAAATAATTGAATTTTTCCGTAGTTTATTAATGTTGATCCTTGTGCTGTTGCTAGTTTGCTGGAGGTTTCAAGAGGTGTTAGCTTTGGGTGTAAGGTTTTTATTTCATTCCATGTGGGAATGTTTATTATATTTGATTCTGCTCCTGAATCAATTAAAAAATCATTTTCAAGATCTGGTGGTTGAAATTCTTTGCTTCTTGGACTTTCTAAAAGAAATGGTATTGTCCAAATTTTTTCTTTGGGTTGTTCTTTTTGTATGTTTTGATAGATGTGATTTGTATTCAAGCATTTTGTTTTTTCGTTCTCATTGGGTTGATTTGTAGTGTTAATTTCATTAGTTTTTTGTGTCGTCGGTGTGGAATGGACGGGTTCAATATAATAATTGTGAAGGAGTTCTGATTGATTCTCATATATGTGTGATGAAAAAGGTTGTTCATATATAACAGGTTCATAGTCATTTTCGACTTTTATCATATTGATGGAGAGAGTGTTTTCTGCATCGCTTTCTGAATCTGATGATCCACAGTTTATTTGATTGAGTTGTAACGTATCAGTTACTGTGTCATCAATACCTGGAGGGTCTGATGTTGTTTCTGGATCAGATTGTACTTGATTAATATGTCTTTGATGTTTAGGTGTACTACTTCTGTGGCGATTATTAGAATTATTATAGTTATTATTATTCCGGTGTGGTGATTGGGAATAATTTCTATAACGATTATTATAACTTGAATGTCGATTTTGTGAATTATTTCGCGATCTGTTTTGGTAATTATTGTTTGGTCTGTTATAGTTTGATCTATTATATGAGTTATTCCTTGATTGATTGTTCGGGTAATTCTGGTTTCGGTTGTTTGAATAACTTCTATTCCGATTATTGGAGTAGTTTCTATTCCTATTGTATGATGAATTTCGTGATTGATTGTTTGGGTAGTAATTATTTCTTGATTGGGAATTAGATCTAGAAACAAATCGTTGTGTATTTGAATTTGATCTGGAATAGTTATTTCGACTATTTGGTCTATTGTAGTCATTTTGTGATGAATTTTGCGTGTTTCTTCGTTCTGGTGATCTTCCTCTATAACTTGAGTTATATGGTGATTGATTTCTTGTATAATTTGTATTGTTCGGGAGTGGTTTTCCTGAACTGTTGTTGCTGTAGACTGTTTTGTTCGGTAGATTTTGATCTTTTTTCATGTATTGGTAGAATGATTTATTTGGTTCTTTATATTTTTGAGGTTTATTTTGATTGTCGTGCTGTTTTTGTCTACATTCAGAAATACTATGTCCGTATCGTCGGCAATAATTACACCATTTTTTGAAAGATGGTTTGCCTTTAAAGTTTGGGTGTTGTTCGTAAATATTGAGTATTTCAGTGATTTTTTCAACGAGGTCTGTATCTGATTCCTGTATATTGTTTATATTTGTGGAAGCTGTTTCAATTCTGTTAACGTATTGTAATTTCAGATTTTCCGTTTCTTCGAGTTTCATTGTGATTTCTGCTTGTTCTAGTTTGTCTACTAGTTTTCGAAAATCTAAATCGGGTTCTCGAATTGACGAAGGATCGGATGCTCTCTTTTTTATTGCTATTTTCCTTAATTGTGGTGTTAAGGTCATCATTAAGATTTCTGTCATCTTTGTGTTTTTATAGTCATGTGTATTAAATGAATATGCTTTTCGAACTAGTGTTTCGATTCGTACTGCTAATTGCTTGATGGTTTCGTTTGGTAATCTGCGAATTTCATTACATAAAACTCTTTGTTGTTGTTTGTTTCTTTCGGAGTCAAACATTTTTGAAAATTCTTGTGTAAACCTTTTCCAATTTGATTTTATTTCTATAGGCAATACTGAAAACCATTTTTGGGCTGCGCCATCTAGAGTTGTTTGTATTAACGCTGTGCGTCGATGTATCCAGTTTTGATGTAGTGGCGTATTAATTGGTTCAGGTCCTATATTTAAAATCAAATTTGCTGTGACTGCATTTAAATAGTCTTCTACAGAATATTCAGGGTCTGTTCCTGTGAATACCATTAAAGGTTTATTTGATGTTATTGATGATCCACCCATAAGGTATGGATTCATCGTCATTTGTAATGATTCTGCTGCATTTGGCATTTGAGAAAAATTTGAAAGTTGATTTCTTGTTATTTCGTGTTGTTGAAGATAATATGGGAGTGGTATTTCATTTTGCATTTGTGCTGGTTGGTACGAGTTTGCAATCATTGGGTTTTGTTGCTGAATTGGTTGAAAAGATTGTGTAATAATTGGGTTTTGTTGTTGAATTGGTTGTTGGTTTTGTGTATCTATTGGTTGTGGAGAAAAAATTCTATTATATGTATGTGGTTTCTGTATTCCTTGTCCACGATATTCTTGATTATAGGGTGTAAATATATCTGGTTGTAAGAAATCATCATCTGAGGATAAGTAATCCATTTGATAAGATGTTTGTTTTTTATTTTTATTTTGTTGAAAAAATGGATAGTTTTCACTACGATCCTGTGGAGGATGTAAATTTGTTTGGAAATTTACTGAATTAGGTGGTGCCATTGGGTTATCCCAGTTTCGAGATCTTGTATAATTACTAAAATTTTTTCGTGGTTGATAATTTGTTTTTGATGGATGTGTGTAATTATAATTATGGTCTGCAAAGTTTTTTCTAGTGAATGTTTTGCGTGTTTTTGGCGGTATTGTCATGGGTCTGTATGTTTGGTAATCCATGTGTGAATATTTTGGGGCAACCGAAGGTTTAACGGTTGATTGTAATGTTACCTGTGTTTGTGAAGGATTTGTATTTCTTGGTGTTGTTAAGTTTGGACGTATTGGTGAAATACTTTGTTGTGTAGTTGTTGTGTGTACGATTTCTTCATTTATGAAGTGTGATGGTGTCTGGATATCTTGTTGAGTAAGATTCCTAGTTCCATTGAGGTTTTCATTGTGTATGACTGTAGAGTTTAAACTATTATTTTGCATATCGGGTAAAAATGTATTATAGTTTAATGGTGTTGCATCAATGGTTAATGGTATTACTCGTACATAATCTCTTACATAAGATATCGTACTTATTGCTTGACTTGAGATTGATTGTGGGAAGTTTATGGATGCGGGGTGAGACCATTCGGGGTCCCAAACATAGTCTGATTGTTCTGTGATGGCAGTATCATCGTTTGAGTTTTGGGGTCTAAAATTTTTTCTTGCTTGTGAAATTAAATCAATATTATGTGTGAAATAATCTATTATGAACCATGCCAAGATTTTTTGTAAGTCGTGTTTTGTATGTTGTGAAACTTCATCTTTCGTGAAATTTTCTTTAATTATATTTAGAAAACTAGAGAGTAGTGTGATTTCATGTCGTACTCTTATATGTTTAGATGTTTCTGTCGGTGAGACATTTGGTATCTGGATTTCGTTTTCTAATATCGAGATATAACTATATATTATCGCAAAAACTTCATTGGTGAATATGGAGTTTGCTCTTTGTGAGTTATGATATTGGATGCTTTTTATATATTCTGAGAATACTTTTGAGAATTCTAAATCAAGGTCGTCTGTTTGAATTATATATTTACTGTGATTCTGGTTTGGTGAGCTGAATTCTATGGAGTAGATTCCGTATTGTTGTGTTAGGTTACATATATCTTTTAGATAGTGATCGATAATTTGTCTTTTGATTTTTACATCTGGGAACTCTGTTTTACATGGACTGATTCCGAGTTCAAACAAATTTAAGAGTAAATTTTTGCAGAATATATGCTGTCCTCTATCAGTGGTTGCATCTACGATAAAGGGGAAAATATCATCATCATCTGGACTTTCTTCACCTGGGGTGTGCGTTGAGCTCATTTTTTCGTTCGATGACTGTTAATATGTAATTATCAATGTGTCTAATTGGTTGATTCCAATTGTATAAATGTACTGGTTTGTGTTTATACTGCTTTTTTATTCTTCTTTTTCCTCTTTTTGATGAATTTGAAGTTGTTTCTGAGTCAGAGAAATATAATTGATCGTGAATTGGGCAATTTTTATCTATTGATTCTTTTAGTTTATAAAGTTCGTCTAAACTGTTGGTTTCTGATTCTGAAAATGCGTTTCGATTTTTTGAAAATCTTTTTCGTGTTATTTGTCTTTGTTTAGTTATTATTTTTCTCTTTAATGTTTGTCGTTTTGTTCTAATGTATCCAACTGTTTGTGTATGAGGTGTGATTACAAGGTCGTATTTTTTATTATCTATTTCACAATTGTGTAAAACGATTGTTTGTTTATTTCCTAGGTTTTTAAATGACATAAAGTTTAGGATGACGGATGCAAAAGGTTGTTAAATGATTTCTATTTGCTTAAACTGTTAGTCCTTACGATTTTTTTGTTAGCCTAACCTGGGTCTATTTGTTCAGGGTTGGGGAGAAAAGTATATCGATTCCGAAGAATGATTTTATACTTTCTCGTGGATAGTATAAGCTAAGGTGTTAACTTACTTAATCTTACTTAAGGGTAGTGATTGTGTTCAGGGTTGGAGAATAGTAAATCGATCCACAAGGTTCAGGTATAATTAAAACGCGAGTAGTTCGTTAGATACTATTTTAAACTTACTAAGTTTAAGATTTATCCTGGGTCTGGTAAGAGGGGGGATCAAGTGAAGGATGAATAACCGAAGTTCTTCACTGTTTATCCTAATTTGAATGATTAGTTTTGTTCAAAAATTTCTATTAGTCCTGGGTTTTTAGAAAGGGTTGGATAGTGAATCGACGTTTGAGGTCGTTAGACACTAGTTAAGTGGGTGGGGGAGAACAAAGTTGTTCTTTTTGATCCAAGGATAGGCCTTGATGATCAAGTTTTAAATTTAATTAAATAGAAAATGATTTAAGATCCAAGGATAAGCCTTGATGATCTGATTTTAAAATTAAGTGAATTTAAGTTTAAAATGTTTTAAATTTGTGTAAAGAATAGATTTAGTATTTTTATGATATTAGTGAGCTTATGAATGCTGTTATGTTTAGGCGATGAAGCTGGAACAACAGGATGATTTATAATTACTAACCGTTTATTGTCATGCTACTAATTTTTATTTTGATTTTTCAATAAATATTTTTCAAACATGTTTTGTATATTACTGCAGAATTTAGGAAAACGATCTGAGATCTTTTTATCAACCGTTATTGTATATTAATAATTTTGTTTAGCGCCTGAAATGATTTTGAAGATTGACTTCAAAATTTTATGTTTGCAAATGAAAATCTAAATTCATTGCTATTAGTATTCTAAATACAAAAGTTTGTTCTGGCTTTTGCCGAACTATCATATAACTATATGGTAAGTTTCTGCTTTGTCGTATGTCGTCTCTGGTTCGAGGTCTTCTTCCAATTCCGGGTAGTTCTGTTATCGTTCGGAATATTGGCTCTGATCTATTGAGTCGTAGAGACATTTCGATTAAATTATTGTCGTATAACATTTTGTAAATGTTTTGTCTAAATTCTAATCTATTATTGGTTAATTCTAAGCTATTAAGGTCTTGTTCGAGACTTATGGTCGCACCAGATGAGTTAGGACCGATGGGTATAACTCATAGAGTAATTTCGGATAGGGTACACCGTCTGCTCGTCACGCTATCTTATTTTCGGCCGGATAGGTTCGTGCAACTTCTTAGTCTAATACCGATCCTAATCTTACTCTTATACTGTCTAGTCTCAGGTTGTTTAACTAGTCTCTGCTAGGCTCAATAGATCTAGGGTATACTGGTTTATTGCGGCTGCTGAAGTACTCGGGAGAGTTCAACTAATTTCTAAGTTAAATTCAAATCTCTCTGGTGCTGAAATTACAAGTAATTTCAGCACTTACAAATAAGTGGATTGTTAGTTAGATGGATCATGATTGGTTAATATTAAATACTTTACATTGGTAAAATATCTAATTTATCCAATCATAAAATGTAGTTTAGATCAGGTTCCAACAGCAAAGAAAAAAAAATAATTCACACTTTTTGATTCCAACTTTCCGATAGTCATCCAACAACGCACGCGCTTTTTCTCATTATCTTAGTAAAAATAGTTTTAAATTGTTCAGAAGTATGTCTGTAAAAGTAAGGTGACGTAATATTTGAAATCAAAAATCTGAGAGGACTCTGATATTATGATATGTTAGACAACGGAAGTTAAAAAGTAAACGTAGCGGATTTTAATTTTTTTCAGATATGAAAAATTAGAACCAAATATTAGACAAAAAATTTAAAGTTCTTCTATGATAGAAAAGTCGCTAAGTCCGACGAGTCCTAATGAATTGAGTTTGATTGCAAATCAAATGCTAATGTTGTTGAAAACGACAAAATGCCATCTATTTTATTTCATAAATGAAACAGACGAAATTTTCTCAATTTTCTACGATATCTTAAAATTAAGTTTGAGATTCTTGTTTAGTTTGAACAGTAAGCACTCATGGAAATTGAAAAAATGGTGTATTTTATCTGTAACTGATGCAACACATTCGATGCATTACTTCGGTTTTTGATACATCATAAAAGTTCTCAAAAGCTACCATCGAACAAGTAGAAATAAGCTTTGATTTGATGCACCTCATAACACAGACTGTGTTTGTGACCAAAAGCCTAAGTAGGCAAAGAAAACGAGAAAGGAATTCTTATTTTTGCAACTCATATTCCGGCACAATCAAGAAAAAAAACGAAAACTTTTATTTCAAACTCGCAGATCCGGAAGAAATTATGGCAGATTTACGGTAAGACTTTTTTCTTTGAAACAATTTTCACGTATAACAAGACTGCTCATATCAAGGCAAAGCCCTGAATGTTCCGACTGCCTTTTAATGTTTATGGAGCAGTAATAACTTAAATATCATTAACATAATAAATGTAAAAAAATAAAATCAAAAAAAAAAATTTCGTTAAATTGAAAATTTTTCTATTCATCCCCCCACACGCCATTTAAAGTACAAAAGAATAAATTTCGCTCCTTTTGACAAATCAATAATGACAAATAAGCTTCTTTCAACCAATTTGGAATGATTTCCAAGACGGATTAAATTTCCGCTTCCGCGTTAATAGCGTGAAATATATCGCGGGCTAATTGTCCCAAATTGGCCAAAATGGCAATATTCAAACCCTCATAACATTACAAAAATTAATCACAGTTGAAATATTTTTTGAAATTTAAGCTCAGAAAAATAATATATTTTGAATGATAGAAAAAATTGCGCCAAAAATGATACGAAACAAAAAACCGAAATTTGTCTGAAGAAAAAAAAATCACCTTTAGCACAAATTTTCCGTTACTTTCGTATCGAAAGTCGGAACAATAAAGTTGCAAGTCATTTCAAATGCATTTACACTCTTTTTCAATTTATCAAAACAAGTGTTTTCAAATTGAGTTATAACCGATGGTCTTAACTCGTAGAGTAATTTCGGATAGGGTACACCGTCTGCTCGTCACGCTATCTTATTTTCGGCCGCAAGTAATCTCAGCACTTACAAATAAGTGGGTTGTTAGTTAGATGGATCATGATTGGTTAATATTAAATACTTTACATTGGTAAAATATCTAATTTATCCAATCATAAAATGTAGTTTAGATCAGGTTCCACCCATCCGGGTTTTACAGAGTTTTTTAGAATAGTTTTTCTGCAATTCAAAGGATGGATGATGGACGTTGGTATTTGGCTGTTAGAGAAGTTCCAGGATCAATCGTTATGTCTTCTTGTGACAACGACTGGGTTTTCTCAACAAACTCAAATCTGATTTCAGAATGGTTTGCTATGACAGGTTTTTCTGTTTCATGTAGAGAACTTCTTTTGTGTTCAACCTCGTCTGGGAATGGCGTGGAGATTGTGCGTGGAGGGGATGCCTGGTTACCCGGATCTGTACGTATACTTGAACATCGAGGTGGTCATTGGTCTAGTTCAATGAAGTCCTTTTCTGCGAAGTCAAGTCGTACTCTAAATCCTTTGAGTTGTGATTGTGGACGGCATATTGATTGTGGTTGGCCATTCTTTTTCGAGTGTAGTGGGGTCATTTTGTCTTTGGATGTTCGTCTTTGGTGTTGTATGCTGATCTATATACTGCAAGGTATAATTTACATTTTATAAAATTTTTATTAGTTCGGTGTTTTAATTATGATTTTGGTTAGTTGTTTTCACAAAAGCTTTTTGTTTTAGTTCGGTTATTTTGAAGAGTTACTCACCCTTGAGTACCTCTTTTTAAAAATAGAAGTGTTGTCACAAAGCGTGGTAGTAGCGCGGTGGGTTAGGCCGGCTATAGAGCATGCTCAGGACGTCCTCTCTGGTGGGTTAGGCCAGGAGTGGGAGTATGATTTCGTGCGGTTTCTGTGAGAGGTCCTGTTATGTGATAACGTTTTATGTTGGGTTTATTGTGGTTTTTCTTATGTTTCGTTGGTTGTGTCCTTTTTTCAAAAATCAAATTGTTTTTGGTATGGGTTTGTCTTTCGACTTTTTTGTGTTTTATTATTTCTTTCTTAGACTTTATAATAGTCTTCAAAAGAATAAATTATCCAGTTTTAAACTGGGTTAATCCGGTTTGGGTACCGTTGGTTTCCTTTCTTTAGTCATGCTGTTATTCTATGATTTGTGGTGTTTAGTAAGCTGCATTGGTTAGTTTTGTTTAGTATATAATTCCTTTCCAACCGGGTTAAAGGAAAGTTTGAAACGTGTTATCGTGTGTTAGAGTTGTTGAGTGTGAAAGCTTGAAACTGAAATTCATTATTTAAACAATTCTTCGTGGGCGAGCTGTGCGAGTTTGGATAGAATTTTTGTGCGAGTGAATGGAAATATCAAAAGGTTAGTACTGCATTTTCGTTTTATCAATTTACTACATAGAATTTCAATTTTACTGCTAGTTTTTTGGGGAAAAATTAAGTTACAAATTTTCATCATTATTAGAATTACTGCTTTTAGGGAAATAATTTATAAATTAATTTACTACATTGGTATGATTCTTATTGAATTTATCTAGTGCAAAATATTAATAGAGTTTTGAATAATTTGAAGAAGTTTTCTATTTTTTATTTTTCTTTTGTATAATTTGCAGATGATCGTGGGATGAAGACTAAAAATCTAAATAAGACATGGATAAAGAATGGTTAGTATTTATTTCAAATTTATTAGTGAAGAATATGTATAAATTATACTTACCTGTTAGTCGTCGGGGAAAAAACGGTGGGGAAGATGTCGTGTATTATGTCGGAATTTGTTAGTAATTTTGCTAGTATGCGAATGATGTTTTTAATTTGAAGCAGTGGCCAAAGCAATTGAAGTGCTTTAATAGTTTTTAGTTCTTCAGTGCCAACTGCAAACTCATAAGGTGTGTTTTGGATGAGATTATATAATTTGTGATTGTATTTAGTGTTGTGGATGAATTCTAATATCGGGATTTCTATAGGTTGAATAAATTCATGTGTGATAAGGAAGGGTCTGGATTCTTCTGCGTTGAAGGTCTTCGTGATGGGACAAAAAATATACATTTGGGTTATGGGATCATAATTGCGAAGAATACCGTGAAGGTTAGTATCTTTGATGCAATATGTGAAGTTAAGAAAAAATGGTGAAGTGTATTTAGAGTTAATAAATTTAAAACGGTGGTGTGGTTGTCTTGATGGAGTGTGTAGATCAAAATGATTTTGTATGAAGCGATAATATGTATATGTGTGGGTTTGTTTAGTGCGTAACATAATGTCGTGTGAGCAGTGCAAATCGCGTTCTTGTGGTGCAAGGAAATTGAAGGTTAGTGAAAATAATTGAAATCTTTCCTTAAAACTTTCGTAAGCTTGCATGTCGGTTAGTGCTTCAGAAATGACGTGGTCGAATTTGCGATCAAATATATTGAGTGTAAATACATATGGTGTTTTGATGAAGAATTTTTCTGTGATTTGTGGGTTAGCGAAACGATCATCATCTAAAAATTGGTCTTGGTTAGCTCGGATGATGTTATGATCGTAATATTCTAGCGTATATTCGTTAGCTCGGGGTGCAGTGTATGTTTTTAGTGACTTTTTATATCCTATATAAGTAAATTGTCTATGTGTTAGTGGTGTGGTGAGTCGATATAGCATATTTTGATTTCTTTCTATATCGATGTGAGTATTAGATAAAGGTAGGCAAAGGGGGTTAGTAAAATGATAATATGATGTCCAATGAAGTGTAGGCATTAAAACTTGTTCATCTACAAAACTACGTGTGTCGTTAGTGTCGTTAGGGGTGTTCAAAGTATACTGTGGAAATGAAGGTAAGGTGATTGCTAAAAAATCTTTCGTGTTAGTGTGATTTGGATGATTAATATATTCACGGGCTGTTCCTGGTTTTGTTGGAAATGGATGGTTTGGGAATTTTCTTTTGAAAGTGCGATAAGCTCTATTAGTGCTATTTGATGATTCGGTGGATGTGGATGATGGTGCTAATGATGCGGTATTAGCTGAAGAGGGTGTAGGGGTAGGTGGGTTTGATGATTCTATTGTGGATGAAATCTGATTTATAGTGGGGGTGTCAAGGTGGAAGGGTTGTTGTTGTAGGGTGATAAAATTATCTAGTTCTTGGGAGATTTGGGGAGTGTCTGGAGAATTGGATGATCGGTCTGAATGAAATGAAGAGTAGGTTGGGGTGACTTGTGAAGCATAAGAGGGTGTAGAAATTGATGGGAGTGGGTTATTTGGTGGGATTGGTTGAAAAGGGGGTTTTGAAAAAACTGAGGAGTTGGTTTGAAAATTATTGGATGGAGATGGTTCAGAGTCTGCAAATTCATCAGGGGTTTCAATATTTGGGTTATTGAGTTGTGAAATGGAGTATAAAACTGAGATATGTGAATTAGTGTCTGAATTCATGCCTGATGTTATATTATTGGTTGGGAAATCGGGTGGCGGGAAAGCAAAAAGTGGAATTATTGTAATTGGAGTGTTGAGGTTGGTTGGATGGGAATTTGAGCGGTGTAGGGATCCAAGTTGTCGGCTCATCGTGGGCTAAAAAAATCATTATTTTGAGACTGAAAAGCGGTGGTATGGGGTTGTTCTATAATTTGTTCATATGTATTTTCCTCTAGTGAATGATGTGTCATTATATGTTGAATGGGACTTTGTGATATGGTTGGTCTAAAATTTGGATTATGTGTTATTGCTAAATTTCGAAAATTTTGTGGGACTAGGGATAATGGATGGTTCTGTGGTAGGGGTGGTAACTGTGGTGCTGTAGGTGTTATTTCTACATTGTTATGTTCTTCGTCGTATGTGTTCTGTCTTGTTGCTATTTTTGTGTTGTATTCTTTTATTTGTGCGTCTAAAAGAATTTTGTTTATTGATGATGAAAAAATTCCAAAAAATTCTGCAAATAGTATGCGTGCTACACTTGCTTGTCTATTTACTTGTGTGTGTATAGCGCATGTATTATAGATTCCTTTTAAAAAGGAAAAAAGAAATCCTATAAAGTTAAACATTGCGTATAAAATAGTTAATTTTTCTAAGATGTAATAGGGCCATCCTAGAAAATCAAGAATTTCATTTTTGAGTGTAACAAAGCTAAAAATATTTATAGGTGAGATATCTTGTGGTCGGTATTTTTTACCGTTTAGATATATATAGTCTTTAATGTCTTTAAAATATCCGCTATAGTCTTGTGTATAAATATCTGCAAATCCTGCGGTTTCGGCAAGTTTGCGTAAGTTTTGGTCAATTGATTGTCTTTGTATAGTGTCCATTTGTGTTAATAATTCTTGGAATTGTTGTGTTCTAATGTGATGTTGGATATCGGATTTTGAATATATTCCAATTGATTGTAGGTCAATATTTGGGTTTCGAGCAATAGCTCTAATGCTTTCAGGTGAAAATTTTTTGAGTGATTGCATTAATGTGGGATATGGGGTAAGAAGGTAATATTTATCTTCATCAGGGTTCAGTTGTACTACATTGTGGCTATTTTCTGATCCACATGGGATTGCGGTATCCCAGAAATAGGTTTCTTTTATAGGTATCGATGCTATAAAAGATAGGGATTCTTTTATAGCATCGTTTATCTTCAAAAACATATAGTGGTGATACTTTTTTGGTACAGGTATAAAACCATAAAATGTTTCCTTCATAGTCTAAAAAATTTGATCTATTTCCTGATAGTAAATATCCTGCGTGGGGTATTTTTAATACTGCTAGTGCAAGTGATTGTAGGATTTGTGTCCTTTCTAATTCGCATAGTTGGTGAAGTGTTTCTAATTCTGAGAGTGACATTTCTTGAAAAATTCGGCTAATTGTGTAGTCTAATTTCATATCTAAGTGAATATCATAGTGGATATTACCGAAATATGTACTATTCATTAGTGATAGTTCTTGTAAACGTGTGCTTCTAGTGTCATGGGGCTTTAGATGTCCACCAGGTTGACCTTTACTTTTTTGAAAATTAACTGGTATATATGATGTTCCTTCGTTTATAGGATGACTTGTGGCGTATGGGTCGATTTTTACTTTTCCAGTGCTCGTGTCGAATCCTTTTTCGTATTCAACTAATATTTCGGAGTATTGTGTTTTGTGAAGTGGATTTCTGTATTTACATGCAAGTTCTGTTTCTTGATATATTTGAAAACGTGTTAATTTATTTTCTATATTATGAATGTTTCGAAAATTAGAACTTATTTTTCGTAATGGATTTACTTGTTCATATGGAATTGATTGTATAAAATATTTTTCGTGAAATTTTATCATACGAGCGTGTATTTTTGCTACTTGAAATGTTGTACATGTGTCTTCGGGGAACCAAACAATTGTTGCTTGTGTTCGTGTTGTAGGGTCACAATAGCCTTGATCGTTTTTACAAGGTAATCTAATTCCTTGATAGATCATTGTGTTGTCAGATAAATGGCGTGTGAGTTGTATTTTTTCGAGTTGTATTTTCCAATCGAAAAACATTATTTCTTGATATCCTTTATTTTTTGTGTCTGCTTTGCAGTTTGATGGGTTATTTATACCAATATGTGGTATCCAGTGTTTATCGTGTATGTCATAAGTTAATCTTCCGTGTGCGCCGTTGTATGGGTATTTTTCATCTAATTTTATATGTCCTTGATATCTTTCAAGTTCTGCTTGATGTACAGAATCTGAAAAAACTTGGAAATATACTAACTTTCTATCTGCGTTTTTATTTCTTGTGATATTTAGTCGGAGTAACTCGTTTTTACAATCTTCGTGATTGAGATGTAAAAGTCGTTCGATATTACTCTGGTAGAATGATTCGTGGTCAAGTCGGTTTTTATTTCCATTTGAGACTTGTGAACAATGTACTTTCTTTTCAGAAAATGTTGCTGTGAATTTATATCCTATAACTGTTGTTGCTCGGGCTTTTGAATAAAGTGTCGCTATTACATTTGTAGTTTCTATAGCTTGTGGTTCTGTTTCGCATTGTGATACCTGATTTATTGCATATTTGTGTAGTGTTTTTTGTTCATTTCTTCACAATCGTAATGTGTTACTAATAAATCTTGGGTTCCTGTGCGGGGGGAAGGGTTTATGTTCTGATTGGAGATTAATAGAAAAAAGAGTTGGAGAAAAATTAATATTTTTAGAATATACATGTGTATGATAATCCTGAGTATGGGTTATAAAATGTGATGTAACCAATTGTCTTTTTGGTATATCTGTCGTATTTGTATATTACTTCAGTTGTTATAAATGGTGGTGGTAGTGATTGAGCTGTTATATTTGGTGGGTTTAATGGGTAGGGATGTTGAGTAATGTTGTTTAGTTTAACCGTGATTTCAAATTTTAATTGTAGACTATTTTGTTGGAGTATTTGGATGTTATGATCACGAATGTCTTCGTGGATGTCTTGTCTATATTGTAGTCTATTGAGTGCCCAGTTATGGAGTCGGTTACTTTCTGGGTGTTGTTCAAATAATGGTGGAGGTGCTGTGAATGTATTCCAGTCTAGTCTTAAAGGAATATTTGTTGATGATTGTTCTCGATATCTAGCGTCGAGGTTATTTGGGAAATTTAAGTTAAAAGGCGTTGGTGAAATCTGGCTTATTGATGGTGTTGATGGTAGTGATAATGTTTCTGGTAGTGATGAGGATGTTGTTGTATCCGTAGAAATATCTATTGGATCATTGATTAAATTTGGTTCACCTTGTGTGAATGAATGTGTTGTCCAATATGGTAGTCGTGATGTTTGGTTTGTGGGGTTAAAGGGATTTTCACGTATTTGTTCAGATGTTGGTGTTGAACCTAAGTTATCTATCTGAGGGTAGGCTTGAGGTCCTACGTTGTGAAAGAAGCGTAGGGGTTTCTGGTAATATACCAATGGGGTTTTCTGGAGTACTTTGTGATGGGGATTGAGGTATATCAAAATGAACTCGGGGAGTTTGAAAATTTCTGTTTCGTCGAGGATGTATAATTTGTCTATTTATTTCGACTGTATTTTGGTTTTGACTAGGATTTCGTATTCTACTTAATTCTTGTGGTAGTGTTGGCTATAAGTTATATGTTGGTTCACTTAGAGGTGCTTGTCGTTGAACTGGTTCTAGTGGTTCAGATAAACGAGCGTGTCGTTCTTCAAAGGTATATGGGTTATCTTGAAAGGAAATTCGTGTAGATGTTTGGGGGTTTTGGGTAGTTGAAGGTGGTGTTGGGTTATCTTGGGATGATGTCGGTGAAGACTGACTGTGTGATTGTTGGTTAGCAATTTTTGATGGTTTTTTATTTATTCTTTTAGTGAAAAAATTTATGTTTATTATAGTATTCTTCTAGAAAAAGAATTAGGAGGATTATTGCTAGGGCGAATGTGATGATTGCTTTCTTTATACATTTGCATATTGTCAAGATGAGGGATGATAGAAATGTTATAAAAATTACAAATAGTAAAAAAATATCTGTTCTACTAAAAATGGTTCGTATCATTTAGATAAGTTTTGTGAATCGTACCTGTGGATATAGTCAATAGCTTTTGAAAGTTGGAGGTATAGTTCAAATATGGAATAGAAAATTTAAAAAATATTGCAAAAAAAGATTAAGATTATTACCAAAGTTTCAAAGGTATCAAAAAGAAATATGATTAAAAGTTTAAATATCGTTAAAAAGTTTATGAGAATGTTAAGAATTATGTTGACTGGTCGAGAGAAGAGCATTTAAGAAATGGCTTCTCGATCGAATATTTTTTGTTGTTTGAGGCAATTTTCAAGTGTGGTCGAATTATTTATTGGTTTTTTGACAAGTGGGTTGAGTTTTGTGAAAAATTGTTGGGGGCAAATTTTATGGTGATCGGGAGGTCTTCTTTTTCTTTATTTTTATTTGTCAAATGATCTGGGGTATTTTTGAGATTTTTATACTTTAGGCTAATTAAAATGGTCGTTCTTTTTCTTTAGGCTAATTTAACATATTTGTTTTGGGGGGTATTTGAGGTCTGAGTTGGGGAAATATTGTTGATCTTTGGGTTATTAGATAAGGGAGGGTTATGATATTATGGTGATATTTATTTTAGTTGTCAAGTTGGAGTGGTTTGCTTATTTTTGACCTGGAGGTCGCAAAGTTATAGTTATAGATATGCCTGGAGTTTAATATCGTTCGTCTAGTTGATTTGTGCTAGAGTTAGAGAAGGTGACGGATTGGATGAATCCTATTGGCTAATTATGAACTAGAGTCGCTGCGTGTTTGTCAGCATGTTATTTTGAAAAATGAAAGTTCAAAATATTTCAGAGGTGCAAAGATTATAAAATATAAAATTAAAGCTGTTTTTGAAATTCGATTTTCTTTAATATTTTAGATTGTGGGATGAATGTTTTATAGTTTTTACGTGGTTGATTTCTAAGTCGTGATAACTCTCTATGTTCTGATTTGTCGACTTGTTCTTGGGGTATAATTTTTTCTGTCGTTTTTCTATTTTTTCTTTCTTTTTGAGGTATATTTTGATCTAGCTTTTTTGTATTGTTTTTCGTTGTAGTTGATTTTTTATTTTGGTTTTCGAGGTGAATGTCATGTTGTTCTTTTGTTTCATTTTCCGTATGTGGGTTATTTTGAACAACTTTTAAACCTTTGAAAGAATATAACTGAGTTAGTTCGCGTAGTGCGTATTCTTTTGGGTAATGAGGTAATAAATTGTTTCGATGTTGAACAATTTCTTTTTGGTCTGATTCGGTGATTTTATATGTGACATCAGTGGGTTTGGCAATTATTTGGTATGGTCCTTTACGAAGGGGTTGTAATTTTTTAGAAATTCCTTTTTGAGTGTTAAAATTGGGTATTAAAACAAATGTTCCAATTTTTAATTCGGAGGCTGGTGTAAAGCGTGAATTTATTTGTTCATTAATGTTTTGCCTTTGTAACAACTTTTTTGTTACTTTTTGGTAAATTTCATTGTGTTTTTATCTCTGTTTAAAATCCATTCGGTGTGTGTACCGGAGGCTAATTTAATAATTTGTGGGTGATGAAAATGATCTTCATCGTGTGTGTGTAAAGGTAGGTTATAACAAATTGAGTCTTTATTCGGTTGACAATGACTTTGTGCATTTTTATGAGAGTTTGCTGTAAACATAATTGGTTTGCGTGGCTTTTGATTAAAAACCATTTCATATGGTGACATTCCTAGAGTTGTCGTGATTTGTGAATTATATGCTAAGGGAAATAGTTTTACATCTGCTGACCATTCGGTGTATCTTGTATCATTTCCATTGATGATACATCTAAGATATTCTTGTAGTGAACGGTTCATACCTTCGACTAAGCCGTTTATCCAAGGTGCGTGAGATGTACGTGGTTTGTGTTTGATGTTATATAAATGACACAGTGTGATGATTTCATTATTTATGAATTCCGTACCGTTGTCTGTAACTAAAATTTCTGGTAGTCCGAATTTGGCTATCCAGTGTTCATAAAGTGTTGTGTAAGCGTAATAAGCGTTACAATGTGGTACTGGGTTAAGTGCTACATAATGTGTAAATGCGTCAACAATTACCATAATGTAGGAGTTTCCTTCGGATGATGGTGAAATTGGTCCTTTTGTATCAAATGAAATTCGGTGGTTAAAGTACAAACTTTGTCCTTTAAAATCTTGTTTTTGTGCTATTTGTTTTTGATTTGGATAAGGTTTATTTAGCTGACATACTATACAATCATTGCATAGTACTTTTATCCAAATTGGTGCATTTGGAAAATAAAAGTTTTGTATGAAATTTGAATATGTTTTCTCTGATCCAGAGTGTCCTTTAATGTTTTGTGTATGTGAAATATTAAAAGCTATGAGAATCATACTTAAGGGGAGACAGGGAACTGTAAATTCATTTAATTGGTATTCTAGAAGGTCTGTGTTTTCATTAATTGTTTTATTATTAAATTTTCGAAAATATCGGAGGAGTGTTTTATTTCCTAAAATTGTTGTATCTGCCTTTACGGGTTTAGTTTTATATTTGTGCCATGATTTTAGTTGTCTAATTATTGGGTCAAGATTTTGATTTTGTTTCAAAGTATTAATTGTAATTTTATCTGTTGGGGGGAGAAAAATGTTTTCATTTTCTAATTTAGATAAAGGAATTGTATCAAGTGGGTCAAGGAGGTCAAAAAAACTTGATTTATTGTGTATTTTGAATAGTTTGTTTGTGGTCCTGATAAATTTATTTTATCAGTTAGATTTTCTTTTTCAATTAACGGAATAAGGTCTTTTTTATGCGAGTGTTGTTTTACTCGTTTTTGTTGGGTGTTATTTTTTATCCATTGTGAGTATGGAATTGGTTTGAAAATTGATGTTCCAAGTAGATCAACTTCGTAGTTGTTATCTTGGCAATCTAAGTAAAGTGGGAAGTGTTGTAGGTTATTTATCTGTGATTGTTCAATGTCAGTTTTTACTGCATATTTGCATTCTAGTCGGGGTGATGTTTTGTTTTCTGCAAAGTAAAATTTTATATTTTTGGGTATTTCAACTGTATTTCAAGTAATTCAGGTGGTGTATTTCGACTTAGAGTGTCTGGTAATGCAAGATTCTTTCCTGCTGTCCAAACTATATGTAAGTTTGGGAATTTCATTAGAATTAATTGAAATCTATAAACTCGGTGATTTGGGTTGGATTTTTGTGTAAAGAGAAAAATGATTGGTTTGTGATCTGTGAATAGAACTGTTGGATGTTTTGATCCAAGTATCAGAAATTCAAATTCTGTTAGTGTATATATTATGGCTGTACATTCTCTCATTAGAGTTGAGAGTCGTAGCTCTGCTTGAGTGAATAATCGAGAATTTGCTGATATAAGATTCATTTTGTTTGTACCATTGTGTGATTGTAATAATGCTGCGCCGATGCCAAAATTCGAAGCATCGCACATTGCATAGAATGGTTGATTTGGATCTGGAATTGTATTCGAAATTTGTTCAGTTAAGAGTTTTTTTAATTTCTTCAAATTGTGCTTGATGTTCTGTGTTCCATTCAAAATTATTTTGTTGTCTAAGTATATTATAGAATGGTCTTAGGTATAATTGCATTTTATAGACATATTTGCTTAAAAAATTTAACATTCCAAGAAATTCTTGGATTTTCTTTTTGTTTGTTGGTGGTTGGAACTTCTGAATAGCATCAATGCGTGATTTTAATGGAGTGATTGTTTTTCTTTCTATATTGTGTCCTAAGAATTTAACTCGTGTTAGAAAGAAGTGTGATTTATCGGGGGCGGCCTTCAGATTTTCGTTCTGAAGTATTTTGTGATAGTGTTCTAAAACATTGAACATTTGTTCTTTTGTCTGTGATTGCATAAAAACATCGTCTAAATAGGTGATTGCGTTTTTCTTGAGTATTAGTGGTCTAAAAATTTTGCTCATAAAAGCTGAAAATGCTGCTGGTCCTATGGATATTCCATAGAATAGGCGGTTGAATTCATTTTGCTGATTTCCAATAACAAATTGTGTTAAGCGTCGCGATTGTTCATCTAGTGGCATTTGATTATATGCACTATTCATATCTGCGGTTGTAAAGTATTTTCCGTTTATTTTTGTTAAAATAACTTGTATTGGTTCAATGGGCCAATTGCATTTTGATTCGTCTATTAGTGAATTAAGATATCTAGCGTCTAGAACTACTTTTAATGATTCTCCTTTTGCTAGGATGATAACAGGGTTGATAAATGTGTTACCTTTTGGTTGTTCTTCTTTGTTTACCGGTGATATAATTTTGTATTGTTCTAAAATATCGAGTAATCTGTTCACTTTATCGTGTAAATGAATTGGTACTTTACTTGCTCTTTGTTTTTTGAAAACTGCGTCAGGTTTTAATGGGAGATGTAGTGATGAACTGATTTTGCCAACATCAAATTTGGATGTTGCAGAGACTGATGAATATTTTATTAGCTGTTTGGCTAACTTATCAAATTCGTCCTGTGTTATTTGCGAATGTTGGAAGTTAAACATTGTTAAAAATTTCTGTTGATTCTCTGTATAGTTATTTATGTTGAATGTAGGTTTGAAATATGGGATTTTTGTGAAATAATCTGTATTTCTTTTTTCATTACTTATTATATTATTTATGGATAATTCTTCATTAAGAATTGTGGATTGACAAATATCTAATAATTGGAGTATATTATTTACGCGGTATGCTTTTTCGTGTATTGGTGATGTCGTAGCGTTGGTTTCGCAATATCCTAAAAGTCCTAAAGGTAATGTTACTTGATAGTGTGTATTGTTGTATACATGTAACGAAATAATATCTGAATTCGAGTTTTTCAAATATTTTATGGATGAAATTGTGATTTTGAAAAACTTATGGATAGGTTTGAATTCAAAGTCTGACATATAGAGTTGTTGTTTATTTTGTTTTTTTTGTCATATTGGTGAACTTGTTTTATTGAAAAATTATATATGTTTCCTGATAGTGGTTTCAGGTGTTTTCTTTGTTGGTTATATATTGGATAAAATTTTGAAAACAATGGTGGTTGTTTATTTAATCTTTGAAAAAATGTTAGAGATGTGTTTTGTTTTTGTGTATTTATCTTTGATTAGTATTTTACTATTCAAGATGTTGATTGTTGGTATATATTTAGAGATAAATGGTATTCCAATGATATTGTGTTTAATATCAGTGATATGAAATATTTGTTTAAATGGCTTGTTTAAAATTTTATTTTGCTCCATTGTTCTTGTGGGGAGAAAAAATAATTGAACTTTTCCATAGTTTACTAATGTTGATCCTTGTGCTGTTGCTAGTTTACTGGAGGTTGCAAGAGGCGTTAATTTTGGGTGTAATGTTTTGATTTCATTCCATTTGGGAATGTTAATTATGTTTGATTCTGCTCCTGAATCAATTAAAAAATCAATTTCAAGATCTGGTGGTTGAAATTCTTTGTTTCTTGGACTTTCTCAAAGAAATGGTATTGTCCAAATTTTTTCTTTGGGTTGTATTTTTTGTATATTTTGGTAGATGTGATTTGTATTCAAGCATTTTGTTTTGTCATTTTCATTGGATTGATTTGTAGTGTTGATTTCGTTAGTTTCTTGTGCCGTTTGTGTGGAATGGATGGGTTCAATATAATAATTGTGAAGGAGTTCTAATTGATTTTCATATATATGTGATGAAAAAGGTTGTTCATATATAATAGGTTCGTAGTCATCTTCGACTGCTATCATATTGATGGAGATAGTGTTTTCTGTATCACTTTCTGAATCTGATGATCCACAGTTTATTTGATTTAGTTGTAGTTTGTCATTTACTGTGTCATCAATACCTGGGAGGTCTGATGTTGTTTCTGGATTTGATTGTACGTGATTAATATGTCTTTGATGTTTAGGTGTACTACTTCTGTGGCGATTGTTAGAATTATTATAATGGTTATTATTTCTGTGTGGTGATTGGGAATAATTTTTATAACGATTATTATAACTTGAAAGTCGATTTTGTGAATTGTTTCGTGATCTGTTTTGATAATTATCGTTTGGTCTGTTATAGTTTGGTCTGTTATATGAGTTATTCCTTGATCGATTGTTCGGGTAATTTTGATTTCGGTTGTTTGAATAACTTCTATTTCGATTATTGGAGTAGTTTCTATTTCTATTATATGATGAGTTTCGTGACTGATTGTTTGGATAGTATTTATTCCTTGATTGGGAATTAGATCTAGAAACAAATTGTGTTGTATTCGAATTTGATCTGGAGTAGTTATTTCGACTATTTGGTCTATTGTAATGATTTTGTGACGAATTTTGTGTATTTCTTCGTTCTGGTGATCTTCCTCTATAACTTGAGTTATATGGTGATTTAGTTCTCGTGTAATTGGTATTGTTCGGAAGTGGTTTTCCTGAACTGTTGTTGCTGTATACATTTTTGTTTGGTAGATTTTGATCTTTCTTCATGTATTGATAGAATGATTTATTTGGTTCTTTATATTTTTGAGGTTTGTTTTGATTGTCCTGTTGTTTTTGTCTACATTCAGAAATACTATGTCCGTATCGTCGGCAATAATTACACCAATTTTTGAAAGATGGTTTGCCTTTAAAGTTTGGGTGTTGTTCGTAAATATTGAGTATTTCAGTGATTTTTTCAACGAGGTCTGTATCTGATTCCTGTATATTGTTTATATTTGTGGAAGCTGTTTCAATTCTGTTAACGTATTGTAATTTCAGATTTTCCGTTTCTTCGAGTTTCATTGTGATTTCTGCTTGTTCTAGTTTGTCTACTAGTTTTCGAAAATCTAAATCGGGTTCTCGAATTGACGAAGGATGGGATGCTCTCTTTTTTATTGCTATTTTCCTTAATTGTGGTGTTAAGGTCATCATTAAGATTTCTGTCATCTTTGTGTTTTTATAGTCATGTGTATTTAATGAATATGCTTTTCGAACTAGTGTTTCGATTCGTACTGCTAATTGCTTGATGGTTTCATTTGGTAATCTGCGAATTTCATTACATAAAACTCTTTGTTGTTGTTTGTTTCTTTCGGAGTCAAACATTTTTGAAAATTCTTGTGTAAATCTTTTCCAATTTGATTTTATTTCTATAGGCAATACTGAAAACGATTTTTGGGCTGCGCCGTCTAAGGTTGTCTGTATCAACGCTGTGCGTCGATGTATCCAATTTTGATGTAGTGGCGTATTAATTGGTTCAGGTCCTATATTTAAAATTAAATTTGCTGTTACTGCATTTAAATAATCTTCTACAGAATATTCAGGGTCTGTTCCTGTGAATACCATTAATGGTTTTTTTGATGTTATTGATGATCCACCCATAAGGTATAGATTCATTGTCATTTGTAATGATTCTGCGGCATTTGGCATTTGTGAAAAATTTGAAAGTTGATTTTTTGTTATTTCGTGTTGTTGAAGGTAATATGGGAGTGGTATTTCATTTTGCATTTGTGTTGGTTGATACGAGTGTGCAATCATTGGGTTTTGTGGCTGAATTGGTTGAAAAGATTGTGTATTAATTGGGTTTTGCATTTGTATTGGTTGTTGATTTTGTGTATCTATTGGGTGTGGAGAAAAATTTCTATTATATGTATGTGGTTTCTGCACTATTTGTCCACGATATTCTTGAGTGTATGGTGCAAATATATCTGGTTGTAAATAATCATCATCAGAGGATAGATAATCCGTTTGATGAGGTGCTTGTTTTTTATTTTTATTCTGTTGAAAGAATGGGTAATTTTCACTACGATCCTGTGGAGGATGTGAATTAGTTTGAAAATTTACTGAGTTGGTTGTTGCCATTGGATTATCCCAATATTGAGATCTTATTTGATTATTATGATTTTTTCGTGGGGGATAGTTTGTTTTTGATGAATGTGTGTAATTATAATTGTGATCTGCAAAAGTGTTTCTTGTGAATGTTCTGCGTGTTTTTGACGGTATTGTCATGGGTCTATATGTTTGATAATCCATTTGTGAATATTTTGGAGCAACCGAAGGTTTAACGATTGATTGTAAGGTTACCTGTGCTAGTGAATGTTTTTATTTCTTGGTGTTGTTAAATTTGGACGTATCGGTGAAATACTTTGTTGTGTAGTTGTTGTTGTTTGGACGATTTCTTCATTTATGAAGTGTGATGGTGTCTGAATATCTTGTTGAGTGAGATTCCTAGTTCCATTAAGGTTTTCATTGTGTATGACGGTCGAATTTAAACTGTTATTTCGCTTATCAGGTAAAAATGTATTGTAGTTTAATGGTGTTGCATCAATGGTTAATGGTACTACTCTTACATAATCTCTTGCATAAGATATTGTACTTATTGCTTGACTTGAGATTGATTGTGGGATATTTATGAATGCATAATGAGACCATTCGGGGTCCCAAATGTAGTCTGATTGTTCTGTGATGGCGGTATCATCGTTTGAATTTTGAGGTCTAAAATTTTTTCTTGCTTGTGAAATTAAATATATATTATGTGTGAAATAATCTATTATAAACCATGCCAAAATTTTTTTTAAGTCATGTTTTGTATGTTGTGAAACTTCATCTTTAGTGAAATTTTCTTTAATTATATGTAGGAAAGTTGAAAATAGTGTGATTTCATGTCGTACCCTTATATGTTTGGATGTCTCTGTCGGTGAGACATTTGAGATTGGGGTTTCGTTTTCTAATATTGAAATATAACTATATATTATTGCAAAAACTTCATTAGTAAATATGGAGTTTGCTCTTTGTGAGTTATGATATTGTATGCTTTTTATATATTCTAAGAATACTTTTGAAAATTCTAAGTCAAGAGTGTCTGTTTGAATTACATATCTGCGGTGATTCGGGTTTGGTGTACTGAATTCTATGGTGTAGATTCCGTATTGTTGTGTTAAATTACATATATATTTCAGATAGTGATCAATAATTTGTCTTTTGATTTTTACATCTGGGAACTCTGCTTTACATGGGCTGATTCCGGGTTCAAACAAATTTAGGAGTAATTTCTTGCAAAAGTCATGCTGGCCTCTATTATCGGGTGCATCTACGAGGAAGGGGTAGATGTCGTCATCATCTGGACTATCTTCACTTGGAGTGTGTGTTTGGCTCATTTTTTCGTTTAATGACTGTTAATAGGTAATTATCGATGTGTCTAATTGGTTGATTCCAATTATACAAGTGTACTGGTTTGTGTTTATATTGCTTTTTTATTCTTCTTTTTCCTTTTTCGATGATTTTGAAGTTGTTTCTGAGTCTGAAAAATATAACTGATCGTGAATGGGGCAATTTTTATCAATAGATTCTTTTAATTTATAAAGTTCGTCTAAATTGTTGGCTTCTGATTCTGAAAATGCGTTTCTATTTTTGGAAAATCTTTTTCGTTTTATTTGTCTTTGTTTGGTTATTATTTTCTTTTGTAGTGTTTGTCGTTTTGTTCTAATATATCCAACTGTTTGTGTATGAGGTGTGATTAGAAGGTCGTATTTTTTGTTATCTATTTCACAGTTGTGTAAAACGATTGTTTGTTTGTTTCCTAGATTTTTAAATGACATAAGGCTTAGGATGACGGATGCAAAAAATTGTTAGATGATTTCTATTTTCTTAAACTGTTAGTCCTTACGATTTTTTGGTTAGCTTAACCTGGGTCTATTTGTTCAGGGTTGGAGAGAAAAGTATATCGATTCCGAAGAATGATTTTTTACTTTCTCGTGGCTAGTATAAGCTAAGGTGTTAACTTACTTAATCTTACTTAGGGGTAGTGATTGTGTTCAAGGGTTGGAGAATAGTAAATCGATCCACAAGGTTCAGGTATAATTAGAACGCGAGTAGTTCGTTAGATACTATTTTAAACTTACTAAGTCTAAGATTTATCCTGGGTCTGATAAGAGGAGGGTTCAAGTGAAGGATGAATAACCGAAGTTCTTCAGTTTATCCTAATTTGAATAATTAGTTTTGTTCAAAAATTTCTATTAGTCTTGGGTTTTTTGAAAGGGTTGGATAGTGAATCGACGTTTGAGGTCGTTAGACACTAGCTAAGTGGGTGGGGGAGAACAAAATTGTTCTTTTTGATCCAGGGATAAGCCTTGATGATCAAGTTTTAATTTTAATTAAATATAAAATTAATTAAGATCCAAGGATAGGCCTTGATGATTTGATTTTAAAATTAAGTGAATTTAAGTTTAAAATGGTTTAAATTTGTTTAAGAAAAAGATTTAGTGTTTTAATGATATTAGTGAGCTTATGATTGCTGTTATGTTTTAGGTGATGAAGCTGGGACAACTGATGATTTTATGATTACTAACAGTTTATTGTCATGCTACTAATTTTTGTTTTGATTTTCAATAAATATTTTTTCAAACATGTTTTATATAATACTGCAGAATTTTAGGAAAACGATCTGAGATCTTTTTATCAATCGTTATGGTACATTAATAGTTTGATTAATGAAGATTATGAAGATTGACTTCAAGATTTTATGTTTGTAAATGAAAATCTAAATTCATTGCTAATAAAATTCTAAATATAAAAGTTTGTGTTGGCTTTTGCCGTACTATCATATAACTATTTGGTAAGTTTCTACTTTGTCGTATGTCGTCTCTGGTTCGAGGTCTTCTTCCAATTCCGGGTAGTTCTAGTATCGTTCGGAATATTGGCTCTGATCTATTGAGTCGTAGAGACATTTCGATTAAATTATCGTCGTGTAACATTTTAAAAATGTTTTGTCTAAATTCTAATCTATTATTGGTTAATTCTAAGCTATTAAGGTCTTGTTCGAGACTTATGGTCGCATCAGATGAGTTATAACCGATGGTCTTAACTCATAGAGTAATTTCGGATAGAGTACACCGTCTGCTCGTCACGCAATCTTATTTTCGGCCGGATAGATTCGTGCAACTTCTTAGTCTAATACCGATCCTAATCTTACTCTTATACTATCTAGTCTCAGGTTGTTTAACTAGTCTCTGCTAGGCTCAATAGATCTAGGGTATACTGGTTTATTGCGGCTGCTGAAGTTCTCTTGGAGAGGCAACTAATTTCTAAGTTAAATTCATATCGCTCTGGTGCTGAAATTACAAGTAATCTCAGCACTTACAAATAAGTGGGTTGTTAGTTAGATGGATCATGATTGGTTAATATTAAATACTTTACAGTGGTAAAATATCTAATTTATCCAATCATAAAATGTAGTTTAGATCAGGTTCCAAAATGCACTCTTTTCTATTTCAGTAAATAAAAAACGAGAAAAAGTATGAGATCTTGTCTTGAATCTACTGGACAGTAGGTATTGGCCATTCAACAACCATGCCACATGTAGCAATAGTTATTGATAACTCTATTACAATGAAATATTTTCCTGATCTGATTAAAACAAACCAAAAACCATCGATCAAAAAAGGCCGAATGAGTCCTCAACAATTCTTACCATTTCAAAAACCTGTTCATTTTTCCAAATGTTTTGTAAATCTTTGCCTGCGCAGATCAACGTTTTTATCTGAAAAAAAAAACAGATTTTGACTCCTACGGGACCCTAAATTTTTTATTTGAAATTAAGCTGAACAAGGCGCAAATTTGAACAATGTCTAGCTCCTCGAGCGGTATTAGGTCCATTGTTGTTCAAGTTATTTGCAAAGAAAAAAAAACAATTTTGAAAGTTCGACGGATAAGTTTCAAAACAATATGCAAACGACCGTTTGGTATGGTATTGACAGCTTTTTAGGAAAAGTTGGCAGCTTGACTTGGGTAAAGACTTTACGGTGTGACATTAACCCGCGGTTCGATTAAGATTTTCAGTCTTAACACGAATTGCGGTGCGAAATTAAAATTCTTGTCTTGAGTCGTCAGTCTTTTCCTAAGTCGCGCTATCAGGTTTTTCTTTTGGCGCGCGATCTTTAGAAAACACTGGAGGCTCGACGAAAGAAAAGACTCTACCTTGTGACTCAAACCCTCGGCATGACTACGAAATTCAGTCTAAAAACGAACTGCGGCTTGACGTACAAAGTCTTTTCTTAAGTCGCGGACCATGACCCGGTTCGGCAAGGGATCATCGCAGATGAAAAAGTTAAAATCGTTCTAGATTTTGAATGCAAAACTTTTCTTTTGATCAAACGCGGGTTCTAACATGTGAATATCTATTTGAGTTGGAGGGTCATAACAGATCAAACATTCAAAGTGCATTGTAGTTTCATAGGTGTCAAATTACAAAAGACTGGTAGAAATTGGTCCATTTGTATGAACGTCAAAAAATAAAGTGCTATTCACCTCGTTATTGAAAACTAATTTAAAAATGAAAAACAAATTACTTTTACTTTCAATTACATTTGTTTTAATTGAGAAGTTCGATTTTTAATTATAAATAATTGTTTCTATTTATTCTAAGCTAAAAAAAAAACAAAATGGTTCGAGCTATTTATTTGCTCTGATTTTTGTAATTTTATTAGATTTTTCTTTGAGAAGTTAACGACTGGTTACTTTCAAAACGCCGAAAAATTTATTAACATTTGGTTTGATCAAGACAAAATCACTGTTAGCTAATTCATCTTGACGAAAAAATTAATTGCCACTTAAACATCTGGAGTTATTGATAATCATCTATTTTCAACGATTGAAAACACTCGTCTATTTCGAAGAGCTCATCGGCCATGTAAGATGTCCAAGCTGAAGAGTAAAAATTTTTGGTCAATGTTATTGTTTAACTTTTCTATTGTATCTCATTAAAAATTATTCACTAAACACAAAAATTGCTTCTTATCTATCCAATCAGTTTATGGTAAGACTTGCAATTTGGTCGATTTTAAATTGTTGATTACTTTTTTCCTCAATATTAATAGTTTTTCTATGTATTCTTCATGCCTTTTTCTCTGGACAATTTTGAGAATCAAAAAACTACGCTTTGGGGATGATTTTGTAATAAAATATGTATAATTTTTTGCAGTTTCTAAGGTCAAAAATTTTTAAATTTATTTCAAGGTACCTTACATTTTACGGAAAATTCCAAATACAGCAGTCCTGCTGAGGGCAAGGGCAGCAATTTTTTAAACCAAAAAAAACCGCTCTCTTGTCAATGATGACAGTAAGAATTTTTTAAATTAGCTTTACAGTCCAACCTAGCAAACATCTTGTTTGTTAGAATCACAAAAGTGCAAAGTTTAAATTTGGTTAACTTTTTAACGCACGTTTTTGGTTAACTTTTTAAACGCATTTTTCTCCTCAAGAACGCTCATATGAATACAAACAAAGTATCATTCATATTAAGCCATTGATCAACCGTTATCCGGATTAAAAGAAGCAAAAGAATTTTAAAAAAAAACATTGTCTCTTTTTCAAGAAAATTAAGTCTGAATGACATTGGTTTTTAGACTAAATATGACATTTTGATGAAAAATTGACCTGAAAATTTATTTGTGTCAAATTTTGGAAAATATTTTAGGTATTCTACCACTCGATCCTGTTTTTCTTGGTAATTCAGTTGCCTCAAATCAGAAAAATTGTTGATTGATTTTTAATTTTTATTTTTTTCCTTTATCTGTGAATTTCTTTTCCGAAAGTCGTGTGTTCGAATTTTTGGTAAATTTTTATAAGCTATTTTTGATAATCCTTTATCAGCAACTACTATTTTTCTAAATTACTTGGAATTTTCCAAGCTTTGGCAACCGGCTAACCTGGTTGTTCCGACTATTGAAAATGGAGATGAATTTTGTTTTCGGGTGTTTCTTGTCTTTTTTTGTGTTTTCCACAAAATTAGATGTTCCAAAAGCCACTTAATGAGTCAAATGATACATAAAAATAAAATCTTTTTTTATTTTTTTTTAATAACAACCGGTTTGAAATTTGTGAATTCTAGTGTAATTTCGCTCATGTAAAACGATTGAACTCACATTCGTTATAGTTATATGAAAATCTTGCGCCTCGACAAGATGAATTTTTCAAGGAAAACTGCTTTTGGACGCTTCATTTAGCTCTTCCGTGATAATAAAGTTACTCAAAAAAAAGGAATTCATAAAATTGATATGCGAACAAAGAGAAAACTTTTTAGAAATTTACATTTGTCATTTTTTTTGCGGTTGATTCAACTGTTTTCTGTGACTTTGCATTTTTTCTCATCACATGACGCAACAAAAAAAATGACACTAACTAACATAGAAGAGAGAAAAAAAAACATTTTTATTTTTTATAGTTTTTTTCATGAGTGAGCTCAAAAATTTCTGTTCTTCTTGTTCCGACCATTGAAAACGAGAAGGAAAAATGTATTCGGGTGTGTTTTATTTTTTTCCAACTAACATCAATTGCCAAGATTAATCATTGGAATGGGTCTAGTGATATATCTTTTCAAAGCACCTTCACTCTGATTCGACCAATATTCAAAAAAATTCAAAAAGTTGTCCTTGTGTTGTGAAAAAACCGGTTTCTTATTGGTCTTTAGTTTGATATCGAGTAATTAGAGCAAGCGATCAGGCTTTTACAGAAAGATAAACCATGCAACTTTAGTGAAAAATTTTTGGTGCCAATTTTGGAATAAAAACTTCAACATTCAAAAAAATTTCTTTGAAGGAAATTTAGAAAAGTTTTTGATTTTTTTTGAATTTTTTTCTCTAAACATTTTCGACAAAACCGCTGCCTAATTTGCCGTTTTTACTGTAGCTCTTGAAAAGGTTCATTTTCTTTGTGTACCTAAGTTTTTGTTTTCGTCTGATCCTTTCATCAAAGCACGCACAAAAAACAATACTAATTAGAGAAAAAGAAATGAAAACACTTTTTTTAATGAATTTTTCAAAATGATGGTCGGAACATTCTGTGCTACTTGAAGAGCAACCGGCTATCGTTGTTGCAATTTGGTTTCAATTTGAATTAGAGCGGGCATGGAAAATTATGAGAAGTTTTGCAGGGGGCCTGCAAATATCTACCCGCACCGTAGTTCCATGGATAATAATCGATTATATTGAATTTTCGTGATCTATCTCAATAAATTTCGATAATAATCGATTATCATTGATTAAAAATGGATTTTAATGAAACCATTTTTCTAATCATTAAAATCCGAATATAATCGATTATAATCGATTATTTTTGAAAGAAAATGAAACTTGTTTTCGAGGCAAAAAAATCCATTTTTAATCGATTATAATCAATTATAATGGATTTTTTCGAGGGGTTATTCTTGAAATTTTACAATTTTGTTCAAAATTATCTCATTTCCTGTTTAGTGCAGTTGCTACGAATTACGTTTCATAAAATGTTACATTTCAGAAAAAAATTTATATTTTTTTTGTCTCTACTTTTTTAATTCATCGCAGTTTAACTAACACTTCATTTCACTGTTTTTTTAAACAAAACCCTAATAAAACTAAATTTTCAGGGGTTTGAATTAGATTTTCATAGCTTCCCCACCGGAGTTCCATGGATAATAATTATAAGTTTTTTAACCCAGTTTTTTAACCGCGTTTTTTAACCCCCCCCCCCCCCAGTTTACCGCTTACCGCCCCCGCCCCCCCAGTTTACCGCTTACCGCCCCCCCCATTTAAGCCCCCAGTTTACTACCCCCCCGCTTACTCCCCCTCCCACTCCCACCATTTACCCTCCCCCAGTTTACCAGTCCTCCATTTACCCTCCCCCAGTTTACCAGTCCTCCATTTACCCGTCCCCAGTTTACCCGAATTTATTTACCCAACCCCCCCAGCTTCTCCCCCCCCCCAGCTTCTCCCCCCCCCCAGCTCCCCCCTAGTTTACCCTACCCCTTTAGCTGAGGGGGGGGGGGGTAAGCTTGAGGGGGCGAGGGGATGACGTTGAGACATGCCATGTAGTAAAAGACATGGTATAAATTCTGCAATATTCTCGCAAAATTTTGCAAAAATAATCGAATTTAGTTCTAAAAATGAAATGGATTATAATGGATTATAACGGATTTTATTTCAAAAAAATCGATTATAATGGATTATTTTGGCAAAAATAATCGATTTCAGTGATAAAAATAGTGGATTATAATAGATTATAATGGATTATAATGGATTTTTATTTTTCGAAAAAAAATCGATTTTAATGACCACATAATCGATTACGTGGTCTAAATTTGCCACAATAATGGATTATAATGACGACATTTTAGACTACATTTTTACATTATAATCGATTTTTATCCATAGAACTCCGGTGCGGGTATCCATCACAAAAATCTCTCAAAACGATCACAACTGATAAAAATGCCTATGACTTCTAAAATCGAGCTAAATGAGGAGAAAATCAAAAACAAATGTCAATGACGTATAAACTATTAAAATACGTAATAGATAAATTTAAAACAAAATCCAAGTAAAAACTTTTACGAGGAACACGATTTCTAAAATTTTCTATTCACTCAGTTTTTTCGAGGACAGTAGTGAGAATGACAAATAGTTTTTGATCAAGTACGACTAGATCTGAACATTTGGTTTTTCTAAACTGCAACAAAAAAAGCGTATTTGAAACCATTAATTTTATAACACCAAAAACAGAGTTTGTTTCAAACTGCAAGACGAACTAGCGTTTTTATTACAGTTTAAATGGGTTCAATATGTTGTATTTATCAACTCTGTAAGGTGATCTTTTGCTATGGCCGACTTTACATTGAAACCACTTCCGGGCTCAAAGTTGATTTCCACTCAGTAGAGGAACAATAAGGCGACCAGATTTTAATCAATAAAAAAAGGTATTTGGTTGCTGCCAAAGTTCTACAAAATGTTCCACACACGCATCTTTTTTTTGTGAAATATCAAAATTAAGGAATAAAATTCTAAAAAAACCTAAACCTTAAATTTTAGATCGTCCACAAAATTTTTTGACAAACTTGGGTTTCCATTTGCTAAATAAGACAAATTATGGTAGTATTTTTATGCTTTTCCCTATAAAAACGTTTTTTTGTGGCTGGCTTTTCACGACAAAAAAATTATTTGAAACACTCTTGAAGCCAGCAAAACATGGAAACGCAACTTGGACTTATTCGAGTTTGTGAGAAGAGACAACTGGTCAGTAACTACAGTTTGAAAGGTAAGATTTTCTCTGAAAATTGGTAAGAAGATAAATAGCTTAGTATTTCTAACTAAACTAGCAAAGTTTTCCAGCAACTGCAGAGGTACCTGAAAATGTTGGCAAGAGAATATGATTTATTCTAATGTGCTTTCAATCTTAATTCCAGGTGTGAAAAAAAATTTTCGACAAAAATCGTTCACTACTCTGGATATTCTAATTCTGACCAAATTAAGAGGCCATGTAGTCAGTAGTGGGCATGGGGAGAGGGGGCAGACGCTTTCTTCCCACCCCTCCTCATTTCAATCACCTGGAGACTCAAAGCCCAAAAGTCCCCTTTGATACTATTTCACGACATCCATTTTTGCCTGACAAAAATTTCTAAAATCACTCTTGGCGTCAACTGATACTAAACATATGAGTGGGGGAGAGCGAGCCAAAAAAAACACATTTTTTGGTCAAAAATTTCGAATAAGTGCCTAAAAACGTCTTTTGTGGCTTGGTTTTTTTTCTAGTTTGTGCGGGCGGAGAAAAAAATTACTAATAGGGTCTTTAAAGTTATTTAGAATAGTCTAAAAATCAATTAGGTCGACCTAAGAAAGAAAGTACACAAAAATTTTAAGCGCGTCCGCACATATAATATCTTAAAAGATTGATATATTACTATTATCCGTCCGGATATGTGACAACTTTACCAAAAACGCGCAAACACAAACCTTCGATCGATAACGACCAAAAGTTTGTGGACTGAACTAGATACTATATTTGTCGCAGAAAAACTGTCGTATTTGAATGATACTTTTTTATCTGTAGATTTCAGAAAAAGAACAAAACACTCAAGCTCTATCAGGCAGACTTGGTATATTTTGTATATAGAAAGCAGATTTGAGGCTTAAGAAGAAAAATGGGTCTAGAATATGTTCACTGCCCACATGCTAGACAAAAAAAACTCAGAGGAACTTTTGGCAGAAACAAGAACTCCGAAAGTAGCATACGAGTACGCCATTAGAAGAGAGAAAGAAATTGAACATAACAATACAATCAAATACCAGAATCGGGGCCAAGAAAGCTCGTCAGGGTACGCATTCAGTGTTAAAAAGGAACTGAAATTCACGTGAAAACGAAAGAACGGAACTCGTCCTTGACTTTAAATAAGTTCAATGAAAAGGACGCAAACTGTCCAAAAACCTTTTAAAAAGTTGAACAAAAGAAAAACAAACTGATAGACTAAAATCACGTGAAACAAATCATCAAAATTTTCGCAAATAAAAATTTATCAGACAAGTTTTGTTTCCAGTTGAAAATGACCAATCGATCAAATTGGCATAAAATTCCAAGAAAGTCAACGACCAAAATCTCAAAATTCAGTTTTAACCGCCCAACAAACAACTAATTTTAGCCCAGCTACCACATGAATTTGGGGATTTGTCATTGAAAAAGTTTTTTTTCTCAAATCTGGACTTAGGATAAGCAAACGCAAAAATCCCACTGGATAAAACAACCAAGTAACAAGACAATTTCAGCCTCATAAGGGGAAGAGCAACGGGCACAAACCAATTTAACAGCTACGCCAGCAGATTTTAAAAAAAAATTGGGTATTAAACCAAAAACACAAAATTAAGTATTAAACGCCCAACAAAGAACTAATTTTGGCCCAGCTACCACATGAATTTAGGGATTCTGTCAAAGGAAAGGTTTTTTTCTCAAATCTGGATATAGGATAAGCAAACGCAAAAATCCCACTGGATAAAACAACCAAGTAACAAGACAATTTCAGCCTCATAAGGGGAAGAGCAACGGGCACAAACCAATTTAACAGCTACGCCAGCAGATTTTAAAAAAAAATTGGGTATTAAACCAAAAACACAAAATTAAGTATTAAACGCCCAACAAAGAACTAATTTTGGCCCAGCTACCACATGAATTTAGGGATTCTGTCAAAGGAAAGGTTTTTTTCTCAAATCTGGACATAGGATAAGCAAACGCAAAAATCCCACTGGATAAAACAACCAAGTAACAAGACAATTTCAGCCTCATAAGGGGAAGAGCAACGGGCACAAACCAATTTAACAGCTACGCCAGCAGATTTTAAAAAAAAATTGGGTATTAAACCAAAAACACAAAATTAAGTACTAAACGCCCAACAAAGAACTAATTTTGGCCCAGCTACCACATGAATTTAGGGATTCTGTCAAAGGAAAGGTTTTTTTCTCAAATCTGGACATAGGATAAGCAAACGCAAAAATCCCACTGGATAAAACAACCAAGTAACAAGACAATTTCAGCCTCATAAGGGGAAGAGCAACGGGCACAAACCAATTTAACAGATACGCCAGCCGATTTAGAAAAATAATTGGTTTTTCACAAACAAACTTTCGGAATAGTTTTGCATTCTTAGATGAGATTCTTACGGTTACACCAGGAAAACAATCTGACCATCTACCGGCGCTGAAAACTGTATTGGATAATAAAAATTTTAGAAAACTTGGCAATTTCAAGAAGTAAATGTAAATTTGCTTGCAAAGAAGTAAAGTGGTTGAAAATCAACACAAAGGAAGAAAGGACAAGCCTGCTAATTGCAAAGACAGCAGCGATTGCAAATAAAAACCTCCAAAAGGTTCAAACAACTTAAAATTTTTCAGCACCGATATATCACATGACCTTATAAACACTAGAGCTCGCCGCTCAATTGATCCATTATTGAATGATTCTGAAACAAAAAATTCATCCGGTACAAAACGCACGAAACCACAATTTAAAAAATGTATACTTGTTGATAGAAATTACCGAAATTAAAATTTATGACAAAACTTGGAGACTTAGGAAGTGTGCGACGCATCGCAATTTTAAAGGTTTTCGATTATCTACGGGGGAAAATGAGCTACAAAAAATCTTGAGCTTTTGAGGGCAGTTTGGTCAGCAGCATTTTTCAAATACTGCCTGTACGCCAAATCGTTTTCAAAAATTACCAATTATCAAGCTTTTTCAAACGCATAAAAAACATCGAAAAACTCTAAAACAAAACAATCAATGTTATTCCGATGGATTGAACAACTAATGTTCTTTAATTTTGATATAAAATTTTTGGCTTAGTCAAAAAATGTGTCTCTCGAAATTGTTTTTTCGAAATCCAGTCAACCCGACGCAAAGAGAAAAAACAAATGAGGAGTTTCCCGCAATTTACCGCAATGATTTGTATGCTCAAGTTTTTGAGCATTTTAGTGCTAGTTTTGAATTAGCCAAAAAAAGCGAGCTCAGATATTTCGAATGAAATGTGCATAAAAGAGCATTAACTAAAGGTTTCAAAAAAAAATTTAGCCAAAAATCTTAACATAAACAAAACCGAAAAATCAAACGAAAAGGACAAAAAAACTTGTACCTACCATTCATGGACAAAACCGAGGACGAAATGGTCTCGCAAAGTACCCTAACAGAGGGACCAAATTACCCGGTGTCACAAAAAAAACATTATACCGAAAAGCTCACGAACCGGGGAGGTCTGCCAAAATCTAGCCTGAGAGGTGATAAATCAATTTATGGCATGTGAAGAAAAATGAGAAATCAAAAAAAGAACGAGAGACCAAAACGGCAAGTAGGGGAAGCAGACCATACTCATTACATCTCTTGAAGAACGATCAGGTTATCAGAACCACAATTTCGTTCGCGAAACACTTTGGAGGAGTCTCAAACAAGAACTCAACCAGATGGAACATTCAAATGGAAGAAATCAAGGAAATTGATAAAGGAGGTATAACGAATCAAAATGGGAAACAAAAAGGAAAAAGGGAACGTACCAAAGAAGTATGCACTCAAGAGTATTAAGTCCAAAAAGTTGTTTTGTTCGATCTAGACGATCTTATACCAAGCAAATAAAAACGAGAAACGCAAGAACAATTTACAGTTCGGAATACAAATACCAAAAAATTGGCTCGGAAACGGAAAACAGCGTTAATAAAAAAAATCAACAAGCGCGCAAACAGGTGATAGATCGAACAAAACGGGCCTCACAACAATTGAACCACGGATAAACATGTCTCGAAAGAACAGGAACTGGCGGAGGCGCACCAACTGATTCTTGCAACCGGTCATGAAACACTTACCAACGATGACAGAAAAAAACATGGAACAAGCTAAGGAACGAGGATTAAGCTTCAACATTAGGATCAAGCTACGCTTGAAAAGTCCTTTGGGGTCCACTTTAGGACATTAGGAACGAGTGTATAGTCATCGACGATAGGTTAGTAAGCCTACGCAAGAGCAAGAATCAATTCTTAGAGTATTCATCTGACTCACCCAAGAACCTATGCTATGCTGATCATCGCAGACGGTATATTGTTTCCTCAGATGCATTGGTCTATTGCATCAATGGGACAAAATTACATAACAGGTAGATAGCAAAGAACAAAATATCAAGTCTAATAGAAAAAAAACATCATTTCGACTTAGAGAAAGTACTAAACACCAATGAAGAGGTACAATTTGATTTTTCAGTACCCCTGCCTGATGAGCTAGCAAAGAAGGTATGAGTTTTGGCTGCCATATACACCCAACAATAGAATTTGTAAAAACACCCAATACCCAACAATAGAATTTGTAACAAATATAAAGGTTGAAACGGCTGAGATGTATTCAAGAATTTATGCAAAAGTGTTCAATGAACAATGGGGCTCCGAGAAAAATCAGGTTCAATAAGCTGGAAAAATTAAGAGCTGAAAAAAAACTTCAAACCCACTGTGAGAACAATAGCGTTATACTTCCTACTGCACCGCTAGACAATCAAAAGGCAAAAGTGGTGGTAGACCGCTTATTATAAACATTAAAACTAGACTAGTAGTGCAGAAACTTGACCCCAAGATTAAACACTGAGCTAGTTTTAGAAGTGGCAGAACTCTAAAATCTTTTTAGATTAGCCCAACCACCGGCACAAAGTTTTCACCGTTTGAAAAGCACATGGGGGGAGCTCTAAACCATCTTATCCAAACTTGCATCAACATTCAACCAGAACAATTTTAATTGAAACGACAAAAAACTGACTACAAATTCAGAGGACAAAAAGAAGCTTGAGGGGCCACCACTGACACCAGATCAAAATCACGACCTTATTTGCTGTTCGGAGGACGAGGTGGTTTTCAGACGTCATGCATTCAGGAGATCCATCTGGAATTCGTCAATTCAGATACCGATCAGAAAGATACCAAGGTTCGAGAAACAAAAACTTAACACTTACTGGCAGCAAAAAATTATCACCAGAAAAAGACACCGGAGACAAAATGCGAGGAAAGAATAAGACAGGTGCCCTAAAAACACTTAAAATACCACAAAAGGTTAAAAAACCTAGCAAGCGCTACACAAAATACAAAACACAAAACCCATGAGGGAAGAACCTTCACCTATATTCAAGATAAATCTTGATCACAAACTTTTGGGAAATAAACAAAACTTTTAAGAAACAGTGGGATCGCAGTCGTACAGAATCCAGGATTCGCTGTCGTACCGACTCGACTAAGTAACTTTGTGACATACAAATTAGCGCAGCACAAGTAAGCTATCGAGTTTTTATATAGAAAACCCAAAAACACCAGCCCATTGTTTTTTTGAGGAATAATCAGAAGGCCAATTGGTCAGAAAGATTACAAAAAGATCAAAGAAGTCACGCTCGGAGAACGTACTGATTAGAGAAAAACACCGAATCCTAGGAATCAAAAAATCCCGTCGGAACAGACAAAAAGGGGAATGAAGAAAACCACCTGGAGAAAGACAACTACCCATTACATCATCCAGCAAAGGATCTTCACCCAACAAGAAAAAAAAGAGTTCTTCAAAAAAAACAAGTCAAAAGAACACGGAAGAAGAACAGGCGGAGTATCGAAAGAAATCATCTTCAACGTTACCAGAACCTCATCGTTGAAAACCAAAGTCTCAGCCTCGTTCCCATCAAATCCTGAACCTGTGATGAAATAAACAAGATATCAAAAAGAAGTCTCCACCAACAAGATCCTCAACCAGAACAGAATTTGGTAAACTAGCAGCAAAAATTGCGACAAAACCCCCTTATGACTATAAATGAGAAGAAAGAAGTCACTCATAGGGCAACAACAAAAGAAGAAGCACCTTCACTAAGAGAGTGGATGGGCTTAATGGCCAACCAGCTGGAAATGAAGGGCGCTGACCGAATCAAAGCCTGGATTTTTCCAAAATCAAAAACTTAACATTGGAAAAAAATCAAGGTTGAGACAAAACAAAAAAGGAAATAGAAGTACTGTAAATTAAACCATCGAGAATGCAGGAGAATCGAAATCAGAAACGTCAGGTAAGCAAAACAAACAACCGGGAGCAGAGATGGAAAAGACGAAGGTACTTAAAGGAGAAACAAGCGGATGAGACATCAAAACAGACGGAGTAGAAGAGAAAGATAATAAGCCGAGAGCGGCGGACAAGAATGAGAAAAAAAGGGACCAGAAGTTCCAGACAACGGAAAAGCGGAGAAGAAAGATTGGAACACGGAGTGTCACTCCACAAAAAAAACTCAACAAACATACTCAATAAAATTTTTAGAGAATCCAGGGGGGTGTTATCCGTCCGGAAAGGTGACTCCAGTTATACATTTTATTTATCGGTGAAAATGAACGATGATAAGAAAAAAGCTTAAAAATCAAACAACCATCTGGAGAAAAATACCAGCACCTGCACAGTTATACCGTCATTTCTTTCGAAATTAAACAAAAAACGTATATATTCCAAATTTTTAAAGGGTTTTGTAAGTCTGTATTTGTGTTCCGCATTGGCATTAGTGGTCAAAATTTTGGGCGCTTCTTGTCCAAATACCGGCTTCTCTTGTTCGAATTAGTTTTTTTAAATCATTTTATACTAATTCTTTTTTTTTAAATAACTTATACAATATGTCTAACTAATGTTGCAAGTCTAACCTATTCGGCCCTCTAAAATATTCGGATTATCGGCTAGTCTCCGAATTGGATTTTAGTTGCTTGGCTATATAAAATTCCTAACTGTGAAAAAAATGCTCAGTTTGCTTTGGAACCAAACTAAAATATAACTTGACTAAATCTTACTGTATTATTACTCTGTAGAGTAGCTTTTGCACTATTTTATGGCCAATACTGTGACTGATTTTGGCCACTTTTGACTTATATTGACCATCATCTATAGTTGTGAGTTTCGATTTTAGAAATTTTGTATCTTTTTACTGTAAAATTTGTTTGTAAAAAGCAAAGCTTGATCATGTTCAGTTGGTGAAGTAAACTTGTTAGATATTTTTTCACGGCTCGAACAAACCGAATCTAATTCAATATTGGCTTATTGAAAAGTGGTTCACCTAGTATAACAAAGAACTTACAATTTTTTATTACTTTTTTACATATTAATCGTGAAAACTTTGAAAACTCTTCTCTCAGCTCAACTTCATCTTATTGTACATTTTTACTTATTTGAAGAATCTCAAAAATACGGAGTTTCAATTTTATTGGAGTGCAACTTGAACTTCATAAATCCGGCTGAGAATTTGTTGAATAATTACTTGACTGTGATTGGTTGAAATTGAGGAAGCTTTGACCTCTCTCCCGATGAAAATATAAATTGGGATTATATTCCGGGAGGTAAAAGGGAAAACATAGTACTGCACTAGTGAAGCAAGAGCAACTGCCGCCGAGACAATAAAAGTGGCTTTTGGCAATATAAATGCCACAACAATACAAAATACCTCTGAGAGAGCAAATATTGACTTTATAATCCTTCCTTTACTAAACTTCGAAATTGGCTCTCAAAACTAAAATTGGTAAGACTCAAATTTCGAACATTAATGTCAAAATATCTCCAATCTGAGAATTTACCCAAGTTTCCCTTAATTTAATTATTGTTTTTTAATCCCATGCCGCGTAATAGCTGCGAATTTATTCAAGCTTATTATTAATTTTTGTTAATTTCATCTTTTGACCAGTTATTTTATAGCGTAGGAGGCATTTCGATCAATTCGGTTTTTAGTCAACTTGAGCCAAGTACCTGCTGCCTTCAGCCGCGAGTTACTTTTACTTTAATTCTCAATTTAGAAGCAGAATTGTCCCTCTTATCTCGACAGATTAGGTCTATAAGTGACCATTCCACATACCGAAAGGAGACTTCAAAAATTGTTGGTTCAAAGCCGAGCTGAAATTAGTCTGAAATAATTTTTATATAGAAATTTGAATTCACATTTGTTCTTGTTACCGTTCGAAAATCTGCGTCAAATTCAGAGCTTACTTAAAAAATCTTAATTTCTATTTATATTGGTGGTAAGATATTGACATTACCAACTAAAAAGATTCTACTCGAGCCAATTTAAAAGAAATTAAAATTCTTCCTAAAAACTTTACAAAAGATTCATTTTAAAATCAATTGGACATCAGAAGTTATCAAAGTTGTTGTCCTCATCTTTTAAACCATTGTTGTTTTCCTTATTTTAGAATAATTTTTTGCGTTAAAACTTTCAAACAAAAAAGGACGCGTCATTCATTTGATAAATAATCTATTTGTTGCTATTGCGAAATAAACAAAAATCAAGTCCATTATTTTCATTAATTCTATTCGTCCATTATTTTCACCTAATAGCGACACCTTAATTTTATTATTATCAAATATTTATTTTCAAAAATTATATACTTTAGCTACCTATAGTCTGAATTGAATAATAACAAATACAACGGCATTATTACTCAAGCAACTTATTATCGCAACCTCTAACGTCCTCATCTTTGTTATGGTCGAGCGGGGCTCAAACTATCTGCAACTTTATTTGATTTGCTGATTAGTTGGGCAAATATATTATTCTAGTTTCTGCTATTATATCATTCAATTTGATTCTAAACTTGGCCAAAATGAAATTGGGAACTCTAAACTTGATGTCGGCAGTTTCATCATTCGTTTCGACACTTCTGGTTTTTACTTCTTTTGTTCATGTTGCTGTCGACAGTCAATCAACTCAGTCCAATAAATGTAAGTTTCAAAATTCTTTTGAAAAAATTCAATAAAGGCTTTTTCAAATGGTGATTTATTCTGTGAAACTTACAAAAATGAGTATATGTATGATACCACACCATAAATACCAATGATTACCAAGAAATTTTTTTCTACCTTTTCAGATTTAAATAGTTTCAAAACCTGTCTCTGACTATGTTCAATGACCAAGAAAACGCAATAGAAATCATCAATAGATGAAAATGAAACTTGCATCCATCAAAAAACCGAGATATTCATTTGTGTATTTGCAAAAATCTGAAAAGAAGTAGAAATTCATTTTTCCAGCGAAGATAAAATTTATTGATTTGGAGGTGAACTTGGATTAAAGTTACCCTTGGGCATATAAAAAACATACCATAAAGACAACCTTGAGGCTTACAATCAGGTCAACAATCACATCCGTGTAGTACAATTGCTATTTAATCATTTTAAGAATACATTGATTTTTCGCAAGGTTGATGCTGTTTCAAATGAAAATAAACGCACAATTTGTTTTATAATTTCCTTTTTAATCTTCCCATACCTTTTTCTGATTCACAGTGTCTAAAATGTCAAAACGAACCGATTATATGTGAACGGCAAAAAGAGAGATTAAATTCAAACCTTTACTGAAACGAATCATGTCTGTCATACTTAACTCATCGGAAAAAAACTTCAAAATGATTTCCGATCGAAATGTTTTCGGAAAGGTTGAAAATCAAGTATCAGTTCGCCACAATTCAAAAGTGGGACAATGATACCAATTTGTTCATTCTTCAATTCGAAGAAAATCTTTAATGATCCTCGCGGATTTCCTTTTTAATCCTTTTTAGTCAATTGTTCGACAAACACTCCATTTTCTGAATGAAGTTAATTCAATTAAACCTCAGTTGATATCCAGTTAAATATAAAAACAGCTTGTTTTTAGGAAAAAAAAGACAAAAATCAATGCGAGCAATAATTGTTTTCCACAAAAAAGTTTGTTTCAATTTCCAAAATTAAATTCAGTTTCTGCTGAAAAATTTGACCCTTTTTGACCGTTTTCGTGCAAGTGAGCTTTTTTCGATGTCTTTGAATCTTCAATTGAATCAACACTTGAAAGCTCAAGATTCTCCACTGAAGAAATAATTTTGCTGAATTTGCTGACGCGGCTGTTAGTGTTTATAAACATGCTAGTTTCAGGCGACTTGGATCTTCGGCCATGTTTTGTCAAGTTGTTTTCGTGTCAAATTCGTTTGTTTACTAATTTCCAGAGTGGTCAAACTCTCTCCCTAACTTTCTAAACCTCCCCTTAATTTGTTCCGCCGGCGACTACATTATAAATCATGTTTTCTTGCTAATAACATCTAGGAAAATGGAAAATAAGTGGCTGGTGATCTTAACATTACACGAAAATTTTGAACGAAGAACTACTTCACATATTGTCAAAACTTAATTAACCAAAACATGACATTGAATTAATATTGCGACCCACAGAACGACATGATCGTATTGCGTATTAATTTGAAAGCTTATATAGCTATTAGGCAATGCAAGAGTTGAGTTTCAGTACTTCAGATTTTTCAAAAAAAGGTCCTGACCTTTCTTCCATCGAAAGTAAAACTGACCAAATTCAACGTGTTCAAGATTCCTTTTGCTCACAAAATTTCTATTAGAAATCGCGTTTTCTTCAATTTAGCCGAAATTTTTCCTGATCAGTCATTGAGGCTCGCCCCTTTTCTCGCTAATCTAAGTCGGTCAGCTAAGCAATTCACATAGTCTACCAAATTACTTAAAATAACGACTTGAGGGAAAATCATCTTTCAGAATTTTCGCTATTTATAACCAGGTGGAATTGAAAGAAAACATTGAAGCATGAACAACCGTCGGAGAGTCAGTGCTGTATTTTTTTGCAAAGCGGGAGGGGGTGGGGGTTTGGTTGAGCAGAGGCGGTAGTTAGTTAATCTGTCCCTTTTGGCGGGACGTCCCGGCGCTTTTTGTCTCGGCCGGACGACGAGTATTTGTTGCTCTTCGTCCGTATTTTATTTACACAGCTCGAGGGAAAACCAAACAAGACCATTTGTGAAATTAGCTCAATCAACATAAACTTTGTCTCTCGTAAGTCTTTAAACTTTTATACACCTAAGATAATTTGGTTCAAAGAACTTCAACTTAACACAAATCATGGTCAGAATCCACAGTTTTACACAAAGTCATTTCTAAAACAATGAGATTAAGTCGAGCCCAAAATTTGTTTCTTTACTCTCCTTTCAGCGATGTTGGTTCCCTTGATGCGAGCAAATTTGAGTGCCTATATTATGTCAATATTTGCACCCAAGACAAAAGTTTTCGTTTTCAAGAAGGGTAGTTGTTCTAAAGTCGAGAGTTCTCATTCGGGAGGTATTGCAGTATCCGGTTTTATATCTTGAATAAACTTAGCAAAACAAACCCAAACTTTATGAATTCCACTATTGTAGACTCATTTCAAAGGCGTCGCTTAATTCTTTCAATGACAATTAAGAGTGTTTTGGTAACGGTTATGTGTTTTCATAAAACCCATTAAACTGTTTAAAAATATTTAGACTGTAAATGTTTAAAAGCTCAACAACACCTCAAAAACAGCGAGCGGTTGGCAGTAAACCCTCAAGTGGGCTAAATTACATTCTCTTACAATCTCTTTTTATTTGAGTAAAACAGTAAAACTGGAACTTGGCCGTGAAAATTTAATTTATTGTAATTGACCCAACCTTTTACAAACGAGAACAAAATTTGAGACATGATTTCTGCTACTTCTGCAAGATCGATTGTTTCAAATTTGGCTATGAATAAATACACTGGAATGATTAACTTGTTAGCTAATCTTTTATTGCGGCTCGTTTCAATCCTTGGTGGACAAATGGTATTCGGAATTAATCCAAATAGGCTCAAACAAATCACAATCTAAGAAGTCTTTGTTCTGGTTAAAGAGTAATTTACCTGGCCAAAGCTACATGAAACGTTTTCGGTCTGTTATGAAAGGTTAATCTTTAAACCACTTCAACAGTAAAACGCTAAACCTCACTTTATTGTTGTCATCATGCATTTTTGCAAATCTAATTTTTTCAGATTTTGAATGTTTGCTAGTTAGGTTTAGACGTACGAGAATACAAAGTTTAAAAGAGCAATTTCTCTTCGCCAATTTTTCTCTGCGTAGACCGATTTGTATCAGATACCAGTCGACTGAATCAAAGACCCTCCCCTCGAGTAAAACAGACGCTTGAACTGGTAACACAGCTCACAATTATACACGAATACCACGTAAAAAATTCACAAACAGATAATAATTAACACAGGCACGTCAAAAAAGCCATTAAAGAACCACTCAACATTTTCATGTATGACAGAACAAATAAAATAACCCACTGCGGATAAAAAACAAAGCAAAAATGCTTTAGAAAATTATCATGATTATAAAAAAGAAACTCTACCAGCTAAATTAGTCAATTTTTTTCTGAGTAGATACTCAAACATGCGCATACCAGTTTGGTGCCAGTTGAACGGACTAATTTTGATTGTTTGAATATTGTTAAAAGCAGAGAAGGCTACTTTTACCAATTACCACAGTTGGTTCTATTTTTAAAGCGATTGATTGTCAGTTAGAGTGACTGGACAAAGTGAACTATCACCCCCCAAAATAGAGGGGAGAGAGTTCACTTGTTCACAGTAAAAGTTTTCAGCCAATCAAGTTTGAGCATAGTACATGCAGGTCTTACTGCTTGAGTTTGTCGATTAATACTAAGGGGGAGATTGTTCACTCGGTCTATCTCTTTTTTGGGGGGGGGGGGTATTTGTTCACATGGGCCGAGTGATTGAAATCTGAAAACTACGGCATTTCGAAAAGCTTTGGTTTTTGATACATACCCGGGATGACCAAAACTTCTTATCATCCAATTTCCATTTATGAGAAACTTCTTGTCATACAATTTCATACAATTACATACGTACAGAAAATTGTATGAAAACTCTATGATAAGCATTTTTCCATATATGAAAATTGTATGATAGGTGTTTTCCCATAAACCAAAAATTTTGATTTTTTCTTTCTAAATTTAGTTTCTGAAAAAATTTCGGTTGTAGTTGCAACCGAACACAAGTGACAAAGACCTTGGTGACTCAAAACACCAAAGGTTGGACGGTCTTGCATTTACAATTCATAGCAAACGGCCTGAATTTGGCTGTCTTTCACAATTGATATAACAAACTTTTATTTTCTGGCAAAATTTTTTAATAATGATTATATTAAATTTTTGAAATTTCAAATTATCAGACATTGATCAAGGCGTACGTTAACACCCCATACAAAAGAAAGAGAAATTTTCAGCGTTTTTGAAAAAAAAAAATTAAGTGAAAAGAAAATAAAAGCCAATTTTATTGTAACCAGGACTACGTTATGCACACAAAATATTAAATTTTGCATGCAAAATTTTTTTTTTCGAAAATTGTTTGTTTGCGTTCGAAAATCGATTTGCGGTTGAAAAAAAAAACAAAAGAATTTTTGGGCCAAATTTTCAAAATTACTTTTTTGTGTCGCCATGAAATTTTTTGTGTCGCCATGAAAAAAATGCCAGTCATACAATTTCCATATATGGGAATTTTATGATAAGCATTTTTTTCAAAAACGAAAACCCCAGTTTTTTATTACCGGATTGTTTTATTAGAATTAAACAGCCACACAAATGAGTTTATACCAGTTTTCAACCATTTTTGGAAATTGTATGAAAATTGTATGACAAGCATTTTCCCACACGCTTGATGTATGGAATTGTATGATAAGCATTTTTGGTGTATGGAGGTCAACCCGGGTAATAATAATCATAAAAAAGCAGATCTAGGACTTTATGAGGAAAGAGGGGGTGATTGGGTTGCGACTTTTCTTTTACAGAAAGATTTGTCAATTTTTTTTATATAGACTATGAAGACCTAAAACCGATTAAAGATTCAGCTTCGCAGACACCAACTAAAAACGGCCATTTTCTGTGAGGATGTGACAAAAAAAAACGTTTTTCGGCGCGTGCACAACTACCCCGTTAAATTTAGAGAAGAAATCAATCAAATATGGATGCCGTAAACTACAGTGCTGATTTAAATTATCCGGCAAAACGAGCAAAATTTGACACTTCAAACGAATTTTGTAATTATGGGTTGAGAAAAGACAAAAAGTGAAGAAAACAAAAACAGACTCCAAAAGAAGCCTCTTACACAGCCCAACAAGTGTATTGAAATGCAAAACCTCTGAAGTTTGCTTAAAACGTTTGAAATTTGTTTTTAGCTAGAGATTCTGATATTTTACTAATGAGATAATTTCATCAAAAATAAATTTTTTGAGACCAATACTTTAAATTCTGATCATTTAAGGTTTTCGTTTTCATCAAGTAATTTGGTAGTTTCAACGGAATTTTTAATGAATTAAAAAAAGCCATTTTTCAGGAAAAATTTTTGTAAAGAATTTCGGGGAAAACCATATAAATTCCGGTGAATATTTTAGCAGTTTTTTTCATTTTTTGTCTAATCTTAACCCCATTTGAGAAAATCGCCTTTGCAGTTACCATTGTTGTTCGTTGTGTCCGGTTAATTTAAATCAGCGCCGTATTACCAAAAGGGGACCTCTTTAATTATTTTTCCACTTTGGCAAATTTTTTAAACCCCATTTCTTATTTGGCAAAAAAATTCTTATTTGCTTAAACGTTAAATTATTCGGCTTATAGTTCTGACCATTTGAAAAATAGGTGGGAACTTGTATTCGGGTTTTTTTTCGTTTTGTTTTCCACGCAAAATCAGGTAAAACAAAACAAACATAATCATTGGACTGGTTTGAGTGATACATCGTGTTAAAGTCCTTTCAGTCGTGATTCGAACGATTATTAAAAAAACTGTCCCAGTGTCGAGAAAAACCGGCCTGAAATTTTTGACTCTTTGTCATAATTCGAGCGGATAAAGCAAGCGAGCAGGCTTACAACAGCTGAATTATGCCTAATTTAAGATTTTAAGACTTATTTTAAACAAGTAAGTTAGTTTTTGGAGTTTTGTAGCTTCAATTTGGGATCCAAAACTTTCAAAAAACAATCAAAAGTTATCTGCAAAAAATTTGAAAAAAAAGTTCAATTTTTTTTTAGTTTTTCTACTCAATTTCTACGAAATTTTTTGTTCAATTTGCCTATTTTACTAGGACTGTCCAATATGCCTAAATTATATTTTTACGTCAGATCCGTTTATCACGCCAGGCACATTAATTTGGAAAAAAATTTTCTAAATCTAAACCTTAGTTTTTAAAGACCATGGTCGGAACATTCTGTGCTACTTGCACAGTAACCGGATATTTTTGTTTCGTTATGGGAGAGCTTCGTTACTAGGTTCACGAGGGAGGGAAATAGTTTAACACATTCTCAAAAGGGGGCCTTTTTTAAGGGGTCGAATCCCGAAAAAAAGAGCGTCGCTCTCTCCTCCAAGTGCTATTGTGAAGGCATATGATGAAAATTTATGAGTTTATAAAAATTTTCATTTTTTAAAGATATTGAAGTGGTATATACCTTCAAATTTGGGTCATATAAATAGCTGCATAGATAAGAAGCCTTTTGATAACTTGAAGACTAGATAATTCGTTTCAGACGTGTACGCCCAATACAGTTTGAATGGACTCAAATCTCTAACAAATGACAAGTCATTCTCATCAACCAGTAGTAAAGGGGTTAGTGCATGTTTTCTGTACATTTTTATTACCACTTGTGTCATTCAGTTCAATAAGAAAAAAAAAGATTTTCCATCAGTTGAAAAAAGATTTCTCGTATAATAAAACTGAGAAAAGTATGAAAACAAATTTTTCTCAAAAGTTTTTTTTTCTAAACAGGCAGAAAATCTTTATTCTAAAAACTGTTGAAAAGCCTTCTTACTTTTTAGTGGCAACTGCAATCCATTCAGAATTCAGACGGCACACAGTCAATGTTCTGGGAGTCTTGCGACGCTCAGAACTCAAACCACCGCTCACGACTCACAACTCCTCTCATTAACAAAGGCGACTCCAGTCAGAATCTTCGCATCAAAATTAGGTTCGACTCCTAATCTGTAGGCAACGGATCGATCCCCAGTTGGGTCACTATTTTCTATGAGTTTTCTCACTCTAAAGTGATATTTTATGGCGCTCTTTTTTTATGAAATTGAAATATTATAGAGACTGTCAAAGCTTTTTTTGGCCTAATTTTGACTTCTTACATTTTTTCTTTCATCATGACTTTTAGCCAGATTGAAAAATGTTATTTTTGTTTTCAGTTTTCTGGTCTGGTGCAGCTCGCTGTCTTCAAACTGCAACGAAGAAAAATTGCGAGGCGAGGTAGTCCTGGGCGATAAGTACGTTTCGTTTGACGTGCAAATCAGCCAGGCACATCGGGGGTCAATTCGGTCTAAGCGACCTCCGTTTCCGCCTTACTCGACAGTCATCCCAGTAAGCGTCGACGTCCCCGCATTTCAACTTCGCTTTTCAGACGAGGGTCTGTGTATACGAATCAGTGAAATTCAAATCTACTCCACGTTTTGTCCTTCCGAAGTTAAAGGCTTAGCCTACTACCCGAAAACATTCGCCCCGCAAGCACCTGCAGAACCGATTCCGATTTTCGGACGATGTGTGACCAATTCAAGTCCAGATCCAGACGTTCATCTATCGAGCACACAACATTGTGCCAGTTTCGGCCAATGGACGGACTCGTTCTCGACTTGCCAGTGCAACCCTGGTTTTCACGCGAATGAGAATAAAACTGCATGCCACCGTAAGCTTAAAACCTTTTTTCTAAAAAATTCACTATATAATAAATTTTTCCAATTATGTAAGCCAATAATTATAAAGTTTTTTTTAAAAAAAAATCTGTTAAGAATTTATGCTCACTCTAAAAACTTTCTTATTAGAAAAATGTTTTCTGCAAAAATGACTAAACTAGACAATCTCAAAAAAAAAATTTTGAAGAAATTGAACCTGAAACCTGGCGAAAGTTTCTCATAAAACTCTCCTCTCATCAAAAATCCTTCAATAGTTCGGTCATCTTTTGTTCACGCGCTTCAACGGTTTTGAGCTCTCCGCCCAGAGTAGATTTTAAATAATACAGAGACATGATTGACTTCTAAAATTAGCTAACGGTTGACCATTTTGTATATCTATTTGTTTGCTCATTAAAAATTCATTTTCATAAATTTTGTTGTCCAAATTTTGTTACACGTGTTTTGCAACATTTGGAATCGTTTAATATATGAGTGATTTTCAGCAATCAACCGAAAAAATTCTGACAAAATCTGTTTCCAGTTTAAAAGCCATATGTGATCAATTTTGTTTCACGCCCCAGCGGTTCTAATTTTCCCTTTTCATTATCCGGAATTGACTCTAGATGATATAATAATTTTTTATGACAAATGATGAATTATTAGTTAGTTCGGGAACCGCCTGCACAGCAGAGGAAGTAATCAAAAAACAAGACTTTTCCGGAGATTTCCTAAAATCGACTTATTAAAAAAGATCAAACTAGAACTTTCATCATAAAAATTTTGACCGGGCCCTATATTTAGCGCCCGCGATGTCAACTTCATTGGTGCACAATTGTAACTTATTATAGCAAAATTAGGATAGAGTTCCAGCATTATCAATGCAAAATGATCAATGGGTTGGAGGGTTTCAACTCGTTTGGTTAAAGAGAAGAATTATAACTTGATTCAGTTTAATTTTCTTTCGTGTGGTTCGTACTTTTAAAAACTGAAAACATCAAAGTCGAGAAAAGCCTTTTAGCAAAACCCAGAATGTTACAATCATTCATTACAAAACTTTCAACATAAAAATCGTCTTATTGTGCGCGTTGTAATGAAAAAACTAATCGAAAGCGCAAATAGAAAATGAGTTAGATACAATTGACTACAGTTGTCTTCGAAAAAAAATAAGAAACAAAACATGAGAAAACAATTTAAAAAATTGCAAAAATTGTTTTTCTAGCATTTTTTGCAGAATATATTTATTTTAAACAGTTTTATTGCCAAGGAACGTAAATGAAGCTTCCAACATTATTTTGCTGGAATAAAACTAAGTTTCTCACCCTTTAAACAAAAGTTTGTTTTTCTAATAGAAAGACAAACTCTCTCATTTAAGTTGCTCCAAATCAGACTAAAACTCAAAAACTTCAAACGTGCTTTTCTCGGCACAAGGAAAATTGTTTAAATTTTTCTTTCCTTTGGTATACGACTGAAATTCTACGATGATGTATTTTTTGACCCATAGCAATGATTATTTGTGGTGCCTGAAATGGAGTAGGAAAATATGAAAAAAAACTATCTCTCACCTAGAGACTAATTTTCTCCCCATTTTCGATAGAAAAAACCAAAACACACTCAAAAACACCGTTTTTCTTCATTGTCAATGCTCAAAACAAAAAGTAATTGCTTCAAAACTAAAGTGCAAGAATCAAGTGTAAATTTGTAGAAAAATTTGAGTTAAAATTAAATCGCTTTTCATTAGTTTCCATGTCAATGTGGTCAGTGTCCTCAAATTTGATCCTAAAATTAAAAAATTTTAACACTAAAACGATTTTGTTGAATTTTTTTTATCAAATCTAAATGAAGCACGGATTAATGTGATACCACATTTGAGCACCTTCAAATTTCTTTGAGGTAGACAAATTGGAAGGGCAAATTCACCCCCACGACATAATTCCTCTTTGTCCTTTCGTGGTGTGACCAGGACAACAAATCTAAAAAAATTAGCAGACCGCCGTTCAATTTAAAAGAATTCTCGTTTATATTTTAATTTTTTAAATGCGCAACGAAATAGCACAATGTTTATAGAAAATCCAAATTTGCTAGTAACTTATTTTGTACCAGATTGTATCATAAATTTGCCTGCTTTAACGGCTTTTTCTCTGTGTTAATCGCAATCACAGTTCATCAAATTGACGACCGCCTGAATCTGTGATTAGAGATTAGCGTATGAAAAGAAACTTTTTTGTTCTCATTGTTTTTTTTTTCAGCTGACAATTGTTTCAACAAAAATTTACTAAATTTTCGATCTTTTAACTAGCTGCAATTGATGGAAGTTTTACAAATAACTTAGAGAGCATCCAAGTTTTTAACTAAAACTGGAAAATAAATTTCATTTGCGATACTTTTTCTCTGCGGGTTTCTCAAAGATATGGGGTTTGCCACTTAGGGTTAAATAAAACGCGATATATATCATCTGATTCGCGCATAAGCTGCGATTGTCTCCGCTCGAGAATTCAATTTAAAATGATTTGAGGCTAGCTATTTGGTAGTGTTATTACCTTAATAAACACTTAATACGTTCTTTTATACTTTATAATACCTGTAGGGAAAATTTTTTCGTATGCTTTAAAGTTTTATCAATTTTTGATTTTTAAAACTAATTCATAGACGCTGAAGAGACGAAGGAACATTTAAAGCTATATTTAAAGAAAATTTCCAAGGACTAGGCTTTTTACCAATCATTAATTTGAGACAAATATACAGTTTTATCCCAAAACAGTTTTTTGTTTGTTTTTTATTTTTTTCTGCAAATAATATGTTCATTTAAAAAAATGAAGTTCAAACGAAAAACAATCGAATGAAGGATGGAAACGATATTAAAACTTTGAACATTGTAAGCCTGAAAAATGAGCAAATTAATAATTTTTTGCTTTGTTTTGAATTCGGCGTCAAATTAACAAGTGCAGATGGTCTTGCAAACTTTAAATTGCACAAACATATGGGTTGATTTAGCATTCTTTCATCTTGAAAAAACTGTGCAGACTTGAGATTAATCTAAGCGTCGTTCAGTATAATTTTTAAGTCCTTTATTGATCGTGAAAATTATTCGAAATACGTCTGAATTTGCGTTTGGAAATGACAACAGTCGCGTTCGGTCTAAAGTGGCGAGGCCTGTTAAATCAGGGGATAAATGTTTAATTTACACGACCCCCGATTTTATGCGTCTCTTGAGAATTAGCATCTGGCTTGGAAATGAAGTAAAAGCGGCAGAATTGTACCAACGAGTCCCCCACTTTTATGGCGCCAGAAAAGAACCAAAGCTTAGCTGAGGAGGGTGAACTTAATAAATAAAAATCATGTGCTAAATCTTGCGCTTAGAAGATGAAAAAAGATATTTTTGTTCCGAAATTAACTGTTTATTTTAAGTAATGAAAGTAGTTCAAATTTTTTTCAGTGTTCCCATTGTGAACTGTTTTAAAAAAAAATTGCAGAAACATTAATCAAAATAAAAAAAGATATATAAAATTGTGCAAATGTTGACTTGGCTTCTAATTGAGCGTAATAATATGTAATAATTGTCTCTAAAAATCACCTGTTAATGGTAGGCAGGGTTTTATTGATGTGTTATTAATTGAAAACTAATCATGTGCTCTGCATAACATGTCAAGTTGACTGAAGTCGACTGACATTTATTGATAATGATGACAACTGCGACCTCAGACGACTTAAACAAATATACATAAATTAGGGCAAATTCTCAAGGGTTCATTTCTTGGGCTCTTCTTACATTATAGGGAAAAAATCTTGTTAGCGTTTTTATTCTGATTTAGCACTGAGGATAGGCCGAGATGATTATATGAGAGGCAACAAAATACGTATTTTTTTATAACAAAAAATGCATTTTTTTCCCAAAACAAAAAATGTGTTTTTTTTATAACGGACATTTTTGTTAGCCATTACTTTTTAGTTGTTTATAAAGTTGAATTGGCTTGGCTTTTCCATTTTCATGCCTCTAGACTAAAATCGATGCCTTCAAAAAAATTTTTCTTCAAATACTGGAGTTTTAAAAAGTAGCCAAAACTCCTTGTATAAATGACTGCTGCAAATTACATAACAAATATTCAACTATATTTCCTGTTCATTTTAGAGTGTGGGGTGCACACGTACAAAAGCGAGTACGGCAACGCCCTTCGATGCAATCGTTGTCCCACCAACAGTGACTCACAGGTGATTGGGGCAGGCAGGTGTGTGTGCAATCAGGGGTACTTCAGAAACACTGACCATGAACCAGAGAGCATGTCTTGTGCCACTTCTCCATCAGCCCCAAGGTCAGCCGGGTTCAGGACCATTATTACAAAATCCTTATTATGGAATCCATTATTACATAACTTCTGGCGCAATCTTACGGAATGTTCTTGGCAACCCTTGTCCCCGTATTGCATTACTAATAAAACGCTTTGGGTGAAACTTTTTGTTTTGATTTTTTTTGAAAATTGAGTTTTGATTTTTTTTGAAAATAAATTGATTTCAAAACTTTTTTTGATAATTTTTGCATTATTTTCAGAGACCCCTCATACGATGCGGAATTCACCACTGCAGTCGTGAGATGGTCTCCTCCTGAATTCAACGGAGGTCGCGACCTCATCTGGTACAGAGTGGAGTGTCCCCAATGCGACAACTTCCTCGTCGAAGACAACGTCAGACAACCTATTTTGACTTTGACCCGACTTGAGCCGGGGTCAAAGTATGACGTCATCGTTTACAGTCTGAACAGTGTATCGAAATACTACAACAGGAGAAATTACACTAAGATCGAAGTCAGAACAAAAGAAGCAAGTAAGTAGAGTCACTCATAACTGAATTTTATGGCACATTTTTTTTTCTAGGGTCAACATGTCACCAGAATACCAGAGGTTAACAGTCTTACAAATTTCTTTGCAAATTTCCTCAGTATCATAAAAATATATTTTGAGTTCTTTTAGAATTAATTTGTTAAAAATCAGTTTTGAGCTTTTGAAAATTTTTGCTTCTATTTTGGAAGTTCTTAAAAACAGAAATCACTAGCAAAAGAGGACTAAAAAATGAAAAATACGATGGGTGAAAACAGGGGCGGATCTAGGATTTTCTCGAGGGGGGGGGGCGGATTTTCAAAAAATTTGGACGACCTTTTTTTTTTTTAGGTCGAACAGATTGATTTTCTGAGCTCTCCCAAAGCAGTAAAAAGACCCTGTTTTGGCCAAGTTTCTGCGCCGCAGGCAATTTTTTGAAAAAACAGGTCACTTTTTGGAACACTTTTTGGAAAATTTTGACAAAAAAACGCGTTTTTTTGGCGCGCGCTCCCCCTCAAAATTAGTATATATTGGCGCCGAAGGCGGCTCTAGAAAAATTTTAGGGTCGGTCGGCCAAAAATGGATTTCTGAAAAAGTACCAAAGGGGGGACCCTTTGGGTCGGCAGGGGGTCGAATCCCTGAGGGAGGAAGGAAGGCGTCCGCCCCCCCCCCCCCCTAACTCCGCCCCTGGGTGAAAAGACACTTGAGATGAGAAAAATTTGAAGCTTTGTGGCAATTTTTTGAATTGTTTTTAGTAATGCCCAAAGACGTGACAGTGGCAAACACCAACCCGGGCGAAGTGAGACTGTTTTGGGTGCGTCCCGACAACTTCAGAGGCCACACATACTGTGTACGCATAACAGCGCCTGGACTGTCCGATACTTCCGAGCCCAGATGTGTGAACAGAACCCTACTAGTACTAAACAGTGAGTCTCATTATTCTTAGTCGTTTTTTTCAACTTGACATTTCAGTGAGCTTCAAAAATCAAAATGCCTTTTGAAAATCAGGCATTTTGAAAATCAAATGTTTTTCGAAATGCCTATTAAGGCTATTAAGTTTTTCGAAATGCCTATGATTTTCGAAATGCCTTTTAAGTCTTAAATCGGTCCTCTGCCAAGGAACCTTAAATGAAGAGCCAAATTGGAACTATAAACATTTATTATGATTCAAAACTGTTTTTATTGCTAACATAAATAAATAGTACGAAACGGATTGATTTTCTAGTTGCTTAGGAGGAGTCACTCAAATTTCAAAAGTATCAAAAAATAACAGTCATTGGGGAAATAAATTCGGCTATAATTACGGGCACGAGCTCACCTATTCACGTGATCTTGACTTTGGAAAAACATTTAAATTTTTGATTGCATCCCTTTTTTAGCCATAATTGCTTGTTATGACAATCTGTCGCCAATTTATCCACGCGCAATATTTCTGGCAACAATCAATTCAAAATTATACAGCCCAAATTAGGTGGAATTTTTAAATCCGGAAAAATTATAGTCATTATCATAATTTGAAAAGAAACTTTTAACTCTCTTAATTACTCATGCAAACTATAATTTCTGTCAAGTAGAGCCAAGCAAGACATAAATTCTACAACCCAATATTTTACTTTTTGATTTTTTTGACTTTTTTTTTAAATGGGTAATATTTTTGGCTGAATGCTCAATACTATTTTCGGCTGATATTTTTGTCTCTATTTTTTAAGGCTCGCCCACAATTTCATGCTTGCTTTTATCGGGGTGCTTCAAAAGTGGCAATCTTATCTGTCAGAGGGGGAGGAGGCTGTTCCGGACCATTTGCCTCTGCTTTCACGGCCGCATCAGAGCTAGATTTGACTAATTGCTGTCGCTTCCCTGTCAATTGGAAAAAAAGTTGAAAAGAAATCGTTCTTAGAATGGAATTTTACCTTCAAAAATCAAAAATGACTCTAAAATCAAAAAGAAAAATTGATCAATAAAAATAAAAGTAAATAAGTACATTTTAAGAAAAATATTTACTTTCAAATATCAACAATAGTAGCATAAGAATAGAAAAAAAAGAAGCCCGCAAAAAGTTTTTTTTTGAAACCAGATTTTAAATAATGTGTCAAAGAGCCAAAAAAATGTTTCAATCTTTTGGTGAACCGTTTCTTTATAACATATATTTCATTTATTCAAAGCATTTATTACACAAAAGAGATGAATAAGCATAAGATAAATTTTTTAATGCTCAATTTTATCAGCAATCGTTACTTAAATATAATCGTTGATTTAACTTTAATTCTTGGCCTATTTGGTCTGTTTCAAAGGCGGGTGACCTTTTTCCTCTTTAGGTTCAATTTGGTTAAAAGTCTCCTTCGACGGTTGAATGATCTTATCATCGCATTTCTAAATGATGCTCCACATTATCTCGATATCGTCAATTTTCTCTTCCTCGATATCCCATGTGTTTCTATAATACATTGCAGAGGGCGGCGCTCTTTTCCATTTTCCATTAGGGTTGAATTGAAACAGTGTATTGAAGATGGAGATAAATTTTGATTCTCCTATAAAATTTCCCAGCCAAATCGTCTCATCTTATAGGAACATTAAATTTTACGAATCAATCAATTTATATCTGACTTTTTTATGACTTAAGTAAAACATTATCAGAACGTTTTAGATGGTGGAATTAAAGTCATAAACAAGGAGTCACCTTTTAAGGGATAATGTCATTTAGATTTAGAAATGACGGTTTTAGATCTAAATTTATGGACCAAAGTCTCACCTTCGGAACCATAAAAACTTCATTCAATTGACAGAGTGAAGGTTGTCATTATATGATGTGACCTTAGCTCATTTAATAATAAGTTGTCTCATATTAAACGCTTATTAAATATTTATGGTTTTGCTGAATACATTGATTAGACATCATTTTTTTTAAATTATCCAAACTGTGAAATTGAAAAATATCTTGAATAATAAAATTTTTGGTAGTGGTATTTCAACATAAAATTAAGTTATGGGTAGCATCTGCTACCAAGATCATTAAGCTTCAAAACGAATTCAAAAATCAGTTCAGAAGTAATTGAGTGACTGCAAGATGGCGCCAAAATAGAAAAACAAATTCTCATTCGAACCATTTATTTGAGTTTGTGCGTCATCTAAGAATCAGATCGATTCCCCGGGGTTTTCATCCGCCGTTGTGATCGAATAAACTTCCTTTTTGATTGACCGAGTTGCTGTTAGTTAAAACAATTACCCCGAAAAAATAATAAGTCTAAACAGAACAACGTTGCTTTTATGCTCAAACATTTTTTAAATGCATTTTTCAATGCGTTTTTGAACTAAAGTTTTTGGTTTGAATCTGCGCAAAGATTTAAATATGCTTCAGTAAAAACGAGTGCCTAAGAGATTTAGAAAACAATGAATATTTCCAAGGCAATAACGCACCAGCGGACTTAGGGGGAGGAGGCTCTTTGTACTATTTTGAGATATCCATTTTTGGATGACTGACCTTAAAATTTTTCTAAAGGCGCCTTAGGCGCCAAAATAGACTAGTTTTGAGGGGAATCGCGCGCCGAAAAAACGCGATTTTTTGGTCGAAATTTTTCAAAAAAATCCTAAAAACGCCTTTTCAGACCTGTTTTTTTTCTAAAATTTGCCTGTAGTCGTCTTAAAGAAAAAGTTCAAAATTTTCAAAAATTTTTTTGAAAATCCGCGCCCTCCCCCTTGAGAAAATCCTAGACCCGCCCCTGCAATAACGAATCAATTTTTCGGGATATTTCTGCATTCTATGATAGAACAGGAAAATTAGAATTAGGATTAATGGCAGACACTTTTCAATAACGGCTGATTTCTTTCTTCTTTTTCAGATCTGGAAGGAGGCACTTATGGCTTTGAAGTGGGCGCTGTTGTGTCCCGGGACCTCCCAATTGTATATTCCAAGAAACAGTTCACGCAAGTCACTGGTAAGCATGCTTTTCAGCTAACAATGTGATTTTCTCATTTTTCAAAGAGCCAATCAATTAAATCTTTTTCATACTTTACTTTAAATTATTGAACTATTTAGCGATACTTGAAAAACCAACTGACCAAAAATAGCACAAGAGACTGGTTTCGTGCAAGATTACGACCAGGATTCGAACCTTCGACTACATGACAGTAACTTACTAAAACTTTTTTTTTCAGAAACTGCGCAGCTGGTTGAAGTGACTCAAAAACAACTCATACTTGTAGTGGCAATGATGTCAGTCATCTGCTTTCTTTTCATTCTTCTCTGCTCGTGTGCAGTGATGATGTACAGGCGACAGAATACGGCACACTCCTTTGATCACGATAAACAGTTCTCCCCCTATGGGAACTACGGCAACGGGGCTCACACACTCATGTCTGCATACCCCGCGTCTTACATGTCTGGCAACTCCTCTCCCCCAATGATGATTGGACCAGGTCAGTTTCAAGTCTCCTCGCCTTCAATTTTTTTTAGTTTCGAGGATTTTTGTGAGACGGTGAGTTATCAAATTCCTCCTGAAAAATGAAATCCCCTAAACTCATTATTGTTTTTATATCAAAGTTGCGAAAGCAATTTTTAAAAGTCTTAACTGATGTCATACGTTAAACTACAACTTCAGTTTTGTAGTTAATACTTTTAAAATAAAATTAGTTAAATTCAAAGCCCTTTTCTGTATCATAATAATCGGACAAGTTTTTGTTCGGACTTTCGAGGAAATTGACAGAATATTTGTGCTCGGAGTGTTTTTTTTTTGCTATTTTATTCGCTTTTTCAGCGGTTCAAAATGACCGTAATTTGTACCTTGCCGCTTTATCTCTATCTTTGCATATACGTTTCTGATAAATCTTGTAAGCTGAAAACTATCAACACAAATTTATTAGAACAAATTGATTCAATATTAAAAATAATTTCAGGCTGCAGTCTAAATCGACCCGTTATATCTTTGCCTTTAATCTGACCTGTTCTTTTATAAAACGGGCGCACAGGATATTGTTAATAAAAAACTCATTAGTCTGAAATTTAAGTGTTCCGATCTAGGCGACAAATTATCCAACTCCCATTTTTGGTTTTGTCTTGTTGTAATTTAAGCAGAGATGTTTCTTTGATGGGATTATTGGAAATGGAAGCAAATGCTTCCTTTTTCAATTTGGCAATTTGGACGAAATTGCCCTTTAACGAAAAACTAGGATCGATTGAAGAAATTTGACGCGTTTCCTTATTTAAATAAACGAAACTCGAGACAACAAAAATCCGAAGTACACTAATGGAATTTCCCATAAAAGGCTAAGAGCTTTAAAAAATAGATAAAATCAATAGTCAGTTGAAAAATGTTTTTGAAAAAAATGAATTTTTTTCAATTGCCTTTTTTAAAGACTCGAAAGAGCGACTGAAAGCATTGAACTTGATAGTTCAACAATTAGATGAGGCCGACTAAAAATAAAAACCTCACAAGGGCAGATTGAATTTGGATCAAAAGAAACAGGGGGGAGGGGGCACATTCACAGCGAGTTATGTAGGGGGTACTGTTTTGTTCAGTTACATAAAGGCATTGATCAATGAATTTTAAGCCTTGAAAATTGTAAAATGATTTATACATTAAATGGAGGTTCTTTTTTAGCTGTAACGCAGAGCCTTCAAATAAGCGAGGGGATTTTTTTGGGGCTTTTGTAAGCCTTTGAACATGGAATCGACTGATGCTTAAAAAACACACATTGATCAAAGTTTTGAACCCTAATTATTTTGCAACTATAAAGATTAGTCCATCTCTTTGTTCAAATTCCACCTTTTTGGTTTTCATTGTTAAATTTGGCATTATTTGTGCGCTTGAACTATCTTATGCGCAAATTTATAGGTAACTTTTCATAGATACAGGGTTTGGTAATACACAGTCCCTGTGTTAGTGGAAGGGGGTTGATTTTAGGAAGTGGGGACCTTTGGGTAATTTACTTTTTCAAATTGGCGATATGTCTTTTCCATTAGGTTAGCTGTCAAAACCACGTTTGACGCTTTAAAATGCAATTGACGTGCCGTTAATAATATTCCCCTCAAAACACAGGAGTAGAAAAAGTTCAGTTCCGTCTATGCAACTTTTATGTTATAGTCCATAGTTATAGTATGTGATTTTTTCATCATTTTGAATACGGTCAAATACCTTGCCATGTCCAATGAACGAAAACAAAGCTAACTTAACATGACTGCCAGCTAATAACTCCGCTATATATGATTTTTTAATCAAAAGAAAAGCACATTTTTCACTTTGATTCATCTCAAAAGTTACGTCCGATTCAAAAAATGACCGTGAATGCTCAAAAACATGCCAATTAAATAGCCTATTTAAGCATTTGTGAGAAAATTAAGGCTGAAAATAATCAAGATTTTATCAAAATAATTTTATTTGACTTGGACCACCAGCGGACTTAGGGTCCCCTGTACTATTTTTGGGATATCCATTTTTGTCTGACTGACCCTAAAACTTTTTCTAAAGGCGCCTTGGGCGCCAATATAAACTAATTTTGAGGGGGGAGCGCGCGCCGGAAAAACGCGACAAAGTTTTCCAAAAAGTGGCTAAAAACGCGGCGCAGAAAGTTTGGTCAAAATGGGGTCTGTACAATGAATTGGGAAAGCTCAGAAAATCATTTTGGTCGATCTAAAAAAAAGTCGACAAAATTTCGAATTTTTTCTCGAAAGTCCCCCCCCCCTTCGAGAAAATCCTAGATCCCCCTCTGACTTAGACTATGAGCTAATATTTAACCTGTCCCATTCAAAAATGACTTGCAAAAAGACGGATAAAAACACAAAATTTTTTGGAATTTTCCGGCGCTCCAACTTAAAACATTTAAGAGCCAGGTTACAAGAGTGCAATTTCACATTTAAAAACAAAATTTTCAGTTGACTCTACTTCAATTTCTCAATAAATAATGACATCTGGTCCCATTTTTCAGGATGTGTTTCGCTTTTTGCGCCTATTTTGGGTGTAATAGGTGGAACTGAAGTCAGCGGTGCGTTTCAGATTGAAGGGTATTATGGAAGTTGACGGGTTTGCAAATTAGCATTCACCGTCCGTTGAGACACTTTTCCCAAGACTTAAATTGCCTTTTTAATGAGGCTTCCCCTTTTGTGATGGAAAACGAATGCATAAATTATAACAGCTAGTTAGCGGGGTAAGGCAAATGTCGTTATGCGGGGTTTGTTGTACAAGAGTACAATAGGGTTCTAAATGTGGGCATAATTACAAGCCACCAAAAAGGTCCAAATAAGGCTTTGCTGTAAAAATTCAAAAGATTAAAAACCAAAAGCAGACTGAAAGTTTTCACTTCAATAAAATTTTTCCTAATTTACGTTCTATAAACAGGTTTCAATTTGGTCCAACAATTATGAATTAATATACTTTTAATCAAATTTTAATGTTAATGCCAAAATTAACATTAAAATTCCATAATTAAAATTTGAATTTGCATTCAAAAAAGTCTAGCTGATAAGGAAGTGAGCTGGATTCGAACCTGCTACCTATTAAAATTCGTCTTTTGTTTTCAGATGGTTCAGCAGTTGTAGATGGAAGGATGGTTCCTATCGGCCAGGCTTTCATTGAGCCTGCATTCTACGAGGACATCAAACAGATGGTGTCCGAGTTCTGTCATTTCGTAGACCCCTGCGAGGTCCAGATCGAAAATCCTCATCCGAAAGGTATCATTTGAGTATTTTAGAAATTTTATGGTACTTGAATTCGGATCAAGTTAACATCCTCCCCCCGACAAAAACCAGTTAAGATCCTCTTCCCCAGCTTTCAATTTAAATTAGATTTGCAAAGCACTGCATGTAAAATGCTCGATTCTAATTAGCTGAAAATTCTCAACTTAGGACCAAGTTAACATCCTCCTCCCCAAGCGGCTTTAAGGGGAGGGGTGCTAACTTGGTCCTCGAATTCACATACGGCAACATTCCATTCATTAAAACAGGACCATGAATGCTATGGCGGAAATAAATTTAACTAAAGTTGAAACTTACTAATTGAATGACGATTAAAAAAAAAATTCACTAATGAAAGTATATAAAATATCTACTACAGTTGATGTATTATTTTTAGCAAGTATTGCAATTTGTAATTGAATCAAATCTCTCGTGTATTTCAGTTATTTCGTTCAATTTCAGAAATTCTGAGTACATATGGCGAACTTTCTGTTGGTTACATTGACTCGACCTTCTCTAAAAACTCCTACCAGAACATGAATGGATCCTTCTCATCTCCTTGTGAGCCCGGAACAGTGGGCGGGGGTTCCAAAGTACCCGTGTTCATCAAGAGCGTCGCGTTAGGAGACTGTCAATTGCGCAGCTTCGCAATCGAAGCGAGTACTATGAGTCAGTTCAGACACCCGAACGTGCAGTTGATCTATGGAATATCATGCATGGGTAAGTACTGACTTCTGGGAAAAACAAGAACTCTAAACTTATAAACTTCTAGAATTATAAACTTCTAGAACAATTAAAAACTTCGAAGACAACTCTTCAACTGCTTAAATGGAGTTTAAGCTATTAAGCTTCTTCTTTGGATGCAAAGATGGTTCAAGAAATCACAGAATAAGTGTTCGTTACAAGGATTTTAATCCATTGGAACGAAACCTATACAAACGAGACTCTTCCTTATTGAGAATGATTTCAGTTCTGTTTTTTCTTTCCAGATTCGAACTGGAACTTGTTGACCGAAATGTGTGAAGTTGGCAACTTGGCCTTATACATGGGCGCCGCCCTGTCCTCGGCATCTTCGCGACAACATCAACAGTCGGGTCCGAATAGTGGGGGAGACGAAAACAAGCGAGCATCGCCCACCCCTCAACTCAACAAAGAACTGTTGGCTCAATTCGTTCACTTTTTGAGGGGTATTTCGTGTGGCATGCAGTACTTAGCGGATGTCGGATATGTACACAAGGTAGACTTTACATCACATTTTTTTTATAAAAAATCTTAAAAAAAACTTGCATGTCTGAAAATTTAGAATTTAATACAAAATGACTGTCTGAAATGAAATTCGTTTTACAAATTTTCAGCGGGTCTTTCTTTTTTTTTCAAATCCGGTCTTTCCAGAAGTTTCTGTATCACTTGATTGATGTTTCAGGTGCTGACTTCGGCCAATGTGAAGCTGAATGGCAATCTGGTCTGCAAGATAGCTGGCTTCGACCACCGAGTCACCTTAGATGAGAGTGTCTCCATGAGCTCCGATTGGCAACAGGTACTTTAATTTTTCCCCTCGCGGCGGTAAATTTTCAACAAATCACCAAACTGACATATCAAGCTCTGTTGATAGAGCTTTGTTGAAATCATCTTCGTTTTTTTCAGACTATCTTTACATAATCCTTTAAAATGTATGATTAAACCGTTTTTTTTCTAAACCGGTGTCATTGTTTCTGAAACAGAGTGGGATTGAATTATTCCAAAACTTTGGTTGACTTTTGAAAATGGAACTTCTTGCTGTTCAAACCTCAGTTGTCCTCGCTGATGTTTTGCGTGCGACGCCTTCATTATGCAAAAAATTACAAAAACTATGCTTTTTATAGTATTAATTACCCATCTGTTTCAAGCGTACTTTTTGCTCCGTTGCTCTTGCAAATTTAAAGTAGTCTCACTGCAATTTTCCGCTCTGATAATCGGCTTAATGCAACAGCTAATTGAAAAACACCATATGTTGGTCCTTTTTGCTCTGCTTGATGTGTAAAGTATCGTGCAAAAAACGGCGTCTGGTAATTCAATGGCCTGTATAAGACTTTGACTGATATCCGTACTTTTTCAAGTCAAAAAGTGCAATCTGTCGCCGAAAAAGGCACTTGTCATAGTCATAATTTTTACGGCACGAGGAGTTTTATTTGATTGATTTTCTGCCCGATTAAGGCCGATTATCTGGGAAAAGAAGAATTTTTGCTAAAAATATTAATAATTTTGTGATAGTTTGAAATTATTGCATCTTTCTTACAATTTTGTAGTGAAGTCGCCATTAATTCAAAAAAAACAGATATTTGAGAAAAAAATTGAAAATAAAATGAAATCCAAAATCGGTCATTTTAAAAACTTATAACAATTAATCTTAATTCTGAATAGATATTAAAAAATGTACTTTTCTGGTCATTGGACTTGTTTTTAACTTGTCAAGCAAATGTGATTTATATTTGACTATTGAATTTAACATCTTATTGTTAATTCAAAAATACTTTATGAAACTTGTGTGACAAGAAAGTGCTGAAATCCACAAAGTACATATTGGCTTGTTAAGTAAAACAAACACCTGAATCACGAATGACTCTTTAAATTATAATGAGTTTAACAATTGACACGAAAAAAATCGAACAAACTTCTGAGGCGCATTAATGTTCTTGTCACCTTTTGGTTTGAAAAAAAACTATAGTTAGAATTGAAAACATTTCCCGATGAACTTTACTATAAATGAATGGGAATTTTAGACAAATCTGACATCAGAAAAGAACATTAATTTCCGGATCTTTTTAAAAACTGCTTTTAATGGGCTGATAAAAAGTCACAGTGAATAGAAGAGGCGCAACTGTTCATTTGGCCTCGGAATCAATAAATCGAAACAAGCTACCAATCAACTGAGTAGGAGGGTTCTTACTTTCGATAAAAAAATATCGTACGATTTGTAGTAGTACAAAGTAGCAGCACTTTTGTTCTTATTTGATTTCGATTGAAACCAGATAAACTACTTTATATTCAAATCGACTTTTGACCAATTCAAGGGTGTGTTAATTAGACACCTTTGAATGTCATTTCAAGTTATACAATTGGGTATTTCAAGGTGTTTGGCTATTTCAATTTTAGGCTAACTTAGCGATCGACATATTGAATTTTTTTAATGGACTTATAACTAATAGATTGCGTTTATAACTAAAAAAGTAATCAAGTTAATTCCCTTTTCAGTTAATGGACTTCCTGACCCCATGGTGTGCTCCGGAGGTGCTGCAAAGTGGCAAATATTCCTCCGCTTCCGACGTCTGGAGTTTCGCGGTGATCGCGTGGGAACTCATGAATTGCATGACGCTGTCCTCAAGCGACGAAACTACTTATAACTCTTCTAATAACCAACATGAAAATACCCAAAACACCTCAAAAACCTCAAAAAGTAGCCCCAATCGACCAAACTTAGCAAAGATTCCGAATAATCGAAGCAGCCCTCAAAAGAACCTAACTTCGACGTTCAGCGCAGTATCTTCCGATCATATATACTCAACAACAAGTAACGCTCCCCCCATTTCGAACTCGGAACATGGTGAACAGATTAGTTCGGGGGAAAATTCGAATGAAGTTAGAGAATTTTCGCCATCACCTGGCCCCGAGAACATTTCGCTCTTGGTTCCGTATGCAGATATGACTCAACACAGGGTAAAGTTTATGTTTCTTTTATACACGGGCGATCATTCAAAAATGTGCTAATTAAAATTACTTTTACCGAAGTATTAACTTATCAGAAAAAAGACCACAGCGATCGAAGACTCGAATGTTCCGTTCACACATGATGAACTACGAAAAAGCAAAAAATTTCGACAGATTTTTTAAAAAGTGATTTTCGAAACATACGAAGCAGCATATGCGAAACCAGTGATGTCAATAATTAATGCAGTTTTTGAAAACATGTGTGAGGGAATATGTACAATATCTTAACCTAATTATGATTTCACTTTTAGATTTTGGATTTTCTCTCGAATGGAAAACGACTTCCAATTCCGAGTCTGACTCCGAAAGCACTCGGTAAACTGATTTCTGACTGCTGGTCAGGTGACAGAAACTGCCGACCAGTTTTCGCACAGTTAAGAGAAAACTTGGAGACTTTCATGCGACAACCGAGACTCTGGGATATGCTATATGATGATTCGGCTAGCAGCGCAGCTAATACGTGGAACGAGAGCATGAAGAGTAATTACGGAATGTTACAATTAGCCGACGAAAAGAAACCGATGTTTTCAAATTACTCTTCCTCTTATATCGGGTAAATAATTTCTAAGATCGGAAATCATCTTCTTCTTCAGAAATTGATCTTCTTTAAATTAAAAAAAAACTAAAAAAGATTCAAAAAACTTAGAAAAAAGCCCTCAACCATACAAAAGTGCGAAATTTTATGCTTGTCTAAACAACTCCCACACTTTTGAAAACTAGCCACTATTAATAATCACGGCCACAAACAAGGACTCATCTAAGATTTTTGCGAGGAAAAAAAAACGAGAAAGTTTCTTCGAAGAATTTTGGGCAGCTATTTCCCGAGATCTTCAAAAAAATACTGCAACATTTTGCTAATTTCTTGCGCCGCTAATTATTTAGGCACCCAAAGCCATTTTCAAAACTTTTTAATGGTTGCTCCAAAAAATTGACTTACAGAATAAGAATGAGAAAGAAGGGACTTGCATAGCCAAAACCTCAAAAACTTGAAGGTGAGGGTGGGTAACTCGCTGGTAATTCATGGCTCCTTTCCTCGAGGACGAATAAATGGCCTCTTGAAAAAAAATAAAATGAAATGAGTAGAATAAGTTCATGATATGAATGAACTGTTTCTGGTTTAGAACTCTGCCTCGACCTCTGGATTCCCTCATTACAGTAGATCAATGGCTCATGCAACACAACTTCTTCGTCTACAGAAACATGTTCGCTTCCAACCACATCTACGAACTACACGAACTTCTAAACCTAGAAACAACACAGCTGAAAAAAATGGGAATAGAGTCTAAAAAAGACAGAAAGGCTATTTTGAACGCAATTCAACTCCTCAAAGACAGACTTCTTTCTGCTCCAACCGAAACTCTGAACACAATCAATTCACATGAAACGTCATTGAATCATATTCACCAACAACCCAGTGCAAAAATTACATTTACAAGTCCCGTCCATTCGTTAATTTAGACTAAAAAATTTGTTCTTTGAGTTACTTTTTTGCATTTGATAAATTCAATGTATATCTGCAATGCTAACTTGTACTTCAAGTCACGTCTATACGTGACATAATTCAAAAGCAAATGTTGGCTACTTTGATGTTTGTAATTATTTTTTTATAATTGAATATTTGAGTAATCTTCCATAGATTATAATGGACCAAATTGGTGAAAGTCAGGTTTCTGGAATGATGCAAAATGACTTAGATATAGTAGAGTTCAAGCAGGAGCGGTACTACAATTTTTTCGAGTAGTATAGTTTTCAAAAGTGTTTCAGCACTTTTTGGAAGTCTCGAGAGAAAAAACTGTTTCTTGGCCCCTATTCGAAATTTGCAAAAACTGATGAAATGATAATTTCATATGAGATTTCAAAAGGTTCTATACGCAGTAGCTTAGAATATGTAGACTTTTTCGAAAGTAAGAGAAGCAATTTGACAAGCAATATTTAAGATATTTCACAAGCTTCGCTCCCTGGAGTACTACTTCCTCTGATTCACATATGAAAAATCAATAAAAAGCTCAGGAAGAATATGGTTCATTGCAGATTATAGAAGTAGGGCGTCCGCGCATTAAATCGAAGTATCAGTAAACTATCACTTCACTAAATCCAGATATGATACAATTACGTATTGTTAACTTATTAATTACGTAGCCGGATGCGTCATTTTAAGTACTAACCGCCTGTACCGAACTTTTTGGCCATAATCATATCTGATCATCGTAAAATTAAACAAAACTCATGTCTATAACAGATGTGCAGCATGTCTATATTCGGCATGCACAAATCTGCATCAGACCTGCATCAGGTGTGCTAACTGAAGATATGCTCACACCTGCGGGATGCATAATCCTACCTGAACTGAACATGCTCACACCTGCAGGATACATGATCATGCCCTGAACTGACTATGCTGACAACTGCAGGATACATGATCATGCCTGAACTGAATATGCTCACACCTGCAGGATACATGATCATGTCTGAACTGAATATGTTCACACCTGCAGGACACATTATCATACCTGAACTGAACATGCTCACACCTGCAGGATAGATGATCATGCCTGATCGGAACATGCTCACACCTGCTTACACGCGTAAGCTGAGCACTTTTACCCGGCATATTCGAACTCACGAAATGTATCTAAATTGCTCTGATGTCCGCTGGTAGATTTTGCTACACTCTTTTTAAAAAAGACTCAAAACGTAGAAAAATAAGTCTAAAATGGTATCTTCAGTATCATAAGGTAATTAAAAGAATGGTTAATTATCAACAACATCATAAACTCAGCTTAATAATTTAATTTGTTCAGGTGAAAAGGTGTTTGCGCTGGTTCGGGAAGTAGAAGGGGGGTTGAAGGGTATGGGTTGGTTCAGCTGGAAGAGGGGGAGTGTGAAGGACATTTGTTGGTTCCAGGTTTAGTTGGGAGGTGGTGGTGGGGGGCTGGTTGGTTCAGGGTGGGGAGAGGGGTTAGTTCAGGGAGGGGTGTGAAGGGTATGGGTTGGTTCAGTTGGAGGAGTGGGGGTGTGAAGGGCATTTGTTGGTTCCAAGTTTAGTTGGGAGTTGGTGGTGGGGACTGGTTGGTTCAGGGTGGCGAGAGGGGTTAGTTCAGGTGGGGGGGGGGGGTTTCTTGTGAACTAACCTGGCGAGTTTTTTTGTGAAGATAATCCGGCAATATGGTTTTCTCCTTTCACTGGTTGCCTCGACGATGCAAAGTCGGATAAACTCATTTTCAAATCAATTATCTGAAATGGGTAAAAGGGAATTTTGATTTTTTTCAAATAAATGATTTGATCGAAACAAAAAAGAATAAAATGATTTGATCAAACCAAAAAAAAGCTTGCTAAATTATGTTTCCTCCGTTTCTATCAGTTTTTCGAACTACCACTCCAATTTCATCGTTCCCTCAGCGTAAAGGGGGGGTAGAACAACCTTAAAATGGAGGAAATATAAGTCAAAAAATAATTAGCCATAAAATGAGCCTTAAATTGGAAATATTATTGAAAATGAATGATTAACTCATGTTTGAATTCAAGCCTTAAATTGTGAAACAAAACGAGCGTTAAACAAACTCTGCACAAAATGCACGTTAGTTAAACGCATATACCATACTGCAGGATCTGAGGCGACGTAATCATGTCTGATTTTGTGAAGTTTGCAGTCAGACGTTATCATGTCTGCGGCAGGTAGAAACATGTCTCACTCAGGTCGGATCTTGTAAGATCCAGGTACAACCATGTCTGTAGAAAAATACGTATGCTCACTTGTGAACAGGCCTGCATAATGGGGAAACAGTCCTGAGAACTTTCTCTCCCTTGCTAAATGGATGATCAGCGGTGACATGGCACAAAAGTTTCAGTACGGGCGAGCATAAATCAAACGCAACAACGAATCAAATTGAAAATTTTTTCAAACACTTAACTGGATAACTTAATTTATAGCTTAGTTCCTGGCAAAAAATGGGACACAAACGCTGTTTAAACCAAGTAAATATATTTTTTCAACCAACAAGAAACTGGTCGACGGAGTTTGTTCGGAGTGTGCCATTGCGAGCATCTAATAAACCCGATTTTTTGGACGTTTGTTTTTTGGAGCCGCTACCGGAGCACAACCATTTACAAAAAGAGTGCCTGAAAAACTGTAAAAGCTCAAAACTAAAACTAAAGGATATATACTGCGAGTTTATCGGAACAGGGGAAGCCGATGATGTACTATTGTGCAGTCAGTTGCGGCAATCAATGAGCAGAACCAGGAGAAACCGTTTTTTAATCTGTCGTTTTTGTATACAGACGTTGATATCAGTGGTTTTTGAGTAAACACAAAGAAAGAGCAAAAATGTTTGCTACATAAACACACCGAGGAAGGAATTGCTGTTTTTTGTTTTGATGCAGGATTGCGCTAATCTTTCTAATCGTCTAAGTGATCTACAGTAGTTTCTCCCGACTCGCCATTGAATATTTGTGAATTTTGTGGGATATCAAAACCAAGTAAAGAAAAAAAGCATTATTAATTAGTTTGCCTGATTTCATATCGGAACAATATTGCGGAAGCTGAGAAATGCTTCCAATGAAAGCAGCACCCTAAGCATAATATTCCTCACTTTCATCTTAAGTCGAAACAAAAAACATAGAAAACTATATTTTGAAATAAATGAAATACCACTTAAAGTAAAACTGTGAATTGCTCTGATTTCAAATTGAAACAGAAACACAAATTTAATTGTGCTCACAAAGCTTGACGCCACCGCCTTTATATATTTTTATCCCTTCGCAAAATGAATGGAAAAGCAATTGAGATAACTCGTATAACATTTTAAGCAATGGAAATTAAAACGACTATTCTCGTTAAAATACTAATAATAACGATTCCTCTCGTAAACACGAATGCACGAACGACTGTTCTTGTGAAATACGAATGCACAAATAGCATTCACGAGAGATTACGAAGTTGAAAAATAACGTCTTATTTGCTAAGACAAATTCAGAGATTTCCCAATTGATTATCAATAGAAGCTAAAAGCTACTGAAATTCATTCTAATAATTTCCATCAAAACACCAACACTACTTTCTTCAACCACCCCGAACTTTTTCTATAAAATACTATCCATTCTCAATCAAACTATCTCTAATCTCATCCTTAAAATAAATATCGAGTTAAAAGACAACTTGCAGTAAATTCAAACAAACTTCTTTCTAACAAAACATTTCTCAGCAAAATTTAGATTTACTTTCTGAGATTGAAAGTAGAGAAAACTCTATTTTACTAGCGTACGCTTTGTCCAGCGAAATGCTTCTAATGAAAACAACAAACCCAAGCATAATATTCTTCACTTTCATCTAAAGTCGAAACAGAAAACATAGAATAATATATCTTGAAATAAATGAAGCACCACTTAAAGTAAAATTGTTAATGGAACTCATCAAGCCAAACTTATCGCTTAATATTCAAATTCCGTATTTTCTCATCCTTAAAATAGTTTAGGGGTGTTTTAAGGTTAATTAAAATTGTCTAAGTAAACTGTTAATGGAACCCATCAAGCTAAACTTGACGTTTAAAATTGGAAATCCGTATTTTCTCACCCTTAAAATGATTTAGGGGCGTCTTGTAAGGTTGATCAAAATTGTCTAAGTAAACCGTTAATGGAACCCATCAAGCTAAACTTGACGTTTAATATTGAAATTCCGTATTTTCTCATCCTTAAAATAGTTTAGAGGTGTTTTAAGGTTAATTAAAATTGTCTAAGTAAACTGTTAATGGAACCCATCAAGCTAAACTTGACGTTTAATATTGGAAATCCGTATTTTCTCACCCTTAAAATGATTTAGAGGCGTCTTGTAAGGTTGATCAAAATTGTCTAAGTAAACCGTTAATGAAACCATCAAGCTAAAGTTGACGTTTAATTTTGAAAATCCGTATTTTCTCATCCTTAAAATGATTTAGGAACCCATCAAGCTAAACTTGACGTTTAATTTTGAAATTCCGTATTTTCTCATCCTTAAAATAGTTTAGGGGTGTTTTAAGGTTAATTAAAATTGTCTAAGTAAACTGTTAATGGAACCCATCAAGCTAAACTTGACGTTTAATATTGGAAATCCGTATTTTCTCACCCTTAAAATGATTTAGGGGCGTCTTGTAAGGTTGATCAAAATTGTCTAAGTAAACCGTTAATGGAACCCATCAAGCTAAAGTTGACGTTTAATATTGAAAATCCGTATTTTCTCATCCTTAAAATGATTTAGGGGCGTCTTGTAAGGTTGATCAAAATTGTCTAAGTAAACCGTTAATGGAACCCATCAAGCTAAACTTGACGTTTAATAGTGAAAATCCGTATTTTCTCATCCTTAAAATAGTTTAGGGGTGTTGTAAGGTTGATCAAAATTGTCTAAGTAAACCGTTAATGGAACCCATCAAGCTAAACTTGACGTTTAATAGTGAAAATCCGTATTTTCTCACTCTTAAAATGATTTAGGGGTGTTGTAAGGTTGATCAAAATTGTCTAAGTAAACCGTTAATGGAACCCATCAAGCTAAACTTCACGTTTAATAGTGAAAATCCGTATTTTCTCACTCTTAAAATGATTTAGGGGTGTTGTAAGGTTGATCAAAATTGTCTAAGTAAACTGTTAATGGAACCCATCAATCTAAACTTGACGTTTAATATTGGAAATCCGTATTTTCTCACCCTTAAAATGATTTAGGGGCGTGTTGTAAGGTTGATCAAAATTGTCTAAGTAAACCGTTAATGGAACCCATCAAGCTAAAGTTGACGTTTAATATTGAAAATCCGTATTTTCTCATCCTTAAAATGATTTAGGGGCGTCTTGTATGTATGATCAAAATTGTCTAAGTAAACCGTTAATGGAACCCATCAAGCTAAACTTGACGTTTAATAGTAAAAATCCGTATTTTCTCACCCTTAAAATGATTTAGGGGTGTTGTAAGGTTGATCAAAATTGTCTAAGTAAACTGTTAATGGAACCCATCAAGCTAAACTTAACGTATAAATTTGAAAATCCGTATTTTCTCACCCTTAAAATGATTTAGGGGTACTGTAAAGTTGATCAAAATTGTCTAAGTAAACTGTTAATGGAACCCATCAAGCTAAACTTAACGTATAAATTTGAAAATCCGTATTTTCTCACCCTTAAAATGATTTAGGGGTGTTGTAAGGTTGATCAAAATTGTCTCAGTAAACTGTTAATGGAACCCATCAAGCTAAACTTAACGTATAAATTTGAAAATCCGTATTTTCTCACCCTTAAAATGATTTAGGGGTGTTGTAAGGTTGATCAAAATTGTCTAAGTAAACTGTTAATGGAACCCATCAAGCTAAACTTAACGTATAAATTTGAAAATCCGTATTTTCTCACCCTTAAAATGATTTAGGGGTGTTGTAAGGTTGATCAAAATTGTCTAAATAAACTGTTAATGGAACCCATCAAGCTAAACTTAACGTTTAATATTGAAAATCCGTGTTTTCTCACCCTTAAAATGACTTAGGGGTGTTGTAAGCAGGTTGATCAAAATTGTCTGACAATTATAACCATGAAAGATATGAATTTTGCAATAAAAACGGTACATATCATCGGCTTCCCCTGTTTCGATAAACATGCCGTAGATATTCTTTAGTTTTAAATTTTTGCAGTTTTTCAGGCATAACCATAAATTTTGAATTCAGAGACGATTGAAAACGGAACATATGATCTAATGACGTCCTCTCAGACTCGAGACCGATTAAAACTTTTATTATTATGACTATTATGATTATGATTATAATGATCAATTATCTCAGCGTCTGCCAAATTCGTGCTTTATATCCTGTAGTGGAAGTGGCGCGTCATAAGTGTCAATCCGAAATGACCGTCGCCCGTCTGAATATTGTTCGACACCATAATGCCCCTCTATTTGCTTTTTATTGATTTTGACATAACATTCCAGCTTGTCATCCTTATCCTTTCGACTAGAATAACGAGGAACCTTGAACAGCTCGTAGCGAAGATCAGAAATGTGCGAGGAGGGTGCAAGATCAGTTACGTAGACTCCCTCGCCCAAATTCCCCCCATACCAGTAGGGATCTGAAGTCCATATTTTTCCACTTTCTTTGATCCCTTCTAGTCCAGATGTAGTCGTGTAATGATAATAGTATGCCTAAATTACGTACAAACGGGGGTTAGCAAACTAGACGACGAATGAAAATGCAAAAACTTGTTATCGAAAGCATTTTTTCACCCAGAATCAATTACCACATCATATAGAAGCCTATTCAGACGTGGTCTGTGATCCAATGGAAACAATTGAATAGTTTTCTAGAGGTCAGGGCAATCTGTTCAAAAACGTTTACTTCTTAGTTAATATCTACATGTTCGACCCTAAAACATATCACACTATTTCCACTATTTCAAGTTGTTACCACCCGTTGATTCGATATATCTACGAATTTTGTAACAGTTGTATAATAGCTTTTTTCAATTTCAATCCTATCTTAGTTGACACATTTTACTAAGCAAACATTGCTGGTTGATTGATAAGTAATCGAGCCTAAGTTAAAAGTCTCACCGAATATAGTAAAATGTTTTAGTAGAAACATTAGTTAGAGAAGAGTATGAATTATTGAGGCTGATTAACATGAAGCACAGGATAATTATTAGTTTTAAAGCAATTGAACAGCCTAAAGAATAATATAGTGTGATCGAAGAGGTTTACAATCATATTTTACGTTTAATTTTTATCTTCTTACTAAGGCTGATGATGGTGGTGTTGATTACTCGAGTCAAGTTTCAGAAGGAAGTTCAGTTTTCTTTCTTCTGGATCGTCTGGACGTTGTTTCTGGATTTGTCTGGTAAGTTGCTGGGTGATCGTCAGTCTCTAGTTGTTGTGTTTTTTTGTTAATCTCTTTTTACTTTCTAATCGAATTTGAAAGAAGAAAAACTGAATTCTTTTTTTTTGAAAAAGACTAATTTTGTAAAGTAGAAAAAAAACCGATAAAAAATTAGTTTTTTAAAGAAGCTAAATTTTAGAAGATTTAGGTACTTGCTAGTGATTGAGCAAAATAGAACAATGAAGATTGCAGGCCGGTCCTTTTGCTCGTGAGCATAAACCGACGGCTGATTCATCTATCAGAGTACTCATGCTCATAAGAAAAATTTCAACTAGAAATCATTTGATAATTTCAAATCAAATATCTTTTTTAGTGGTCCCTTTTGATTAAAACCGCAGCTATCAGTTCTAAATTTCTTAACAATTTCACAGTCTTTCATTTGATCTATCAAAGTAATCTCTGCAGGTGCATCTCTGCATCATCAAAGCAAGGAGAAACCCTGGAGCGCCAGCAAGGCGAATAAGATTGAATCCATTTTGTTTTAGTTAAAACGGACAGCTTAGTTGTCACCGCTCTTTGAAATACTGAACGTGTAAAATGAGAAAACTAAGACAAGTTTTTTAAAAAAAGGGTCTCTTTCAAATCAGGGTTTCATAATTCTAATACGAATAAATCAGTCAATTTCTGATTCGATGGATAGAGGCTTGTTCTTTATTGTCAGTCGGCTCAGTTCGTCCGTGAATTGTTCAATCTGTAGTTGGCTCGAAATTTGTTGGCTAGCAATCTCATTTGTTTTGCCAGGGAAAGTTCTTATTCCTTCAAACAGAATTTTGATCTGAGCTCCTACTTTCACTATATAGCACTTTTTGGTTCTTTGTTCTAATTTCCACAGTAAATTCTGCTAGTTTTTGTAGTTTTTCTTTTAGTGATCAACACAATGGGCGTCATGGCGTTCTCCATTGTCGTCGAGTTAACTCTTTCGATAAATTATGGCAGTTTCCACCGAATGTAATAGTTTTTTATCGAAAACTTTATAATTGTAATTAAACGAGGTTTTAGTCTATCCAGTTTTGATTCGCTCTTTTTTAGAGTTCTAGCCGCTGCTTCAAACCCGGAAAATGTCTCGATTCTTTAATGAGATTGTCGTCGATTGACAGAATTGATGGACGAGATTTTATTCTATCCAGTTTTGATTCGCTCTTTTTTTAGAGTTCTAGCCTCTGCTTCAAACCCGGAAAATGTCTCGATTCTTTATTGAGATCGCCGTCGATTGACGGAATTGATGGACGAACTGTTGATTTTAATTGTCTCTTCTTTCGGACAAGCGGTTTCTATTTAAGTTGTTCGGGTGCACGTATGGGTTTCTACAATTCCAATTCATTACTGGGTCACATTTCCTGGTGCAAACATCAATCTAGAATGAGCAATAAATTCAGACTCCCGAATGGTATTTGGACACCAAAGCAATAACAAAATTAAACAATGAAAGACAATTAAGAAAATTGAAATTAGGGGTAAAGTTTAGTCTCATGGTCATACACAAACCCTCTACGGAGAACAAAAAGAAAAAAGACGACGGTGTTGATGGTGTTGATTAACGGCATAAA